>NW_006399827.1:3341240-3381099 GCF_000299155.1 Elephantulus edwardii | reverse complement strand
ATTAATAAAATTTAATTTTAAAAAAAGTATAATTGTTGTCATAGTTAGGTGCCATTGAGTTGAGTATGACTCACAGCAACTCTATGAATAATCGATCTGAATCCTGCCCTATTCGGTGCCGTCCTGACAATCTCTGACACGCTCCAGGCCATTGCTGGAGTCGCTGTGTCAGACCACTCAGCTGAGGACTTCCTCTCTTTCGTCATCGCTCCACCTTCCCAAGCACGATGTCCCTCCCTCTCCTAGCAACATGCCCAAAGAGTGATAGACTAAGCTTTGTCATTTTTGCCTCCTAGGAGCTCTCTGATTGTATCCTCTCCAAGAATTGTTCTTTTGGCAGCCAGTAGGATATTCAGTTTTCTTCTCCAATACCACAGTTCAAAGGCATCAGTTATTCTTCTGTCATTCTTATTCATTGTCCAGCTCTCAGTAGCATAGCAAGTGTTTGAAAAGATGATGGCCGAATCAGGCACATATTAGTCCTCTTATTAACACCATTGCTCCTTGGTAATTTGTAGACACCCCTAACTGCAGACTTTCTCAGTTCAATACATATGATCTCCTGACATCCGGTACCCAACGTATTGATTGTGGATTCAAGTAAGATGAATTCATCTTAATTTCTATCTTTTTTTGCCATCTGTCATGGTGTCACCTATTGGTCCAGTGGTGAGGATTTTTATTTTCTTGACATTGAGATGCAATTCATATTGAAGGCTGTCTTCTTTGATCCTCTGCAGCAAGTGCTTTAAGTCCTTCTCACTTTCGGCAAGCAATGTTGTAAAATCTGCATACTGAAGGTTATTAATTAGTCTTCTTCTAATCTTTATGCCACAGTCTTCTTCATAGAATTAAGATTCTCAAATAATTTGATCAGCATAGAGATTGAATAGGTATGGAGAGAAGTTACAACTCTAACATATGCTTCTCTTCACTTTAAGAATTTTTATGTTAAGGATGTTTTTCTGAATCTAGAAGTGTTTCTTTAGTATTTGTTATACATGGAAAAGTACAGTTCATAAAAAAAAAAAAACACAAAAAAACAAAACATTTAACTGACTTTAAAGAGGAATCTTGCCTAACAGTTCCAGCTTATGTATAAATTTTATTTACAGACAGATTTTGGGATATAATTTATTTGTAATCTATATCATCAGTAAAGTGCACTTTAAATCATGTAGTATTCCCTTGCTCTGTTCGCACAATAGCTTCTTGGTCTAGGTATAAATTTCACATGAGCACAAGTGTTCTGGCATTCTCACTCTTCTCAATATTGGCCATGTCATGATCAACACAATTGTTTTTCCATAGTCAATAAAGCACAAATAGATATTCTTCTGGTATTCTTTGCTTTCAGCAAGAATCCATCTGACATCAGCAATGATATCCTTGGTGCCATAGCCTCTACTAAATCCATGTTGAACTTTTGGCAGTTCTCTGTCTATGTCCTGTTCTAGCCATTTTTTTTAAAAAATATCTTCAGCAGTATTTGCTTGCATATGACATTAATGATATTGTTCAATAATTTCCACATTCTATTAGATCACCTTTCTTGGGAATGGGAACAGATATAGGTCTCTTCCAATCAGTCAGCCAGGCAGTTGTCCTCCAAATTTCCTGGAATAGACTGGTAAGCATACTGAGGGCTGCTGCATTGTCATTTGAAATATATCAGTTGCTATCAGATCAATTCCTGGAGATTTATTGTTTGCCAATGGCTTCACTGCAGTTTGAACTTCTCTCTTTCTTATCATTGGCTCTTGAGGATATGGTTGTTGTTATGGGCCATCAAGTCACTTGTGAATCATAATAATCCTGTGTACAGCAGCTCTGACCCCTGCTCTATCCTAAGCCAGCTTTATTGTCTCTGACAAACCTACCCCCCCATTACCCAGTCGCTGAGTCAATCCATCTCATCCAGGATCTTCCTCCCTTGTGTTGTCCCTCCACCCTCCCAAAACATGACATCCCTCTCCAAGGACTGGTTCCTTCTTGTAGCATGCACAAAGGATGTCAGGCAGAGCTTCAGAATCCTTGCCTCCAAGGAACAACCTAATTTCACCCTCTCTAGGGCAAACCTGTTTGTTCTTCTAGCAGTCCATGGTATATTCAATATTCTTCTCTAGCACCACAGCTCAAAGGCATCAATTCTCCTTCTATCATCTCTAGTCATTGTCCGGCTCTCTGATGCATAGCAAGTGATTGTGAAGATCATGGTCTACATCAGGCATACCTTAGTCTCCAGACTGACGTTATTGCTCTTCTGTACTCTGGAGAGGCCCCTGACAGCAGACTTTCCCAGTGCAATTTGTCTCTTGATTTCCTGGCTGTAGGTACCAAGAATGTTGATTGTGGAGCCAAGCAAACTGAAGCTGTTAACAATCTCAATGCCTTCACCATCTATCATGATGCTATCAATCAGCCCAGTGTACTTCCTGAAATATTTCAGTATTGGTCAGTTCTTTCTGGTACAGCTATTCTGTGTATTTGATGCTTCCTAGGTTATTCCTAGGTTAAAGTTGTGTCCATAACATTTATAAGTATTACAACCTGAGGGTTAAATTTATTATCCAGTTCTTTCAGCTTAAAAAATGCTACATTTCTTCCCTTTTTATTCTCCAATTCTAGGTCTCTGCATATTCTTTTATTTTTCTTTCCTTTTTATTCTCCAATTCTACATCTTTGGATATTCCAATATAAGACTTTTTGTCTCTGCATATTCCATTATAATACTTAGCTTTGTCTCCTTGAACTGCCTTTTGAAATCTTCTGTTCAGCTCTTTCATGTCGACATCTCTTCTCTTTGTTTTGTCTTCTCAATGTTCTAGTGCAATCTTCAGGGTCTCTTCTGACATCTGTTTTGGTTCTTCCTAATTATGTTTATTCCACAGAATTACAGTGAACACAGTGCCTGGTTCAGAGCAGCGTTTCATGGAGATTATTATGTGCCAGTTTCCCAACTCATTCAGACCCTGTATAACACAGTAGAAGTGTGTGACAGAGTTCTTTCTCTAGAGGCAAGTCTTTATAGGAGCAGGTCAGTAAGTAGGTTTTTGTCCAGTGGAGTAGCTGGCACACTAAGAGGAAGCCCTTGTGATCTACTTCCAGAAGATTGTTATGTGCCGTTGAGTTGAATACAACTCATAGCAACCCTATGCACAATAGCTCTGAATCCTACTCTACCCTGAGCCAATCTCATGGTATGTGACACACCTACCATTATTACCCCAATTATTGTTTCAATCCATCTCATCTGGGGTCTTCATTTCCTATGCTGTCCTTCCACCCTTCCAAGCATGATGTCCTTCTCCAAAGATTGGTCCCTCTTGGCCACATGCCCAAAGTATGTACGATGGACTCTCAAAATCCTTGCCTCCAAGGAGCAGCTTGATTTCACCCTCTTCAGGGCAGACCTGTTAGTTCTCTTGGCAGCTCATAGTATGTTCAATATTCTTCTCCATCACCACAACTCAAAGCCAGACTTCTATCATCCTTAAAATACACTTCTACACATGGATTGGAATTGACTTGACAGAAACAAATTTTGTTTGACTTTTGATTATGCTGTCTTGTACTCATTTTGTAATGCAGGTTTTATATATTTATAGGAAATATGTTAAATATTATCAGTAATTATTTGTAGTTGTTTACAGGAAGTATGTTCTCAATAGTTATTTGTGGGGTATGGGTGTTTCTAGGCTGGGTTTTCTAGATAAGAAAAAGGTAAGAAATTACAGTGCTAAGCCAAAGCTGGGCAGTTCTAATCCACCAACAACTCTAAGAAAAATGGACCATCTTCCTACATGATTTAGAGTCTCTGAAAACTCACTGGAAGATCAGCTATGAGTTGATTCCAACATAATGGCAATGAGTTGATACACCCCGCACACACACCCACATATGTATATATCTGTATATATAGTGCTTTCTAGTTTTATCTGTCCATATAGGGGGAAAGTGTGAACCATTTCACATTCATGTAACTTGTAGAGAGGCTGAAATGCCCCAAGTCTGGGTATCATGATAGGTGGTGCTTCTCTCCTGACCTATGTAGTGGTCGCTAACTTACTCATTGCCATTGAATTAGAATGAACTCACAGCTGACCCTCTGGTGGGTTTTCTGAGGCTGTAAATGACACAAGAGGAGATTGTCCATCTTTCTCCTGTGGAGTTGGGAGAACTCACATATGAGTAAGGGCTGACAAATTCAAGATCAGCAGGCAATATGACAGACTGACTTCTGGTTCAAGTTCAAAGAACCAGAGATCAGAGAGGAATGAGCCAGATGCAAGATCCTGATTGAACAGAAAGCAGTCAAGCTTTGCCAACTGTCCCTATGCATTTGATGTAAAGCATTTCTCTGGGGAAACTCTCTTTGAAGCAACTGACTGCTCGTAGCAGACCTCGTGATGGAATCACATTTTACTATGGAATCACTTATTATTGTATCAAATCTCATCAAACGAATAGCGATAGAATAATCACCAAACTGGAGAATCATGAGCAGTTAAGTTAACTGACATGCAATTTTAACCATTTGAGAGCATTAAGGATACTTTTTTGTCTTCTTTGCTCTTTTGGGCATTTTCCAGTTTTCCTATAATGCTTATGGATTGCTTTGATAATTATTCTTAAAAATATCAGGTTTTGAAATTATATAAAAATGAATATAATTGCTGAGGTTATTTTTAAAAAGAAATGATATCTAAGAAAGTGCTTTGTTCCAGTCATTTGGGCTGGGACCGTTTAGTAGTTTAACAGGGCATTTTATTGACAGAATCAGAAAGGTGTTCCCATGCATTTTATTCCCTGGTGCATTTCAGTGAATGCTTAAAGGAAGTTGGCACAATAGTTCATTCTTCTGTATTCACGCAAATCATGATGCATGTATTTTCTCTTCCTCATGGACTTTCTGCTTTGCCTTTTTGTGTGATACGTGTGTGACTGGGCTCACTAAGGGGGCAACTCAACTCCCAAAGGAAAGGCAGTCAGTTTAGGGAAACAATTTGTCTTCATTTCACCAGGTAATCAAAGTTAAATCATGTACTACTGGGGTGACAATTCTCTTAATACCTAAGTATCTTTTTCATTTAACATGTGTTAAAAATGAGACCTTGGTAATTTTGAACAAGGAATCAATTCTTTCCCTTCCAAAGCCTATTGATAAATCTGTATATTTGTGTATATAAATCTTCACCTTTGCTCAAAAACACCAAACAAACAAAAAACCAACAGAACACCCAAAAAACAAAAGCAAAACCACAAACCTCCTCACCTTCTAGGCAGAACCGACTCATAGCTGTTCCTCCAGTGGGTTTCCAGAGCTGTAAATCACACAGGAGGGGCTTGCTTATCTTTGTTTTGGAGAGTCACTGTTGGATTTCAGCTGTCAGAGAGCCTTTGAATTAGAGCCTGAGGTAAAGCTTCTTTCTAACTGGCTTGAGTTCCCAATAGGACACCTATCACCACATTGGTAAAGGAGTCAGATCTATCAGTTTGCCATTTGCTAGTTGGGAACCCTTGGGATAAAGTCACATACTGTTTGGGCAGGAAGATCCTTACAGGTCCCATCTCAATGTTGCGTGTTTATTTCGTGCCAGTTAGTTCGACATTGCATTTATAACGTTTATCTTTGAGGTAATGCAACATGAACCATGACATTCTTGAAGCCTTGAGATCTGTAGATACCTAGATTCAACAGTTTTTTACATCGCGTAACTCCTGGACTCCTTTGAGAGGGTGGCACTCATTCATAATTAGCCAGTAATGTTGGAAGCTAAATTCCATCCCAAAAACTTGATTTTTATGTATTTCTTGCATATCAATTTAAGAGAGATTGCTTACCACTTTTAACAGTTGCGATTTAGGCAGGGATTAGTTCAGAAATGGTAACTTGTCATGAGTGGTAAGAAACTTCACTGCAATGTCAAAGGCACATGGTTCAAATCCTCCAGCTGCTCTAAAGAAAAGGATGAACAGTTTACTCCCTGTGCAATTTACTTACCATGCAACTTACTGCTTCTGAAAAGCCACTGGAGGGTCAGCTGTGGGTTGGTTCTGACTTGACCATGATATAGAAAAATGAAACGTCTGGTAGAACAACTCCAGCCCAGAACTCGTGCAGAAAAGAGTCTGACATAATAATTTGATAATAACATGAACACTTTTGTTATGCTTTGGAATTGAGATATGGTCTTTTTTTCCTGAATAAAGGGAATTAGTGTAATTTGAAAGCAGGTATTTCTTTCTCTTTTCAGTATTTTATCTATATAATAAAAATGAAGCCATTTAAAAAATTCTCCATCTTGGGATTAATAAAATAATGTGTTGCATTTTATTATGCTCCATTAATATCTAAAATAATGTTTCCCTAAGACCCCAGTTGTGTACAAAAGCCCACAGGTGGATGTCTAATGAGCATCTAAATCTCAGCTTATCCAAAATAAAACTCCTGATCATTTCCTTAATCTACAAGCCATCTTCTCCATTCTGCCGTCTTAGAAAATAGACTTCTCATCTACTCAGTTGTTCAAGCAAAGAGTCCTTGGTTTTTTTCTTCTTTCTTGTATCCCACAGACCATCATCAGCAATTCTGTTGACTTTACCACTGACATTAATCATCAAATCATTGATTTCTCTCCACACTGTTGTTATTTATCCATCGAAATCATGTATCTTTTACCTGGATAATAAGTGATTGGTCCTCTAATTGATATTCTTATTTGTTTATAGTCTTTATTTTATATCAAGATATAATGCTCAATTGAAAAAGATTGTTTCCATGTTCTTGCAATGGGGAATAATGCTGCTTTGAACATTGATGTACAAGTTTCCGTTTGAGCCTCAGTTCTCATTTCTTGGGGTATATTCCAAGCAATAGAATAGCTGGGTCATATGGGATTTCAATGTTCAGCTTTTTGAGGAAGCACCAAACTTCCTTCCAGAGTGGTTGTACCATTGTACAATCCCACCAACAATGTAAAAGAATTCCTATCTCACCACATCCTCTCCAACATTTATTACTTGTTGTCTTGTTAAACTTTGCCGCTGCCACTGGAGTGAGACGGTGTCTTATTGTGGTTTTGATTTGGATCTCTCTTATTGCCAGTGATTTGGAGCATTTCTTCATATGTCTGTTGGCCATTTGAATATCTTCTGTGAAAATTCTTTCCATGTCTTTTGCCCATTTTGTAATTGGGTTATTAGACTTTTTCTTGTGGAGTCCCAAGAGTAAGAGTATTCCATAAACTTTCATTATGAGACTCTTGTCTGAGATGGTATTGCCAAATGTTTGTTCCCAGTCAGTAGGTTTTCTTTTCACTTTGTTGGGAAAAGTTTTTTTATGAACACAGGGATTTAATCTTTAGAAGGTCCCATTCATCAATTTTATTCCGTTCAGATTATACATTTCTGGCTGTATTTGGCAGTCTTTTTATTCTGTAGACTAGAACTTCTAAACTTGCCCAGATGCCCAACAACAAGAATGGATTGAGAAGTTGTGGTACATTCCTACAATGGAATACTATGCAGCACACAGGAGCTATCATTTTGTAAATTACTACCTAACTGAGGAGGGACTAGAGAGCATTATGCTGAATGAACTAACTCAGTCCCACCAGGACAAATGCCGTATAAAACCATTATTGTAGAATGAGTTTGAGGATCCAAGGTGGGTTGTTGTTGTTGTTATGTGCCGTCGAGTCGCTTGCAACTCATAGCAGCCCTATGTACAATAGCCCTAAACTCTGCTCTGTCCTGTGCCAATATTACTGTCTCTGATACACCCATCCCAATTACCCCAGTCACTGAATCAATCCACCTCATAGGGGACCTTCCCCTTCTGCGCTGTCCCTCCACCCTCCCAAGCATGATGTCCTTCTCCAAGGACCGGTCCTTCCTTACAACATGTCCAAAGTATGTTAGACGGAGCCTCAGATTCCTTGACTCCAAGGAGCCGTCTGGTTTAACCTTTTCCAGGATGAATCTGTTTGTTTTCCTAGCAGTCCATGGTACCCTCAATAGTCTTCTCCAGCACCAAAGCTCAAAGGCATCAATTCTCCTTCTATCCTCCTTAGTCACTGTCCAACTCTCTGATGCATAACAAGTGATCGCAAAGACCATGGCCTGTATCAGACAGACCTTAGTCTCCAGAGAGACACCATTGCGCTTCAGTAATTTGGAGAGGTCCCTAACAGCAGACTTTCCCATGGCAATACGTCTTTTAATTTCCTGGCTACTGGTGCCAAGAGTGTTGACTGTGAGGGAGCTCTAGTGGCCTAGTGGCAAGAAGCTGCACTGAAATCCCAGAGGTACACAGTTCAAATCCACCAGATGCTCTGCTAAAGAAGGAGGGAAAATCCCCTCCTGTACCAGTCAGATACGATTTGATGGTAAATACACAAAAATAATAATAAAATAAAATTAACAAATAAAAAAAAAAGAGTCTTGACTGTGGAGCCAAGCAAACTAAAGCTGTGAACAATCTCAATCTCTTCACCATCCATCCTGATGCTGCCAATTGGTCCAGTGGTGAGAATCTTTGTCTTCTTGACATTGAGCCTCAATCCATATTGGAGGCTGCAGTCCTTGACCCCCTGCAGCAAGTGCTTCAGGTTCTCCTCAGTTTCAGCAAGCAGGGTTGTGTCATCCAAGGTTTTCCAAGGTGGGTGGGAGGGTGCAAATAGAGGGGTGAGGATGGGGGGAGGTAGGGTGTTAATCATAGGGTTGCACAATTTGATGGGTGGGTGGGATAAGGGAAAAAATGTGTTCAAATTGAATAAAATTGTATTCAATTGAAAACAGTGTATTCAAACTTCGTAAATATATAGAGCAATATATAAAATTTTTAAAAAAAGATTATTTGGATTTGACCATTTCCTGTTTAAAGCCTCCTCTTGGCTTTCCATAGAAATCATAATGATATTCCTACCTTTTACGCTGGTTTACAAAGTCATTTGGGGTCTGGCATTATCTACCTCTGTGATTGATCATTTCCTACTCTTGCCTTGACCCCAGAATTTCTCTTTTTCTAGCCTGCCAGCTCATAAATCTGGTGACCTTCCCCCTGGCAGAATTAAGTTCTCTTCACTTTTTTCGTGGCCGACTCCTTCTTTCATTTTGCACAAGATGTTCTGATAAATGCTGACCTGAGGAGGTTGTTCTTGCCCACCTGAATGTATGGACACTCTTACTGTAATCTTTCTTCTAGTTCAGGTATCTGCATAGCACTGACAGCTGTCTTTAGATCCACTCTTATGTTTGTTCTCAGCTGCTGAAGAGCCAAGAGGAGAGCTTGACTGCATTTCCATCCCTGGGGTCGCACGGGTCACAGAAGAACTGCTCACTAAATGTTGGATGTTTCCTGAACCTCATGCTCATTTGTTTTTCGTATGTTTACAGAATCCAGTTTCTTCTCAACTTAGAAATGAAATTGTTTTTGCTTCTATTTTTACAGCAAACTGGGCTTTATGAATATAAGGTCTTTGGTGGCCTGGAGGACTGCCCACCAGCTCTGCTTGCAGATGTCTATATGGACTTAGATTACAGGAAACAGTGGGACCAGTATGTTAAAGGTGAGTGATTATTGTTGTGTGTTGTTAATTCCAAACTCAACACTCAGTTTATAGTGGCACTCCCTAACAGAAGTAGAAACACCCTCTAGGATTTTATGACACTACAATCTTTATAAGAACAGAATGCCAGGCCTTTTCTCTTAGAGGGCCAATGGTGGTGTTGAACCCATAATCATTTGGTTAGCAGCCATCCATTTAAATATTATTCCACTGGGATTCCTTAAAAGTAAGTAATACTTACTTACTTTTTTTTTTAAATCTTCTGAAATCAATTGAAAGTAGAATCCTTTCCTTCTTATTCTACCCAAAGTAAGGGAGCAGGTTTAATATCTATTATATTTGTTTCATTTAAAATTTATGTCACAAGTTTTAAATGCTGAGCTGAAGTAGACACATTTATAAAGAAAGAGTCCTTGCATATTTTCACATCTGCTGTCTGCTGGGCTCTGTAGGTACCTTTACTCTCCTTTCACTATTAGGTTGTGTTTCTATCACATTTACTGAAGTGGACTAAGGTTTCTTGAAGAGGTAGTCTCTAAGCGTTGTTTTCAAAGTTGAGGCAAAGTTTTCCAAACAAACAAGAATATATCTAAGTGAAGGTGTGGGGTAAGTAGAAAACAGCATGAGTGTGTTAGAAAATAATGAAACGGTAAATGTTAAAAACTGAGTGTTTACTAGTGTTGCTTGCTTGGATAAGGTAGTAGAAGCTAGAGTAAGGGCCTACGGCAGGAGGAGGGTCCATATCCCTGAGGGTCTGGCATGGCCACCAGACTGCAGGTTCTAGATTTTACCCTGTAGATGATGGGACTTGTATGAAGACGTTAAGTAGAAGATCCTCTTGCATCTGAGAGGGGCATTTACCGTTTCATTCTTCACAGAAAGGACAATGGAGCTAGCAAAGGCCTTTGATTTAGTAAAAAAGTCTTGTTTGGAAATAAGAAAAAGCCAACTGTCAGCTTAAAAAGATGAAAAGGATTTTGTGGTTCACAGCATTGAAAAGTCCCGAGTTTCTGGAAACATAAATAATTTCACCAAGAAATTTTTCTACTCTTGTTCTGCTTTCTTCTCTGTTGACTTTTTGATTTATGCCACAGCAGAGACGGAACCAGAAGATCCAGACTTTCAGTCTGACATTTAAATAACCCCAGGGGTTATTTATGAGGTCCACACGTTGGCTTTTATTGTCTAACTTTGGATGATATGCTTATTTCTAATAGACATTCATCATGGTTTGGGGCTACGTGCTATGTGGTCAGTTGCCGTTGAAACAGCCCTGGACACAGGCAACCCCATACACAATGGAACTCCCGTGCCCTGTGTTACCCCGTGTGACTGCTTGTGGGCCAGATCTTTGTGACCTATGGGATATTCATAGATTGATTTTTAGAAGTAGATCATAAGCTTTTCACCCTAATTTGTCTTGGTCTGGAAGCTCCCCTGAAACATATTCAGCACAATAGCAACGTGAAAGCCTCCTCTGACAGGTAGGGAGTTGACGATGGAAGAAGTATCCTGGCAGGGCCTCGAACCACAGTCTCTCTCATAAAAGAGAATTTTATCACTGATCCGGGACTGCCTCTTGGATTGCTTGGTGTTTTGTTGTTATTTAAAAAAAAAATACACTTGCTATTTAGGGAGAATTATGAGACTTATTTATCCAAGCAGGAAGCCAGAGCTTTGCTCTTTCAGGCCCCTTAGCCACACGGTGGGTTGACTTATGACTGCAACAGTGGACTTAGAGCAATGGTTGTGGAATGAGACAGGACTGGGAAGCTTCAGTCTGTTGTACATAGGACCGCAATGAACTGGAACCAACCCCATGGCATCTAGCAACCACAGCAACCATGGGGCATCATGCGATACAGACTTTGCCAATAAAGTAAGTGCCATGTGGCTTCAATTTTGAAAAGATCGCTCTGATGAAGCACACAGCATACAAAATCCATTTTCCGGCTACATCTATGCCTGAGGCCTCTGATTCTGGGGAAAACAGTGTTTGGTCCCTGGCTCGTGCTGGCTGGGTCCCGGGGTAGCTGCGGATTGCCTTCCATTGGAAGGTCCTGCACTTCTAAACCTCACTCTTGCCTCCTGGGTATTCTCTGAGCCACCAGAGAGCCTTTAATATGTTGGTGTGCTTACAGGGACGGACTATAACCCTGGCCAGATGCACTGACCCTGAATTTATCACCATGTCTTGCTTATTTTTCCAGCCCTGAAATTAGGGCCGACTTCTTTGACTTGGACCACATAAACAAAGTAGGGAAAGGTGATTTGACTGAAGAAACTTACAGTGCTGCTGCTAGATGGGACAATCAGTGCTGAGCAGGCAGAAGCAAGCAGATATGTCATAGAAAAGGTGCAGCCAGAGTGCTCCTTGGAGGCAAGGACTGTGAAACTTTGTCTCTCATATTCTGGGCTTGTTGCTGGTAGAAGTTGTTCCTTGCACTGGGAGAGTCTCAAGCATATCAGAGGATGAGAATGGCAAGGGCAGCACTCCATTCATGTCTGTCAGGTTGCTATGAGTTGTGCTTGACTCACTGGCACCTAACAACAACAATAACAACAACAACAAGAGGCAGGAGTTCTTGTTCTCTCCCCTCCTCCTCCTTTCCAGGGTTGTCCTCAGCCTCCTGGGGCATTAATGGACTGGAAACTCTTTAATTCACAGTCCTTCTCACTGACTTTCTCTCAAATGCGAAACTAAATTTTGCCTCTCTTCCCATCTGCAGCTCCTCGAGGGGCTCCCTGGATTTCTTCAGCTGCCTAGGTTTAACTCTCCCTCTCTAAATGGTTAGATCCGAGTTTACTGAGACACAGCCTGGGGATGGCAAAATGCCAGTCATTAGGTTCCTCTGCTGTCTCTCCCTAGTGGTTAAGGACGGCTGCTAATGACAAGAGCTCTGGTGGCCCAGTCAGTAGGGCGTTGGGCTGCTACCCCAAAGGCCATGCCTTTATGTTGGTTCCAGTTCGCCAGTGGAGTCTCCTCTTAATTTAATTTACAGGCTTGGGAACCCAATGGAGGGTCAGCTAGGGGTCTGTTCCCACAGAAAAGCCTGCAGTTTGAATTCTTCAGCTGCTCAATGGGTTAAGGGTCTGCTAGTTTGCTTCTGTAAGATTTCTAGCTTTGGAAACCGCAGGGATAGTTCTACTTTTTCTTTCTTCCTTTTTTTTTTTTTTAAAAAATCAATTAGCTGGCAGTATACCTGGTGGGTTTTTGTCACTCCATAGAAGTTTGCTCTTAAAAGCTACATTAAGAAAATCGGCACCAGAGCTGAGAAATGAAAATCCCTGAATGGCACAAACAGGAAAGGTTTTCAGTTTGAATCTACCCAGAGCCATTTATTAAGAAAAGTCTGGCAATCTACTTCCAAAAGGCGGCAACCATGGAAACTGTCCAGAGAGCCCACTTTTACTGTGAGCCACACGGGGCCCGTATGGGTTGGATTCAACTCAGCAGCAAATTTTAGCTGAGAAATACTGTGAAGAAACATAGAAAAGAAGGCAAAAGCTTAGGTTTAACCACAGCCCTGCCACTCTCCAGCTGATTAGGAAGAGTATTACCCATTGGAACCAGTAGTGCACAGCTAGAGGTGTTGAGCTGGTAGACCCACGGGGGGTCTGGGCTACCTGTAATGCATTAAGGAATCTGAAGAAGAAAAGGCTGAAAAGCAAAACCACTGATACTCTAGTGACATCTGGTGGTAACCTTGGTGTTAAGACGTCTGTCTGTCTTGATGCCTGATTTTGTTCAATTGTGTTCTGTCTGAGAATCTTGTTCATGATACGCGATGAACAAGCGGGGGTGGTCTGTTCACCCTCACCCCCTTCCCTGCTCACGGTTTTCTATCCTCTTGACTCTATTCATGGGGTACAAGCTTTCAAGGAAGGGTTTGAATTGATCTAACCTTTTCTAGAATTTTGTGCCTGTGAGCTAGTGGTTTCAGATAGATGTAAGTTCATCACAGATAAGATGGGTTTTAGGTTCATTCGTTTCTTTTGTTCTCCTGTAGAGCTCTATGAAAAAGAATGTGGCGGAGAGACCGTGGTCTACTGGGAAGTGAAGTACCCCTTTCCCATGTCCAACAGGGATGTATCCTTTCAACAGGCACATCATTCCTCGCTCTGTAAGCATTTCTTTTTTTTTTTTTTTTCTGTAAGCATTTCTATGCACCGCGGCCATCACCGGCTCTAGGGTGGAAGTGCTAATTTTCGAGCAGGTGCAGATCGTCTTGTTTTCGACCCCTGAAGATACATTTGCTGCAGCCATTGCTTCTTATACAACTTTTGGAGATGTCAGAGCATGATCCCTGAACTTGGCATCTGTGATTGGTGTCACTGGATTTAACATTGCTGCACCACTGAATTTTGGATGGGGAAGAGATTTTAAAGAGCTTAACTTCTTTAGTCTCCATAGGAGGTAGTGGGGCCCAGAGTGGGGAAAAGAACAGAGGTATTTAAGTAATTAATAGCAGGGCAGAGACTGGAGCTCTGGCCCCTGTACACCCAGCTCGCTCTCTCCCATTTGATCTCAATTGACTGTAGCTTCCAGCCAGCGATGTGTTAGGTGATGTCTCTCAGACGAGTGGAGCAAGTTGTGGGATAGGGTGAGCCAACATCTCCTGCAAAGATGTAGGAGGTTTGATAGGGAAGAAAGCCAGAGTCAGCACAGCAGCAGCTCAACACAACAGCAGCATCACAACAGCTGAAGCTCTGGAGAACTTTGCCCATGAGCTCACAGGAGAGTGGAGACCCCAGTGTGGTGTGTGTACAGGCTTGCAGGTGCCTGAGCAAAGACTGCGACAGCTGGGGTGCTGCGTGGTCATGGGGGTGGTGCGGGGTTGTGATTTTTACTATGTGCTACTAAGTGCAACTGGATCACACTTGGAGTGATTCTTTGGGGTTGCTTTCCATTTTTTAAAAATTCCTTTTAGTATACCACCCCTTGTTCTATTATTTGAAAATAGAAGGAATATAATAAGGAGCCCTCGTAGAGGAACAGGTAAGCACTCGACCTGCTAAACCAAAGCCTGGTTATTTCACCCCACCCAGGAGTACTTCCAGAAAAAACAAACAAACCTGGAAATCAATTCCTATAGAGATTAAAGCCTTGAAAACCCAGTGAGACAGCCCTCTGCCACATGGCGTTGCTATGACTCACAGTTGATGTGGCACCTAATTTGGTGAGCCTATTAAAGAACCAGCTACGAAATTCTAGGCTGTCATGTCAAGTGGGGTTTCCATTTCCAGTTCCATCACTAGCACTTGCCTGTGGGATCTTGAGCAAGATTTAAACATTTTTCAGAACCTCAGTTTTGTCATCTATAAAATGGAAGTACTTAGTATTGCCTTGACATGGTCTTCGTAAGGATCAAACCTGATGCTATGTAGACAGAGCGCGTCATGTTTATTACAATCAGAGCTGGAAAAGAGTGACTTCTAGTGTTGCTAAAGATTTCTTTTCCTTAGACATAGTGGTTTGGTAAATGTTTATAACGATGAAATGTCTTTGTAATTCTTGGTAAACCAGTGTTAACCCTGAGACAATAGCTGGCTACTGAATTTGCAAGTGTTCATGTATTAGCTTAAGCTCTTGTTACTTATTGTCCCTCTTTTGTATTTAGAGGTACATGATTAGAGCTTTGAGGTGAGCACAGGATAAAGATAAATGGCACCACCATTTATCAAGTGTTTATTTGCCCTGGTCATTGTCTCCAATGTCCTCCATATACATCGATGGCAGGTTATGTTACTCCACTGTCCGAGATAAGGGAACTGAGCCACAGTAAGGTTGAATAATTTACCTGAGATCACACAGCTGACGAATGGCCAAGTTTCTGCCGTTTCAAAGCATCTCTTTGGAGAAAAAGAGGGCTGGATTCTTTGCATGTATAATACACCAAGGAACCATTCACAGGCAAGGAACCATGTTCTTAAATGAGAGTTCTAGAGAGTATGAGGTACAATCTTGAGATGCAAGTAGGGAGATAAGACAGGAAAGGGAAGCACCAGGATCAGGGAGCAGCTGCCAGAAGGAGGTACAGGTTTATGGTTTATCCTTGTTTCAAGTTTATGCAATGCTCTTTACGCATCTGAGGTGTCACACCTTGACTGACAGTGCAGTATGTATACCTCCGGCAGCGGCAAGAGCTGGAGATCGACGGGCAGAAGGTCTACGTGATCCTGGCCCAGAGCACCTCTGTGCCTCAGTTTCCTGAGAAATCAGGTGTGATCCGGGTGAAGCAGTACAAGCAGAGCCTGGCCATTCAGAGTGATGGCAAGAAGGGGAGCAAAGGTAAAACCTGGGGTGCATCTCGGGGCACACAGCCAAGGCTGCTCCTGTGAAGAGCATGCTGACTCGGAGGGTGTGAGAGAACGGGGATGGGAGGCCCCTGGAAGTTAGAGAACAGCATGAGGTCAGAACTGACAAGGGAGCAGCACCAGGGGAAGGACTTGCTTCCCTTCCAGGAACCTGGCCAGAGCGAGACGTGGGCTTTGGAGTCTGGCTCCATTCTGTGTTGACTTTTACAATGTGCAGGTGAAAGGGGAATTTTGCAAGCAAACCAGAAGTTTAGAAATTCTCCTCAGGCTAATCCTGAGGATAGGGTAGACTGGCAATTCTGTCTCAGGGAATACAGCACCCATTCAGCACGCCATTCCGAAGACTCAGCTCCTGGCTGCCTTGAGCTCTGGCCCCGAAGAGCCAGGAGGCCACCCTCCACATCATGTGGGAAGGAGTATGGCCTTCACTAAAGTCCAGACTTAGCCCTGAGGTGTCTCAGCTCTGTCGCCCTGCTCATGCATCTGACATTCCTGAATCTCAGTTTGGTCTTTTATAAGACGGGGTGAATTTTTACCACCTTTTTTACAGTTGTTACATAATTTATAAAATGGGGCTGAGGTCTCATGCTAGGTAGTTGATAACTAGTAGTGTATTTGTGCATTAAAAGAATATTGGCCTATAAGCATGCTATGCGATAGATGGGAGGAGAGTAAAGTTCACTTGAATTGTGTTCTCTCTCCTCATGTTTTCTGGGCCTGAATGTAGAGATACAAAGTGTGCAGGGATTTTCCCCTTATAATAGTTTTCAAACATTTCCCCCCCCCCTTTCTGAATTCTCCTTTCTCTCCCCTTCTAGTCTTCATGCATTACTTTGATAACCCGGGTGGCCAGATTCCGTCCTGGCTCATTAACTGGGCTGCTAAGGTGAGATCCCAGGAGGCGGGAGGGGGAGGCGCGGGGGTGGGGTGTGTGTGTGACCTGTGTTGACTTAGCCTATGGAGCTGTCAGGCTGAAGAGACACTTTGTCTCCCATGGAATGAGGCTCTTTTATGAAGCAGCTTGGGTAAGTGATGATGGTGGGAACTGGGCTTGCCAACACCCAGGACGAACGCTGGAATGAGAGACAAAGAATCCTTGCTTGGAAGGCCCGCCCGTGTCCACCAGCCCTGACCCCTTCTAGGCTCATTCTTTAGAACCAACTACTGGACAGTCCTTCAGCTCTTCCTGGGACAACAGTGCCTTTGGGTGCCGTGTCTGCTTATGGAGATGAAAGACAGACTGACCTTGCTCAGGAGGGAGCCAGACATCTGTCCAAGACTGGAGGAAGACTCCAGCTTATGTTGTTTCCAGCAAGAGGAGCCTGGATCATTAGAGACTGCCCAAAACCTGACGTCATGGGCTTTTTTGGGTCCCTGAGTGGTGCTAACAAATTTGCATTTCAAATCTACCAACATTTCTGCAGGAGAAAGATGAGCAGTCATTTCTTGACTTATTTATGGCCTTTGAAAACCCTCTGAAAGGTCAACAGTAGTTTATTTTCAGATACGATAGGACATAACAAAAATAACAACACACAACTCCCTAGAAGTTGGTGGTTTGAACCCATCCCGTAGCACTGCTTACGATGGATTTGGTGATCTGCTCCCATAAAGATGTTATTGTTCTGGTTAGAGACCTTGTGAAGAACAGAGCTGAGCCCTGTCCTATCCAGTGCCGTCCTCACCATCTCTGATACACTTGAGCCCATTGCTGTAGATCCTGTGTCAATCCACCTGGTTGGGGATCTTCCTTTCTTTCGCTGAGATTCCACAATATGTCCAAAGTATGAGAGGCGTAGCTTTGCTTGCCATCCCTGAATCCAAGCAAACCCAACCCAATCCTATGTAACAGTTCTACTCTATAGATTATGGATCACTATGGGTCAGGATCTACTCAATGTCCACACATTTGATTTTTGTTTGGCACAAGTCCCTGGTCAGATGCGAGATTGAAGGTTGAACTAACTGAGAAATTGGATATTTGAGTCCACTTAGATGTTCTTCTACGACTGTCGTTGTGCCTTCAAAAAATCAGCCATTGCAAACTCTATGCAGTGCAGTTCAGCAGACACGTGGAGACGCTAAAAAAGTGGAATTAACTCCATGACAGCTGTTGATGCTACCAACTGGAGGGTGTAACGAAGTTCTTGGGGGTTGAGGGTGAAAAGCACATTGAAAAGCACTTTGGAGTCCAGCCTATGTAGTTTTGAATCCTGGCTGCACTGTTGGTGGTCAATATAATCCAGGATGGTCATTCAATATTGTCCTTTTCAAAATCAGACATAGATATTATGTATGCCATGAAATAGGTGTTTGGAAAAAATCAGACAGTGCTTGAAAAATATTGCACAATAACCCTAGTTTTAGTTCATGTACTGAACAACAAATCCCACATCACCATTGGACCAGTAGACGACACCATGATCAACAGAGAAAGGATTGAGACTGCCAGTGACTTCCTCTTTCTTGAATCCACAGTTAATACACTTGGTACCAGTCAGAAAATCAGGAGCTGTATTGTGCTGGCCAAGTGTAGTCAGGGACTTGAACAAGTTATTGAGGAGTACTGAGGTCACTTTGAGGACTAATAGGTGCCTGACTCAGGCCATGACCTTTTCAGTCACTTGCTATGCATCTGAGAGCAGGACAGTGAATAAGGATGGCATAAGACCTGATGCCTTTAACCTGTGGTGTTTGAGAAGATTGCTGAAGATCTCATTGACTGACAAAAGAATAAACAGGTCAGTCTTGAACAATGTGCTCCCTGGAGACCAAGATGATTAAAGCTTAGTCTTAAATATTTGGGGCATGTTGCCAGGAGAGTTTATTGGAGAGGGACAGCATACTTGGGAAGGTGGAGGGGGCAGCAAAAGAGAGGAAAACCTTCAACCAGGTGGTTGACATGGTGACTGCAGCAATGGGTTTGAATGTATCAGAGTGTGAGGATGGCGTGATATATGACAGTGTTCAGATTTGTTGTTCATAGGGTTGCTATAAGTCATACTTGACTCTCTGGAACCTAACACCACCACCACTGACATATTAAGCTCTGGTAGCCTAGTAGTAAAAGCTATGCGGCCAACACAAAGGCACAAGGTTTAAATTCACCACACCAGCTGCTTCATGGGAGGAAGATAGGCAATCTCCTGTGCAATTTACTGCCTCTGAAAACCCACTGGAGGGTCAGCTACAGGTTGGTTCCGACTTGATAGTACACATCAACAACAACCAGCACTGGGAGTCCTGGTGAAGAGCCGTGCTGCCACGCCAAAGGAAAGCGGGGTTACTGCCTCTCAACATCTGCTGGACGGACAGCTACAAGGCAGTTCAACTTTATGGCAAATAACAAGCCCAAATCCATACCATTTTCTAAAACAAGTCCTTCCTCTCATTTCTGTAGAAGTATCTAACAACACAGCTCAGGTTGGTTCACTTTTTGTGTGTGGGTTTTATTTGTTGTTGTTGTTGTTTTTCTTCTCAAGACAAGATAGCTCAGAATATTTTAGTGGGTTTTTTTGTTTGTTTTTGTTTTGTTGTTGTTGTTTTTTTACTACAAAAGCCAAAACAAGCAATGTCTTAAGATGATGGCTGCAGCCATTTAGTTTCATGTAAGCCCCTCATTTTACTTTTCTGTTATCCATGAAAACATTCTATCACAGCACACCTGGTCCATCTTTTATCATATCCAAAGTAATCTTTATTTCTCTTTTGTCAACTCCAAAAGGGCCATGAGTGAGTGAAGACAGCCAATGACAGAGTCTCTCTTCCTTTGCAGAATGGAGTGCCTAACTTCCTGAAGGACATGGCGAAAGCCTGTCAGGGATTCCTCAAGAAGCCCTAAGAGCAGGCAAGGGGAACTACGAACCTCTGGGAAGAAGTCTCTGGAAGTGCACGAACCACCAATATTCCCTTTTGTTTTTCTCTTCAGAGGCGTGCCTGCTCTCCAACATGCCATCCCTGCACCTGATTGCCTCAGGGGGCACCCAGGGGCTTCCTCTCCCATTCGTCCCACTCAGGGCCACTATTGACTACGGCTAGGATTAGAGAAGCCTCAGCTTGTTTATTTTGAAAGAGAAATTCTCAATGGGGAACACAATCATTCCATTGTGCCATTTTGACAGGAAGTGGAGTAGGTGGAGGACAGACAACAAAATGCAAAGAATGACTGCTCAGGACAAGCTGCCTCTTTCCCAGAATGTGAATTCTTACAACTCCAGAGGGGCTGCGGGGGTCACATGCTTTCTGATCTGGCTTCCAATGCTTAGCTGATGTCCATTTGTCTTATGCTTTTTTGTTCACTCAGTTTGCCTGGGATTTGAGATGATAATGCAATCAGACTGCGTGTTCCTCCTCGTCCCTATGATAGTATCAAGCCATTTGGAAAAACATTGCGTACCTGACTGGGTACACAATGTGCTAACAATAACTATCTTGTCCTGGTTGTCTGGGTCGAGGTTTTCCTCTTTCCCATGCGTTGCTGGGAAAATGCTGTGCACACCTCTCCAGTGGTCTGCTAAGACATTGAGGTGGTTTTGGCAGCTAGCAAAAGGAGGCAAAAGATGCTTCGTGCATGGCATCATGACCAAGTGGCTTTATATGCAATAAGATGCATTTCCCTTCTGAATGCTTGCACACGTTGAAAGAATGATAGTTCACAGTGAGGGGAAATGTAATTAGTGACTTGGTTGACTCAGCCTCTTTTTCTCAGGAAATCTACCCAAATTGCCTGCCTCTGACATTACCCAAAGGGCTTTGGCTTTTTATCTTTTCACCTGTGTTTTGATAGGGAAAGCTATGCTGTGGCTAAAGACACAGGCATGATGATCTCAGGGAAACATTTTAACTAGTGTGTCATGGTACCAGATCTCAACGAATGAGTGTAGACACTAGGGACATAAAGCCAGAAGGAGGGGGGCATGCATTCTACCGGGATACCTCGGACTGTATTATCTGGCAAGGAAACTGTTTCTTCCACACAGAATAAACAGAATGACTTATACTTCTTGGGTTTACAGCTTCCTACTTGTTCCTTTTTTGAGAATAAAGCAGTTAGATCTCTTTTGCTGTTTGTGTGATGACCATCCTAACACACCATTACCATTTCATTGCCAACCAGTTAGAGGGAACACATAGCTGACCCTCCAATAGGGTTTGAGAGGCTGAAATTGTATCAATAGTGTACTGGCATCTTTTATTGTCACATGGAAAGATTTGATGGCATAATGATTAAAGTAGTTGGTTGCTACCTGAAAGGTTGGTAGTTTGAACCTATGGGCTTTGCTGTTGGAAGAACATGTGGCAAACTGCTTCCATAAAGATAAACAGGAGATTAATCAGAACTGGCTTTGACAAGCACTGTGGCAATTGGACAATTAAAACAGACTTTCAAGGGGGAAAAAAAAGAGGAACAAACTGGGGAGGAGGGTAGAGAAAATAGTGCAACAATGAATGAGTGGAAACCCACAATCTCTGTAAATATTCATTAAAATTAAGAAAATTTAATTTAAAAAAGATAAACAGATATATTTACATATAATACAAAGCAATATTGCATGAGAGATTACCCATCTTTCTCCCTGGATTCAAACTCCTTTGAGTTGACAGTGTAACTTCTTGCTGACTAGGCCACCAGAACACAAGAGGTCTTAAAGGATATCTTTGAGTCGAAGTACATGGCAGATGGGGTATAGTGAGGCCTCCTCGGGTTGGTATTAGATTCAGATCTGACAAAATGACAAAGTTTTGTCTCACTTTAGGCATGTTGCTAGAAGAGGCTATTCCTTAGAGAGGAACATCTTAGAAAGGTGGAAGGTGAGGAAAAGATGAGAAGATCTCCCATGAGATGGGATGACACAATGAGTGCAGCAATGGGCTCTAGTGTTTCAGAGATAAGGAGTATGGCACAGAATAGGACAGGGTTCAGGCCTGTTGTTGATAGGGTTGTTTGTGAGTCATACTTGATGGCAGCTAACAACAATTTGGAGGATAATGCCATCTTGTCAAGCATGTAGGTGGTATAAAGTCATGTAGGCAGACAGAATCTGAGCCAATAGAAGACGCCAGTAGTGCAAAAACTAGAAAACTTTTGTGGTTGTATTCAATCTTTTAAAGTTTACACTCTTTTTTTTTTTAAAAAAATCTATTTTTCGTTTCAATGAACATCTACAGAGATTTTGGAATTCCATTCATTCATTGTTGCACCCTTCTCCCCAGACACCCCACCTCACCCCCCCCCCGTTTGCTCCTCTCCCTGAAAAGCAAAAGAAAAACTCCCTCATTGGTACACAATCCCCCCCGCACCTCCCCCAATCCCACCCCCAACCCCAAATATAATCCACTCTGCAACCCTCATTGTGTACTCCTATGATAAACATAATGCCCTAAAATATAATACTTTTAAACTATTCTCTCCCCCATAGACTTCAATGCCATAAACATATTTCATCCAGTTTTTCTCAGCCTTACCCCCACCCTGATGCCAGCCTCATTCTACAACAGTGGCACCATATAGCATTTGTCCCTTTGTGACTGAGATACCTCACTCAGCATAATGTCCTCCAGGGTCACCCATTTTGAATAATATTGCATGAGTTCCTTGTTTTTCAATGCAGCATAGTATTCCATTGTGTGGCTATACCACAGCTTCTCTACCCATTCATTTGTTGATAGGCATTTAGGTTGTTTCCAACTCCTTGCTATTGTAAACAAAGCCACGATAAACATGGGTATGCATATATCTACTTGGATGTCATTTATGGTCTCTTTAGGGTATATTCCCAGTAGTGGAATTGCTGGGTCAAATGGTATCTCTAAAGTCTTAAAGGGCTTACTTTATTATTTGAATTTTGAAACTAAATATATTGTCATCCACTAGCATTTTTGTTTTTCTTCTTTCTTTCTCTGGTTGTCTCAAAGGAGCCCTGGTAGCACAGTGGTATAAAAAGAGAGGTATACCATGTAAAGTTTGGCCATCCAAACCCACCAGCTACCTTTCTAAAGTCTAATGTGGCAGGAATAGTGTGGTCTGGATTAGGTCCAGCTGAGATTAGTCAGGATTTCAATTAAAAGTTAATGGCAAAAGTAGCACCAGCATGGATGCTAATGTTTTTCCATAGTTGAATTATTCACACTACATAACAGTTCAAAGTTAATGGTCACTTTGGAACTCGGGATTGCCAGTAGGGGTCACTTCCCTTGAAAATGTTCCTGTTTCATGAAAGAGTCCTGGCATGACTCCCTGGCTGAGATTCCTTGCACAGAACCCCCAACAGTAATGCTTGCCTTCCAAACCTGCTTCCCAGCTGGATTTGGAAGAGACAAAGCAGGAAGTGCCCATTTGGTTCTCACATTTCTGGTAGCACCACCCAGTCGGCTCAGGGGATTAGCATCATACTGTCTGGTGTCCATCCGGCAAGGTGCTGGGTACAATGATTTTGTCTAGAATGAATGAGGCAGGGTTGGTCTCTGTGTTCTGGCAGCCATAGTCTAGTGAACTGTGACTGAGTGAACTTCTAGAAGAAGATACAGCAAACAAATTGTTCAAAGGGTGATAAGTGAGAAGAAAATGCAAGTAAAGGGGACTTGGCTGCAAATCTGGGAGCTCTAAGTAAGTCTGTGGAATCATAGAATTAACACACGAAAGGAGGACTTAAGAAAATTTATTTGTATTTTTAATAATTGTATGTATGTATGTCTATTTGGGTAAGTGTTTGAAGCTCTGGTGTCCTAATAGGAGTTTCACTGCTAACTGCCAGCCCCCGCCACCGCCCCCCCCAAAAAAGCACATGGTTCAAATCCTAGCTGTTCTGCATAAGAAAGATAGGAAATCTTCTCCTGTGCAATTTATAGCCTCTGGAAACCCACTGGAAGGGTAGCTAAGTATTGATACTGACTGACCTCATTACACTTAACAACAGTATAGCACAAACGGTTAGGCACTTTGCTACTAACCAAAAAAGTAGTGGTTTAAGTTCACCCAGAAGCATTTAAGAAGAAAGGCTTGAAGATCTACTTTTGCTGCTTCTGAAAGATCTGTCACTGGAAACTCCCTCTGAAACTCAAGGGGCCATTGTGAGTTGGAATAGGTTTGATAGCATCTGGTTGGGTGGTTGGGTTTTTTTGTCTCTTCTTTGTTTGATATGCAGTCCATTCAGAAAATACAATAATGGGACAATGACTGAGCATATACGTGAGTTACTGTTGATGCCCTTTGACATCATCACATGCCAGGCCCAGTTTGAGTCAGTGAAAAATTGAAGGGTGAGAAGGCACAGATTCTTCCATTAAGGAGACGAAATGCTAACACAAGAGTTTGTGGTTATGAGGAAGAGTGTGGTCATCATCACATTACAGGAAAGATGACAATGCTTTAGGACCCAGAGGCAAAGGGCTAATCATTTCTCAGCATCTGTCTTCTCTGGCTTTCAAAGTAATGGCCTTTCAGTGTAGCGTCTGGTCTCTTGAGATTTCTCACAGAGTATTGTGGACGTCTGAGAAAATTCTGGTCAATGTCCTAAATTTAGATAATTTGTGCCATTTCCAGTTCAGGATCATAAAAGGAAATAGTATGAACTCACCTGGTCCTTTTCTTTGACTAGGAAATGATGAGAACTGGAGCAATTGTCTGATTCACAGATAATAGGGTTCAAGATGATAAGCCAGCCCTACCACACTTTACTGTTAGAAAGATCTACACTTCTTTCCTTTTTAAGCCATACCAGTTGTTGATCTAACTCCCCCCCCCCCCAGTTTATCCTGTAACTAATAAAGAATAGTATAACATGTTCCCTTTGGACAAGGTGATCAGTGGTCCCATGATCCTCAAGACCAGGCAGGATTTCAGTATGGACCTATGGGCAGAAGAACATTATCAGTAGAGGCATCAGTGGATAAAGAGTGCAGGTGTGGCATCACCAGTGGTAACCAGGATGCTCAGTATTGAAAGGTCACATCAGGGTCTAGAGCAAATCCAACAGAAATAGGGAAGGCATGAGACCTGGGCTCTGAAAAGCTAGGCCATGTGTTCCCACTGTAGCACTTGGCTGGCTGAGTTGTGTTAGGAAGCTACTTAGCCTCCCTGAGGCTCTTCATCTGCATGTTGGGATGATGTTTCTTTCTTACCTCACTAAAGACTAAGTTGTAAGAAAGACTCCAAATTCAGTGCCTGACATACACGTTCCTTTCTTTTTTTAGCCACAGATGCTCATTCCCATCCCCCATCCTCTGTGAACAACAGTATCTCAGACAAGTCTGTCAAAGGCAATTAGCATCTAGCTGGTAGGCATTGCTCCAATCTAAACGTTCCAGGTCTCAGTCAGCACCTTTATGAGTGAGGTTTTTCTGTATCTGATAATCATCTTAAAGAGGATGGATTTGTGGTGAGTCATGGATGTGATGAGAAAATTGACCAGACTGGAGGTGGACGAGTTCCTTCACAGGCAAAGGAAATGAGCGTGTAGCTGGGTCAGGAGGCAGGAGAGTGGAAGTCAGACGTGTGTGATTGAGACACTAGCATCAAGACTAATGGGGATTGGCCACTTCCTGTATGCTAGGCACTTCACATGGATTCAATAATTTCATCTTCACCACAGTACTATGAACTGGATGGTCCTCATCTCCATTTTCGAGATGATGGCAATGAAACGGAGAAAGGTTCAGTCATTTGCCAGTTACTAATAAACCCACCGGTCAGCCATTCCCAAACCGAATCCATCCGCAGACTCCGTTGATTAATGGCTCTCTAAAACACTCCAAATCTAACCACTGCCGTTCCTTTTATTTCTGCCACTACTTTAGCTGGCTTTTGCCCTTTGTGCTTGACAATTTGAAACCACCTGCAGGCGCTTGGAAGTAAAGTCTGGTTGTTTGCTTCCAAAAGTTCTTATTTTTAAAATTTTTTTTAAATTTTACTTTGGTTTGCTTACAAATTTGTATATTTTGTGTTTCACACTATTCTTCATCACATTGTGTCATACATTGTGTTTTATAAAAGTAATCACCATTGGACTATGTCCATCATTACCCTGTCTTTTCAGGTCCTCGTTGGATCTTTCCCATTTTCATTACATTATCATCTTCTCTCCACCCACCAAATTGTGCAACCCTGTGCTTTTGTCCCTACTCAACCTGCTGCTTCCACTCTTCCTCTCTTGGGTCCCCATAAATATTTTAATAGTTATCCTATTTTTATCATAATGGTCTTACGCAGTATTTGTCCTTATGAGACTGAGTTAGTTCACTCAGCATAATGCTCTCCAGTCTTAATGGACTGAGAAATTATGATACATTCACACAATGGAATACTATGCAGCACTCAGGAGCGACAATTTTGAAAAATACTTTATAGCTTGGGAGAAAGTTCACATCCCTAAGAATTCTATTCTGCACACGTAAGGTTGTCACAAATCAGAATCCATTTGATGGGAGCTTTTTGGTGTTTTGGTTTATATATTTCTGCCCATTTTTTTCCCACCTGTACTCTCACATTCTAAGCCTAATCAGTCTTTCTTCTGTTCCTTCAAAGTGACAAGTACAACTGTTAGATCAACTCTCCTCTCTGCCCAGAATGAATGCCTCTCTTTCTGACTCACACACACTGGACATTTTCAAATCATGAAGATGATTGTTAAAACACCACCTCTGAGTCCACACAGTAGAGGGAACCGCCGAGGCACTCCCTGTTTAATATCCCTGATTTCAGGGAACATCCTTTCCCTCCTCCCATAGTTGTCGGGTCTGTTCTGACACCTCCAACGCTGTAAATCTGACACGAGAAGACTGCCAGGTGGTTGGTGGATTTGAACTGAAAGAGAAGCTTGGCTTTTGGATTAACAGCGTGACTCTATAAACTAAGCCAGTAGAGAGGCCTATGTGACACATCTCTCTCTCTCTTTCTCTACGGAGGAGTCAGAACCAGCTCATAACTTTAAGTTTCTGATGCTGTAAATTGCACAGGAGAAGACTGCCCATCTTGATTGATTGGAGTCACTGGTGGATCCGAACCATCTGCCTTTGGGGTGGCAGCATACCTTCTCTTTATTGAATTTGCTTATTGGTTTGGGGTTTTTATGTTGATTTCTATTTACATACAGTCCAAGAATACATGGAGCTTTGTCTTGGTCCCTAATATATAATCACTATGTAGAACACACACACAGACCTCCTGGAAACTAACTGTTGAATGAATGAATGGTGGAACAACTTTGTCTGTATTCTCAATCACAATGCCAGAAAGATGTACCAAAAAACAACGAGGAAAGTATACCTAATTCACTTAATAATTGTCTACCCGATTTTTGTCACTTCCCCACTATTTTATTATTGTTTTCCCTTTTCATTCTGTTTCAGGACCGTTGGAGGATCTATTTCTTCCATATCAAAGCATCCACACCAGAGAGGCATTGTTAGTTTAAGCAGGAGAAGGAAGGAAGAGCTGGCATTGGGCACAGCAGGGCTGGAAGAGACCTTTTCATTTGTAGGCCAGAATCCTCAAAGTTAACAAAACCAGATTCCTGCAGGGATGGACAAGGGTGGCTGGGTGTGAGAGCAGGCAGCGCACCCAATCCATTTTCTTCTATCTCCTTTACCTCCTTTTTCTCTGGTGGTTCAAGATCTGAGAAAAAAAAAAAGTCTACGGAAAACAAACATGACAAAAGTTGTACTCTAGAGCTTGAGAGACAACATACAGTACCATATGTTTTAGGTCAAATAGCTTAGGAGGAGTTGGATCTTAAGTGCTCATGGATTCTGCTTCCCCGCGCATGCGCTGTTTCATTTTCCAAGGGGAAGTGAGATTCTTCATTAGGAGTACATTTCAGGTCTGATCGTGAATAATGACTGATTGCTGAAAGCTTCCATATAGGATTTTGCCCTCCATGACAAGGCTCTCACATCCCCATTCCAGCTACTTTAAGCTGTTGTGAACAGTGTTCTTTTTTTCCCCCCTTTTCCATTACAAGCTAGGAAATGTGCGGGTGCAGCCACTGGGCAGGGTCCCTGGAGCGAGCCCAGCAGGGAGACTGTTTCCTCACATCTCACTGGAGTCTGTGAATTGCTGGCTAGGTTGAATAATCATCGCTGAAGCTCTGTGTCTTCCCATCCTATTCTTTCTGTCCCACTAACTTATGAAATAGCCAGTGACCCGCTGGAGGACTAGGAGATCAGCCAGATGTTTCCTGAGCAGCGGCAGCGTCAATGCACGCTTCCCCTGCACATCATCTTGTGAGAGGGGAGGGCTGCAGGGCGCTCACCCCAGCTGACATCATTGGGCGAGGTGGCCTGGGGAGGATTTCAAAGCAAAGCAGGTTGGTCCGGGAAGCAGCGCTCAGCTGGCAGTTCTGTTACGGGGGAATAAAGGACTCAGGTAACTGGGGAGAAGGTCTCAGCTATGTAAGTGTGCTTGTTTGCCAGGAGGAAGTGGTGTGCCTCCCTGAATATCTATGGATATAGGCCCTGTGACTTTTTTGAAAGCATATTCCAGGTGTCTCTGAAGTGACTGTGAGTGGGTCAGAACTTGCAACTTTGCAGCTAACAGTCAAGCACATAACCCTTTGTGCCAGTCACGGACTATACGCAATTTTTAGTGCCTCTCACTTGGCAGTAATTTCTGTTACACAACGCTTGTCATAGATATTATCCCATTTACAATTCCCCAAGGATCCTGTGCAAACAACATTGTTTCCTCTATTTTATAAAAAAGGGAAAAAAAGTAAGCTTAGAAGTTACATAATTTCCCAAGATTACACTAAAATGGGAAAGTGGAAGAACGATCTTTTAGCTCAGGTCCTCTGATTCCAAATTCAATGTCTTCTGTAATGTTGCAACAATGTGCGACAAGTTTTGAAAAAAGGATTACAAAAGCTTCATAACGATAAAACTTCTTTTGCATTGCAATAAGATACAAGGAATTGAACTAGTTCATGTAATAAATTCACATATTGACTTTAATAAGTGAAAGTTTAACCTCCTCTGTTATTACTGTTGTTATGTGCTCTCATAGCTGACTTTCCAGTGGATTTCTAGAGGTAGTAAATTGCTTGGGAGGGAATCGCTTATCGTTCTCCCAAAGAGAAGCTGGAGGGTTCAAACTGAGTGCCTTTGGGTTTGGAGTGCAACTCCTCACCCCTAAAACACCATAGTTCCCTCCACGGGCAGCCTCCTCTCGCCCTAATTATATTCCTCAGGCATACACATCGTAAGTCATTTCTGAAAAATAAATAAATAAATACACACACACACACACACACACACACACACACACACACACACACACACACTATCATCCTGCAACCTTCTCTTTCAGCTATCCACAGCTGGTACAACTTTCTATCTAGGACGCTTACATCTCCCTTGCACTTTTTTTACTGCATTTCAGTCCTCTGCAAAATTTTCTCAACCAATGCCTCCGGAAACTCTATGAACTTTGATACATGTCAATAGCTATAGAAAGGCTTCAAGTCTTTTGTTCATAGGGACGCTATGAGTCTTGCTCAACTCGAAGGCAATCAACAACAACAATGTCCTATATAGTTGGCATTTGGTAGCATATACACAATACTTCAATAACTTTCCTTGTGTGTACTCTAAGCCCTTAATGAACATTTTCTGTCAATAAGTTCTTAAATATAAGACTTCCTGTGCCACAGGGCATGCAATTTAGATTTGGAAGAAATAGACAAAAATATACAGAACGTAAAGATGTTGGAAATGGATTTTTTTAAAGCTATCAAGTCATAGAAAGGCACATAAATAAAGGTATTAAAAAGCCCAAGTCACACTCCCCTACTTTTCTCAAGAAGTTTCAGCATTTTGACCCTTTGTGTGAGTTCTAATGACAAATTTTAGCTTCTATCCAAGAGGCTACAAGCTATTTGTAAGTATGTTACTTTACTCTCTAATGTCCCTAGAGTGCTGAAGCCCCCAGAGGTTAAATACTCCCATTATTAATCTTGCCACAGGAATCTGAGAAAAACCAATTTTTGCTGCCCTTTGGGTCTTTAATGGCTCCTCACCACACACAAACCCCTTATTGTGCTATTCACAACTTTCCAGATGAAAACCAAAGGCTTGAATCAACTGTGGTCAAAGAGAGCAAATTCTCCACTATTCCACACACATACACATATACATACACATACCAACCCTGCCTTTCCACCAGCTACTAAAACTTCAAAATCAATGCACACGACATGGGATGTTTCTAAAGGGCTATCCCCTGCCATCAACTTCATTAAAGGTATAAATGTGCAATGGCATTTAATGGTGTTTATTTTGAGACATGCAATGTTTACCCTTGAAAGCCTATTATGTATCTCTCACCTTACAGTGAACAAAAGGGCATTGTAACTTCAGGTCGTCTGACTGCTTGCTTAAATTTAGGTCTGCACTCAAATGAGAAAAATACTTGCGTATCAGTCATCTTGGAATCCAAGAGACTTATTCATAGAGCATGTGGGGCTCTATTCATAAATGATTTATGTCTTTGCAAAATGGGGAATGGGGGTTGTGTGTGTTGCCCAGAGAGCCATCGTCTCCCTCTCCTGAGTAATTTATACAAGATCAATATTTATCAAGGTGAGCCAAGAATTGTGCCATAACTCTCCAACAGCCAAATACTTCATTTACAGTTCCTTCACCCATGGAAGGGAGCATGACAGGTTGAAAAGTCTGTGTAAAAGCTACTTAAAGTAGCTTTCATTTGGTGCCTGTTGCTTTAGATTCAGGATGAGGGTTTAGAAGAACCCACAGAGTTCTCTTTTTTGCTTATGGTTCAGGGACTAAAACTCAGTAAATTTATTTGTTGCATTCAGGACTGATGTGAAATACATAACCATTCCTGATACTGTAGGAGGCTTGACCTGATCCTGCAGATAGGTAACCTGATGTTATCTTTGAGTATATGTTCATTGAATACTTGCTAGATATTTTATATTGAATAAAGACACAGTTATTAGCTAGAATGATCTATCAAATATATGTGCAATCAATTAAAAATTTAGAAAGGTAAAGAACTATATACTCTATTAGAGAGCTCTGGTGGCTTAGTGGTAAGGGGTTTTGCTGCCAGTTCAAAGGTAGGTGATTCGAATCCACCAGCTGCTCTATGGGAGAAAGGTGGAGGACCTCCAGTGCACTTTACTGCCTTTGAAAACCTGTTGGAGGGTCAGCTTTCAGTTGCCTCTGACTCAATGGTACATAACAACAAAAACAACCACTACTCATTAAAAGTTCAGAAAAGTGGCCTTGAGACCTAGAGGAAAGGCAAAACAAGATTCTCTATAGAATTCTAGGAAAGAACAATCAGGAGTCAATCAGGCAGTTAGATAGTGAACTCTGGTAGCTTAGCAGGTAAGTAGTGGCATGGCCAATGCAAAGGCAGGTGGTTCTAATCCACCAGCTGCTCCATGGAAGAAAGATGGGCAGTTTCCTCCCATACAATTTACAGCTTCTGAAAACCTGATGGAAAGTCAGTCAGGAGTGTTCTCTGAATTGACGCCACATAACAACCACACTAGGCGGATGAATGGTGGAGAGATTTTTAGGAAGCAGCTAACATGTTAACAAAGGAAACATCTAAGACCTTCATGTTGTGGAAATGAAATGAATGTGCTCCCAGGAGTATTTGTATAAGCAAGTCTGAGCATTTCCATTAAAACGAGACTTTTAAAAGGCTTTATACCCTTAGCCAGTTCCTTTACTTTGTAAGCAAGAGACTCTCCTAGATAAAGGTGTCACAGATTTCTCTTTAAAGATATCTCTGGTGACAATGTAAAAGGCCATAAACTAATCGTCAAGATGATTATGGGTGGCTTTTGTGTTCTCTGCTTTTCCATTTTATATAATGCATATGATTTAAAAGTTTGAAGAGAAAAAAGATGTTCTTTTAAAAACCTGCATGAAGTCTCTCCATTGCTTGTAGAATAAAGTTAGCTGATCACACCTCAAAAAAAAAAAAATATCAAGACTTGTAAAGAATGGCTATGAGGATGGTAGTGATGGTGATAGTGGAATTTTCCCTTTTTTTTAGGATTTGCAGAATTATTCTTCCATGCAGCAATTGGTCATAATGGAATCTCCACCAACAGCCACTTAATGCTGGTCTAAGTCTTAAGGCAATAAACTTAACACTTAGGGACTATAGTGATTGTATTTTCTTTTTTTTTTTTAATCATCAGCATCACACTACCATGTCTGCTACTTGGAAATAACTATGTTTGTAGCAGCTGTATTCATTAAGAGTTTATCTCTCAGAAGTGTTTAGGGGAACTAACAAGACTCACAGATTTCCATTGGCATAAAATCAGCGTTCTGGAGTGTCTAGTCTCTATTCCTTTCCAAAACAGAGTTTTACTTCTGGTAAGGCATGTGTATCAGAGCCATATGCACAATTTTAGTTGATGTGCTCCCTTCTCAGCTCATCTGGGCTAAAGTAGAATCCTTGGGTTGTTAGTGGTTTTCTCCCTTTTAATAGATTTAAGAGGAGCTTATCATAATATGACAGTAAATCTACAGCTGATCTCATTACTTTTTTGGCGGGAATTCAAGGTAGGAGATATTACTGACCTTACTGATGCTTTCACATGAAACCGGTGATTAAATTAATTGAGTAGCAAGTGTACAGCTGGCCTTTATAAATGCAAATACCATAGCACGGAGAGATTGATGAAATATGTTTGCTTTTCCATTTTATCCTCTCTTAGCATTCCCAGGATGTAGACTCTGGAGGAGATAAGAGTCAAAGCAATTATAAAATACAAAGCAATTACTTTGATTTAAATTTATTACATTTGAACATTCTGTTTTTTTCAGCTTCCCTAGATTGAAATAAATCCCAGTGTATTTCACTCTGTGTTTTACAGAGCCCTTTCACATCCATTCTTCCATTACAATCTTCTAAATTTTAATAAAGAGGGCATCAGTGATAATGATATGGACAATATTTATGAGGCTAATGGTTTGGATAATGATGATGATGAAACTGAAATTTATTCATTTCTTCCCAAGTTCCAGGTCTGTGATAAGCATTTTATGTATATGAGATCAGTTAATCTTCTTAATAACCTGGATGTTCTATTATTATTGTTGTTAGGTACCCTTACCTTAATTTGGCTGTGATTCACGACAGAGCAAAACATGCCTACTCTTTTTTTTTAATTTTTTTTTAAAATAAAATTTTATTTTAATTGTGATTTTTAAAAATTTTTTAAATACTCGTTTATTTACCCCTCCCCCAGTTCACTTTATTTTTTAATATTCAATCATTGTTGCCCAATTACATACCTCTCCCTGCTCCCCAATCTTCTTTGCAATGATATACTTTTTTTTCTCAGATTTTTTTTATTTTAATGAAAGTTTGCAGAGACTTTGAATTTTCATTCATTCATTGTTGCACACTTTCCTCCCTACCTATCCCTCCCTGCTAGGTCACATTTCTCTCTAAAACGAAAAAAAGAAATTACAAAAAAATTCTTTCACTGGTATACAATTTCCCCCCCGCCCCCCAGTCCACTCCACTATGCAGCTTTCATTCTGGACACTTGTCATGACAATAATACCTAATCATGTATTCCTCCTAAACAGTTCTCTCCCTCATCTGTTTCAATGCAGTCTACATCATTTATGCCCTCTTCGTTCCCCCCCAACTCCGATGTCAGTCCTGCTTCATAACTGTAGCACAATCTTGCACAATCCCCACAATATCTGCTGTGTGTATGTTCATGGTCGTCGTTGTTGTGTCATGTGTCCCTTGATTTCATTGTGGTCTTCCTACTTTTCACTGACTTTACATTTTGCCAAATTAGAATGTCTTTCTCCAACGTCTGACTCTCATGATAACATGCCCGAGGTAGGTAAAATGAAGTCTCCCATCTTCACGTCTACTATGGTTTGGGTTGCCTGGTGAACCTTAGTCCTTAACATGACACCCTTGCTCTTTAGTACTTTAAAGAGACCCTTCTGAACAGCAGGTTTGATTTCTCTACTACTGCTTCTTTTGGTGTTGATTGTGGATTCAGGTACAATTCTGTTCCTGACCTCTTCAACATTTTCGCCATTTATTACAATATCTGTAGGTGCAGTTGTGAAGATCTTTGTTCTCTTAATGTGGAAGTGTAGAGCTCTGGTGGCCTAGTGGCAGGAAGCAGCACTGCAATCCTGAAGGTATGTGGTTTAAGCCCACCAACTTCTCCACTGGAGAAGGATGGGTAATCTCCTCCGGTGCGATCAACTGCCTCTGAAAACCTGTCGGAGGATCAACTATGGGTCGGTTCCTACTCTGCAGTACAAAACAACAGTGATGAAGTATAGTGCGTACTAAAAGCTGTTGTCTTTGAACTTAATCAGTAAGGTAACAACATCCTCATGACGTAGAGAGATATAACTGACACAGGCAGAGTAAGTGACTTGTCCAAAGTGACACCTATTAAACCAAAATCCACTGCTCTAGAATTGATTCTGACTCATAGTAACCCATCTGGATCCACAGCCAACACCCTTGATACCAGCACTCAAGAAATGAGAAGACATACTGCATTGGGAAAATCTGCTGGCAAGGACCTCTCCAAGGTGTTAGGGAGCAATGTCAGTTTAGAGACTAAAGTGCACCTGATTCAAGTCATAGTCTTTCCACTTGCTGTACATCTGACAGTTGGATAATGAATAAGGATGACAGAAGAAGAATCAGTGCCTTTGAGTTACAGTGTTGGAGAAGAATACTAAATATCTCATGGATTGCCAAAATGACAGACATATATGTCATGGAGAAAATTTAACCAGGGTACTGCTTAAAGGCAAGGATGGTGAAACTTAGTCTCACGTATTTTGGCCATATTATTAGGAGAGGCTAGTCCTTGGAAAGAGACATCAAGCTTGGAAACATGGAGGATCAGTGAAAGAGAGAAAGACCCTTAATGAGATGGATTGGCACAGTGACTGTAACAATGGGCTCAAATATCTCAGAGATGATGAGAATGGCACAGGACAGGGCAAGGTTCGGATCTGTTATTCATAGGATCACTATGGGTCATGAAAGACCTAACATCTAACAATAACAACATAGTGACCCTTCGATGGGGTTCTGAGGCTGTAAATCTTTTCAGGAAGATACTCTGTCTTCCTCTCATTGCCCTTTTGCTTGGCAGTCCGACACTTGGTGCACTAGAACAAGCTTCGGAACCCATGACTTTGCTTCCAAGGTCTTGGATCCTCTGACTATATGTTGCCAGGCTGAGGAGCATGACTGCTTTTCCAGAACCATCTTCTTTAGGAGAGTGGATGATGTACCTCACCTCCATCAGAGCTTAGATAGCCCTTCTTCCTCTTAGACACATTCCCTGGTACTTCTCAACCTTAGGGTTTCAAGCAAACCACTTAAAGTGGCTTTGATTGTCCATATAAAGGAGGTAATAATGGTAGTTACTTTTGAACTTGTAAAGATCAACTGACATGTGGCAAAAGAAAAGTCTGGCATGTAACTGGGTCTCCTTAGGTGGTGAATACTTTGTCCTCGCCGGCCACTAGACTCTTTATACTTGATCCTAACTAAGGAGAACACTGGTGGCTAAGTCTATGGGGTTGTGCTGCTAACTCAAAAGCTTTGCATCTCTGGCAGTTCAGATCCACCAGTGGCTTCAAGAGAGAAAGATAGCCTCCCCCCATGGTGATTTACAGCCTCCGAAGCACAAAGCCAGTGGCAATGAGTGACTTAGTGGTAAGGAGCATAAGCAACAAAAAAGAGGTGACTTCTCTCTAAGGCTCCCAGTGTTAGTATATTGCCCTACTGTTCACAGTCAAGCCAGCAAGTTGTACTCTTTCCTCTGGTCAAAAGTCTTAAGCACATTGTGTTGTTGTTAAGTGTCATTGAGTTGTCTGTGACTCACAGAGACCCTATGAACAACAGCGCAGAATCTTGTCCTATCCCATATCTGTTTTGTGTTATACCTTAATCCTGCTACTGATAAGGAAAGAAACATCCTGAAGGAAAAAGGACCAGGTGGCAAATACTACGATCTATAGAATGAGCCAAAGCTTGCTCTTCCTAAAGGAGAACAAATTGATTTTCTAGTTTATCTTTTTCCTGATATAATAAATAAGTGAATAAATAAGCAAATAAATATTACTGTGATTTGAGTAAAAGTTTATGGAGCACATTAGTATCTCCTTCCACTATTCATACATAGTTTGTTTTCTGACAATTCCTATCCCCAGATGGCAATAAACTCTTCCCACCATCTCTTTGTGCTTTTTTGTTTCCATTTTTCCATCCTTTCACTTCTTACTTTCTGAATTTTATCCCTAGGGAAATTTTGCCCCTGTGATTGTGGGTGGTTAATTGTTCTAAAGACAATCTCCACTGTACTTAAACTGCTTTTATTTTGTTGCTATTGTTGATTGCCTTCGAGTCAAGCATGACTCATAGCGACTCTATGAACAAAAGGTCTGGAGTTTTAAAATAATTTTTAGGAGAATTTAAGGAGCTGTTTAATAGTTTCCCTCCCTTTCCAGGGGTCTTTTGTGGCTGGAGTGAAAATCTTAAAGACCAAATCATGTGTTCACCTACTGTAGTGAGACTAGGATCAAGGTAATGAGATGAGATTAGGGTTAAACATTAGCTGGACCATTAGACTGAGTGGTCCAAAAGGCTCTTTAAAAACGAATTGCCATCAAGTCGGAACCAACTCATAGCTGATCCTCCATTGGCTTTCTGAGGCTGTAAATTGCACCTGGGAGAGATTGCCTATCTTTCTGCTGTATAGTCACTGGTGGATTCGAACAGCCAAAGTAGTGTGGCCTTTCGGTTATCAGCACTGCTCCCTACAGACTAAGCCACAGAAGCTCCTGGATAAGAAGTCAGAAAAATGAAAACAAAAACACAAAGGTTGATGTATGGTTCAGGTGAAATCAAGCAATCTAACAATAGCCTGAACATTCATTATTTTTTCTTTTCTTTTTTGGTTAGATTTTATGTCCAACCTTCCAGAGGACTTTCAGAAATTACAGAACAGATTTGGCCATTTTTACTAAGTTATGTGCCCTTCGGTATAATGTCCCTTTGTTTTGATCCATTTCTTTGATTTCTGAAGTTCTTTCCATATCCAGCTTCATTGTTTCTCCTATAGAAAATTATTCTTAGACACCCCAGACTACAGGGATCATGTCCAGTTATCAGGCATCCAGTGTCTCTGGAGCATGATTTCTACTTTATTCTGCACATATCCTTTTCTCCTGAAAGAAATAGAAACTTTTTAAAGCAGAGGCAGTAACCCAATGCATTCTTCTAGCACATAATTGTTATTATTACAACAAACACGTATGGAGCACTTCCTAGGGACCAGACTCTTTCCTAGGCTACATTTTCAAGTTGTTTCATTTAATCCTGACAATTCATACAGCATTTCCTATTATTTCCATTTTATTCATGAGGAAACATGGACATAGAGAATAAGTGATTAAGTGTCCAGGGTCACCTTGCATAAGGCCCTAAAGACATGTTGACCTCTGAGATCTCCCCAGGCCACGAACAACATCTCAGCATCACCTTTGCTTTTGCTCAACTGCCGAAGAAATAGTTGTTGACGTGGAATCTGAACACAGCACCTGGCTGGAGTGAGCACCTGGCTGGAGTGAGTTGCTTGTTTAATGATCCACACTTTAAAAGAAAAATAATAAAAACCTTTGCCTGGACAGCTCCACTTCCCCAGACCAGCTGGGATGTGGTCACTGTGGTTCCAAGACACACTTGGGTGATATTCCAGCTTGAATAAGCATAATTTGCACATTCCATGGCGAAGCTTTGCATGGTGGTCTTGTGATCATACTCCTTGTCCGAAGCCTGCCAAAAGCTGGCTAATACCTTGGCTCACTGGCCTGCCGTTCTTTGCTGGCAGTGGCTCAAGGGAGGGTGGGGTGCATTCCTCTTTAATTGCAAACCTTAGAGCAAAAGCTGGATGAGTGACCCAAACTTAAGCCCTGATTCACCCATTACTTAAGGAGAGCTTGGTATGTAGCAAGGAGTTCCTGGGTGGTACATACTGTTGAGTGTTTGGCTAGTTAATAAAAAAGCCAGTGGTTCAAATCCACCCAGAGGCACTTTAGAAGAAAGGGGAGCTATCTGCTTCTGAAAGACCACAGCCTTTGAACACTTTACATGAGGGACTTCGGTCTGTTGATTGTTTTGAGAGGATTTATGATTCACTGTGAACATGACATAGTATTCCATTGCGTTTGTATGCATGCCCAACTACAGATAGGCCTAGGAAGTGAACAACAGCACTAGTGAAGCATACACTTTTGGGGAGAATCAGCCACATTTGACAAAAAGGGTAACATTTAGGCAAAAGCAAATCTTGGAAGGCAGGAAAGTGTAGACTTAAAGGACAAATGGATCAATCTGGGGCAGAGCAGACTGAGTCCTTTGTTCATCTTAGCTTGATGCCTTGGTTGTGGCCAAAGCTGTTTTATACCTTGGGCACATAAAAATCATAAAAAAATACTATTTTTTTAAAAAAAGGACAAATGGAAATGGGGAAGTAGAGGCTGAAGCAAGAGAAGTGCTGCTGCATTGCGTGAACCATAGCTAATGTCGTGAAACAAAATGTGTCGAAATCGCTGAATGGGAAAATTAATTTGCTCTGTAAACTTTCACCCCAACCACAATTGAAAAGAGATAAAAAAGAAAAGAAGAGAAAACCTTATGGCATGCAGTTCTTTGACACATACAGTTTTGCTACTCAACTCAGTGGCAACTGAAGTTGTTGTTTTTGTTGTTAGGATGCATTCAGCATACTCGTGTATCTGATTGCACTGAACTTTACAGTAGCTCTCCAGGGTGAGTGTCACTGTCAGATTCGTACAGACATCCAGGTAAATACAGATGTGTAAAGCAACTTGCCGACAGCCACTGAGCCAGGCAAATGCAAGATTTCTCAATCTAGATTTCTTGCAATTGCCTGTACATCAAACTCCTTCTGTGTCCCTTCGAGGTGAATAGCATAAAGGATGGAGGGATATTTACTGAGGGAATATTTTTCTATTTAGTTTGGTCTCTTATTGTTTCTTGTTGTAGTGTTTTGTAGTTTTCCTTATAAAGGTCTTTTGTGCCTCTGGTTAGGTTTTATGTCCAAGTATTTAATGTTGTGGTTGGTAAAGGTTTCATAACTAAAGTTTACAGAATTGACATTATCACTCTTCAATAATTTGGAAAAGTCTCTGACTGCAAACTTTTCCTGTTTTCCTTCCTGCTGGTACCAAGTGTATTGATTGTGGATCTAAGTAAGATTAAGTCATCGACAATTTCATTCTTCTCTCCATTAATCATAATATTGCCTACTGGCTGAGACTTTTTGTTTTCTTAATGTTGCAATGCATAGCAGGACAGCAAACAATAAATGCTGGCAAGGATATGGAGAGATTGGAACTCCCATATACTGCTAGTGGGATTGTAAAATGATACAAGCATTCTGGGAGGCAGTTTGGTGTTTCCTCAAAAAGCTGAACATAGACATTCCATATGCTTCAGTTATTCCACTGGTAGGAATGTACTCTAAGGAATAGAAACTGAGGCACAAATGGAGATATGTACACCAGTGCTCACAGCAGCATTATTCACAAAAGCAAGAAACTAGAAACAGCCTAAATGCCCATCAGGAAATTAATGGATTGAGACTTTGTGATACATTCACACAATGGAATATTATGCAGCACTAAGGAACAATGATTTCATAAAATATTATACAACATGGGAGAAAACAGAGAGGATTATGCTGAGTGAACTAACTCAGTCTCACAAGGACAGGTACTTCCAATGACTATTATTGTAAAAGTAGAAGGATAATGGAGAAAGATGTGTATAAATGTTCAAAAAAGGAAGGGGAAAGGAGAAAGGGGGCAAAAAATGGGAAGGAGAGAACTCAGTAGGATAGCAGAGGTTAGTGGGTAGATGGAGGAGGGTAAAGGAATAGGTAAGATTCAATGGG
>NW_006399827.1:3327412-3341061 GCF_000299155.1 Elephantulus edwardii | reverse complement strand
GCATGAAATACAATGTATATAAATGCACATGCATGAAATACAATGTATATAAATGATGATTTGTCCACAGAGTGTGGAAATTATTGAACAATATTACTAATATCACATGCAAGCAAAATCTTGCTAAAGATTATCCAAAAATAACTGGAGCAGTACATCAACAGAGAACTATCAGAGGTACAGGCTAGGTTTAGAAGAGGTTGTGGCACTAGAGATATCATTGCCAATGTCGGATGGATCGTGGCTGAAAGTAAGAGTACCAGAAGAATGTCTGTGTTTCATTAACTACAGAAGGCATTTGACTGTGTGACTCACAACAAGTTGTGGCTAACCTTGAGAAGAGTGAGAATCCCAAAACACCTGATCATGCTCAGAGAAACCTATACTTGGACCAAGAGGAAGTGATCAGAACAGAGCTAGGAAATACCGCATGGTTCAAAATCAGGAAAGGAGTGCATCAGGGATACATCCTATCTCCATACCTTTTCAACCTATATACAGATAATTTCAGCCACCTGCCTTTATAAGGAGGTATGTGGCATCAGAATTGGAGGAAGACTCGTCAAGAACTTGTGCTATGCAGATGACACAACCTTGCTTGCTGAAACAGAGGAGGACCTGAAGCAGACTTTCTGCTACAGAAAGTCAAGGACTGCAATCTCCAGTACAGATTGAAGCTCAACATCAAGAGAACAAAAAAATCTCACAACTGGCCTAATTGGCAGTACTATGATAGATGGAGAAGAGATTGAGGTTGTTAACAATTTCAGCTTCAACAACTCCATAGTTAACACTCTTGGAACCAAGCAGTCAGCAAATCAAAAGAACAATTGCACTGGGAAAATCTGTGGTCAGGGACCTCTCCAGCGTGCTGAAGTGCAAAGATGTCAGTCTAGAGACTAAGGTGGGCCTGATCCAGGTCATGTTCCTAACAATTACTTGCTATACATCAGGGATCTGGATAATGAGTAAGGATGACAGAAGAATTGATGCCTTTGAGTTGTGTTATTGGAGAATAGTATTGAACATACCATGGACTGCCTAGAGAACAGGTCTGTCTTGGAAAGGGTGAAACCAACTTGCTCTCTTGAGGCAAGAATTTTGAATCTCCCTCTCACATACTTTGGGCATGTTGCCAGGAGGGACCAGTCCTTAGAGAAAGACATCATGCTTGGAACGGTGGGGGACAACACAGGAAGGAAGATCCTGAATGATTTGGATTGACACAGTGATTGGGGTAATAGAGACAAGTTATTAGAGACAGTGAGAATGGCTCAGGATGGATAGGATTCAGAGCTATTGTGTGTAGGGTCACTATGAGTCGCAGGTGGCTCAATGGCACATAACAAAAACAATAACAACATGCAAACCAAGAAAAATACGAGAAGGAAAAACCCCCAATGAGATACTATGGCCTGGATCAAGCTAAAAAATAAGAAAAGAAAGGAATGTATCATGGTTAGGATCAATGCACCTTAGTCTTTAAACTGATATTCTGGAGCTCTGGTGGCCTAGTGGCAAGAAGCTGCACTGCAATCCTGAGTGCATGTGGTTTGAATACACCAGTTGATCTTCTGGAGAAGGAGGGGAAATCTCCTCCTGTGCCAGTTGGATCCAGTTCCACAGTACATACACACAAAAAATAATAGAACAAAAAAGAAATAAAAATTTAAAAACTGTTATTTTTACTCTTTAGCATTTTAAAGAGATCCCCTACAACAGATTTTACTAATATAACATGTCTTGTTTTTTTGACTGCTGCTACCTCAGATATTGATTATGGATCCAAGCAAAATTAAGTCATTGACAACCTCAATCTTTTGTCCTCATCTGTTATGCACATGATGCTGCCTCTTGATCTATTGGTGGGGAAGAGAGAGAAAGGAGAGAGAGATTATTTAAACACTATTGTAATCTTCTAGTGTAAACACTAGAGAACATTTAACAAAGAGAAAGATAAGAATCGTCTTCCACTTTTGTTATGATCTTTGCTAGTCTTCATTCAGGTATTCTCCATTTTTATTTATAGTTATAGGACAAAGTTAGTATGTCCCTCTTCCCATTTTGCCTCACAGTTCTTTTTTATCAAATAAAATTTTTATTTTATACTGATTTACTTAACAAAGTTCATATACATTGTTTTCACACCAGATCTAAAAACACTTACCAGAAGGTAATTCTGTTTATAAATGATCCAGGCCTATTGTATCTTTTCTGTCTTCTTTTCATTATAGTTAGATGTTTTAGTCTCATTCTAGAGTTTGAGCTTGTTCAGATCCCTTTTATAATGTGAAAATGACATGAAAATTGAGAGGGAAAGAGATGTATCTATTCTGTTGTGTTTTAAAGACAGCCATTGCAAGTAAAACAGTGGTTAGAAGGTAAAAAGGAAGGAAAAGAAGGGTCAAAACTGTTCACTGAAACATGTGTTTATCCTCGTTGTTTGTTGGTTTGCATGCTGGGAAGCCCATGGGTAAAGAAGTGCACTAAAGAGCTGATAAACAGCCCTGCGTGGTGGACAGTTGGTAGCAGCCCAGCAGATGAACCCAGGGGAGGGCATCTGTGGCTGGGCCAGCAGCCAGGCAGAGGCAGGGTGAGGTGGGGTGAAAAGAAATACCTCACATACCTTTGCATGTGTGTAGCCATTGCTTCAGGAAATGGGTTTGTGTTGCCCAGCTGGTAGCATGGATGCCTTTGCCCAGGAGGCCAAGGGTTCAAGTCCCACACCAGAAGTCTGGCAACATCCCAAAGGCAGTGTTAGCATTCCTATGGAAGGTGGGAAGTGCTGTGCACTGGGGTAGGGAACATTTTCTCACTGGCTCTTTCAGAGGAATGAGGCCAAGGGAAGCAGAAGTATGACAAGAGTCAGCCTGACTTATTAGCTACAAAGAATGTCAGAAAGGATTGGGTAAAACTGACAGTGAAGGGTGGTGGTTTATAGCAGGCACCTTGGGCAGAAGACAAGATGGAGACTCTCCTGTCCATGTCCCACCATCAATTTAATACAAACCTCAGCTCATCCCGTGCTCCAGTTATGAGAATACGGAACCAAGAAGATCACAAAAGGACAGCACATCCTCAACGTTAGAGAAGGACTGCTGTTAAACACTGCTGTTAAATTGGACTCATAGCTGACCCTCGAGGTGGTTTTTAGAGGCTTTAAATGGTGTTGGAGAAAATCACACATCTTTATCTTGCGAAGCAGCTGGTGAATTCGAACCACTTGCCTTTTGGGGTTGGCAGCACAACTCCTTACCCACTACTAGGCCACTAGAACTCCCTACAGAAGGAGAGAAGTCCACAACTACTAGGAAAGCTGAATGTGAAACTCAAGACTACTTTCTAAGAAAAGAATTTATTATGAATTCAAACTGAAGGTTTTGTTTAAAATACTGAAGCATGGCATTGTGTCAAAATTTAACATTATCTGTAAAAGCAATTTAAATTATAACAATTTATGTAAAAGTATTATGCAGAAAGCATTACATAAAATGTTCTGGAACTTGATAGTGGTGATGCTTACACAACATTGTAAATGCACCAAACGCCACTAAAATGTCACTTGGAAATGGTTACTGTGATGAATGTTATATTCAGTGAACTATGTCATAATACCAGGGGGAAAAAAGCAGGAATAAAATATTATTACATTTGCAGTGATTTATATTAAATATATCTGATAATTTTGCTTTTGGAAATTGGTTGAGCAAACAAAAAAAATTGGTGGCCAAGAAAATTGAGTCATGGTGAAGGTCAAGGGAGTGGTGAATAATTTAAAATCAAGCAAATTGTGCGAAGAAAAAACAAAATACATAACATGAAATGGCATTTCTTCTTCTGCCTAAAGATTTTCTGTAACAGTCTCTGTGGCTTGGAATACAGATTTGTGAGGTTTGTGCCTGAGGCAGTTGTTAAGCCTAGAAACTGCTACAGAGCTCGCTCTGGTCCATTGATTCTGTGGACAGTGCAGGTCTCAGAATCCTTTGTCTCCGAGCATGAGAAGCTGATTCAGGGTGGAATTGGTGCAATTCGGGGGAGAAATGTTTTTATAATGAAGAATCCACAACAGGAAAAAAAAACCCTACTTTTTAGTCTGAAAACAAACAAAAGGGGTAAGAAGCTGCACTGCAATCCCAAAGACACACAGTTCAAATCCACCAGCTGCTCCGCAGGAGGGTGACCAGTCTCCTCCAGTGCAATCCACTGGCTCTGACAACCCACTGGAGGGTCAGCTGTGGGTTGGTTCTGACTCAACAATGCATTGCCCGTGGAATAGGAACCAACTCATAGCTCACTCTAAAGGGCTGTACATTTCATAGGAGGAGATTGCCCGTGTTCTTCAGCTGAGCTGCTGGTAGATTCAAGCTTTGAGAGAGGCACCACTTTTAAGTTAGCCGCGCAACATCTTATGGCTTTTAAAGAAATATATCCACCATATCTGTATATGTGGGTAGCTGTGAAAGAGCTCCTAGCTTGCATGGGATCCTACCGAGAAATTAAACTTTAGAGGCTCAACTCCGATGCTCTTGAGCAGGGAGGTCTTTTGCCATCTTACCATGGCAGTCATTCCTATCAGAAGCTCTCCTGCCGCCCTGAGCACGATCCTTTCCACTTCCTTTCAGATACCAGTTAGACACCCTCCTGTCTTTTGAAACCAAGGAGAAGCTGATACAAACCCAGGAGCAATAGAGCCTTCTAAAGCCTGAACCAAATAAAGTGTTTTTATCAATTTCTTTTAGTACCATGTATAATACCTCTTTCTAGACCTGGTATTTTCAGCTGAAATGATGAGTCTCTTTTCTCTTTGTTTAAGAGCAAGGTGCTTTTTCACTTAACAGCTTTTGTGAGCTATAAATCACACACCATACAATTCAGTCATTTAAAACGAGCCATTCAATAGCTCTTAGGGTATTCACAGAGTTGTGAAATGATCACCATAGTCTATTATAGAACATTTTCATTTACCCAAGAAGAAATGCTCGTACTCTTAATCAATTGCCCTTAATTCACCCATAGTCCCCAGCCCTGGGAAATGTGTAACCTTTATTCTGTCCATAGATTTGACTATTCTGGACATTTTGAGTGAGTGGAAAGGAAGACTCTTTTATGCATTTTTGTTGTTCTTTCAAGGAGCCCTGGTGGTTTAATGGCAACTTCTCTCCTACTAACTGGGAGATCGGTGGTTTAAACCTACTCAGCTTCTCTGTGGGAGAAAAACAAGGCACTCTGTTTCCATAAAGATTACAGCCAAGAGAACCCTGCTGGGCAATAAATCGAAAACAACTTGATGGCACACAAAAACAATTATGAGCCTTCCCCAGAGCCTGGCATAAGACCTTGTACTACTGGGTCCTCTATCAAAGGTAACTCGTTACTAATGTAAATAGAAAAATTACTGAAGTTGTCAAGAATATAATTTTACATGGATACACAATCAATATCCATGCAAGTGACACTCAAGAAATCAAATGACATATTGTCACGAGCAAATAAATTGCAAAGGGACTCTTTAAAGTGTTCAGAGACAAAGATGCTTCTCTGAGAACCAAGGTGTACCTGACTCGTGCCGTGGTAGTGTCAATTCCTCCACATACCCAAGAACACAGAGCAGAAGTAAGGAAGACTGAAGGAGAATTGATGCAAAGAATACTGTCTGTGATACTACAGACTGCCAAAATGAACAAATCTGTCTTGGGAGCAGTATAATCAGAATGTTCCTTAGAATAGAAGATGGCAAGATTCCCCCCACCTTACTTCAAACAAGTTGCAAGTAGAGAACAGTCTTTGGAGAGAGACAGCATGCTTGGGAGGGTGGAGTGACAGCACAGGATGGGAAGGCCTCGATGAGATGGATTGATTCAGTGACTGAGGTAATGGGGATGGGCGTGTTGGAGACAATAAGGTTGGCTCAGGATAAGAGCAGGGTTCACAGCTGTTGTACATATGAGTCACTATGAGTCACAAGTGACTCAATGACAAATAACAACAACAAAACAACAAACTTTGAACATGCTGCCTGGAAGGACCAGTTCCTGGAGAAAGACATACTGTTTAGTAACGTAGAGGGTCAGTGGCAAAGGGGAAGATCCTCGTTAGGACTGACACAGTCAAGCGGCTGCAACAGCAGTTTCAAGCATAACAATTATGAGGATGACACTGTGTGTTGTTCTGTTGTACACAGAGTTTCTAAGAGCCCGCCAAATGGCACTTTACTACAACGTATATTAGGTATACTAGAAGATCAAGTCGCAAGGTCAATACAGCCCATGAAATGAGAACCTGACTAGCCTTGGCTGAAAAGCCTCTGATGCCATTACCCAGGGTGTGCTAATGGTTCTGGATGTTATCAGGACGAAATGACAGCCCATGATTCATAGCTTTCCCCAGGTCAGCCTCCACAGACATGGCCCCCTGCACTCCCAGTCTGCTCAACGATACAACACAAACGCCCTAAGTTCAACAAATCAGAAATCAATTCCTTAGGAGACTGGAGCCCTCTCACGCGTTGGCACACCACACTGTGTGTTAACAGGCAGTAACACTAAAATGCACTAAAGACCATGTAATTTATTCCCAACATGCTGTTATTCTTTCCAAAACATTAGCTTTGGAGCAGAACGCTTGCTAAATGTTGTCTTTATTTCCAAAGCTTGGGGTAAAGATCATATGCAACCAGTGCTGGAGAGATAATTGGCCACTTTACAGTTTCAACCTCAAATGAACTCCCCCGTCTGAGTAAATTTCCTGGTAAAAGATCCCATTTTAATAGAATGTGAAAGCTGTAAGAAGGATGGCGCTTACAGATCACAGTATGGTCTGTTAGATAAATGACCAGGAGTAATATTTCTTAAAACCACATTTTGTAGACAGAGTTAACAGAAAGCCCAGGGAAAAAGAAAATGCTCAGTGGTTCAGCATTCATGCTTAAATGAAAATAACATGTGTGCCTTCAGCTCAAGATGTGCCAGGGCTCGGAGGGAAGTTGGCAAGGATTGATACTAAGAGTCTTTCAGGGGCTGCTGGGCATTGTTTTCCAGGGTCTGGTCTTGCAGTCCTTTTTCTGAAAACAAAGCTTAAGGTGGGTGTACTCAAGCTTTGTCCTGAGAGTTGCCCGAGTGAGTGAAGAGCGTACCTTTCTTGCAGGTGAGTCCTTTTCCTGACTCAAATTGTTGCTTGACAAGCTGAAGAAGTGAAGGTCTTGATTTTTCTGACTTTAACAGTATTATTGTTGTTGTTGTTAGGTGCTTTTGAGTCAAGTACTACCCATGGCAACTCTATAAACATCAAATTTGACCCCTGCTCTATGCTGAGCTGTTCTCAGCCACACTAAAGCCCCTTGGTACAGTCACTGTATTAATCCGTCTTGTTGAGAGACTTCTCATTCTCTGATTCTCCACTTTTCTGAGCCTGATGGCTCCATCTCTGCCACACTAGAGCTCATTGTTAACACTGAGTAAATCCATCTTAAAGATTTTCTCTCCTTCTCTGACCCTCCGCTTTTCTGAACATGATGTCTTTCTCCAAAGACTGGGCCCTCTTAATAACACATTGAAAGCACTTGAGACAAAGTTTTACTTTCCTTCCTTCTTACTCCACCCACCTTCTCCAAGACAAATTTATTTGTTCTCTTGGAAGTCCATGTGATATTTAGTGCTTTTCTCCATTACCACACAACTCAAAGGCATCAGATCTTCTGAGGTTGTTTTAATTCACTACCTAACTCTCAGACACACGGCAAGTAATTTAAAGTGCCTGACAAAGTCAGTTCCACGAAAACATTCGGGCACTCTTGCCCTGTGTTTATGGTAAAGTCTTTGGTTTACTCCCTTGAATTTTAACTTTTCCTGAGACCTTCCTCATGGTGACTAGGAGCTGTGCTTTGCAGGTGAAAATTTGCTTTCAATCTCCAGTTTCCAAGGTTGTCATCCACTTTGATTTTCGATTCCTCAGAATTGAGAACAAGAAATTCATCCAAGCATTACATTTTTTATGCAGAAAGGTGGTTTTAAATTTCCCAGCCAGGAGTGCATCTATTTCCAAGACAAGAGAGCATCTATGGATGTGTTGATCTTTCTAAAGATTTCAATTAGTTTTTCAAGAAATATTGAGTTAGAACACACCATTCTATGAACTATGCAGTGCCTTGAGTTCCAGAGAAGAAATAACCATGGCCACAACGACTCAGAAGGTGATCCTAATTTATTGGCAATTGGAGAGGAAGATGGGAAAGGGGGGGAAACAAGTGTGGGGAGAGAGAACGACAGGTATGTAAAGCATTTGATACAGCACAACCTGGGCTGGGCCAGAAAATTTTCCCAAGGAAAGGTTGGATCTTAAAATAGGAACAACCAAAAATAAGCAGCTGAATGGAAGAGGCAGTTTGGGTAAAGCAAGAAGGAATACAAAAAGTGTGGAACTAGCGAAAGCATGGCACAGATAAATGTTACTGTTCGGATCTGGGAGTTGGCCTATGACACATAGCCACCCTACATACAGCAGGACAGAGCTCTGCTTCATCCTGAAGCATCCTCACTCGTTCTGCTGTGTTCTGATCCTATTGTTGCAGTCGCCGTGCCAGTCTATCTCTTTGTGGATCCCTTTTCATCACTGACCCTTTATCAAGCCTGATGTCCTTTTCCAGGGCCTGCCTCCTGATAGTGTGCTCCCAATACATAAGATAGAGTCTCAGAATCCTAGCTTCCAAGGATCATTTTAGCCACACTTCTTCAGAGACAGATCTGTTTATTGTTTTGGCAATATCAAGTATTCTTCACCAATACTACAAATTAAAGACATCAGTTCCTCAGTCTTCTTTGTCCAGCCTCCAGTTTCACAAGCATATCAAGTGGTTGAAAACTTCATGGTATGGGTCAGGTGCATCTTCATCTTTAAAGCGATCTAAAGAGATCTTTTGCAATGTGTTTGTCCATTGCAAGACATCATTTGATTTCTAGACTGTTGCTTCCCAGGGTATTGATTGTGGGTCCAAGTGAGATGAAATCCTTGACAACGTCAAGCTTTTCTCTGTTTATCATGATGTTGTTTATCAGTCCAGATGTCAGGATTGTTTTCTTTCTCTATGTTGAGGGGTAATGCATACTGGAGGTTTTAGTCTCGAAACTTCATCAGTAAAGGCTTTTCTTTGTTTTCTGTAAGCAAGGTCGTATCATCTGAATTTTGCAGTTGTTGATGAAACTATTACTTTGATGCCAGTTTTCTTTCTATAGTCCAGTTTCTTGGATTATTTGCTAGGCATACAGATTGAATAAGTAGTAAAAGAATACATCTCAGAAACTCATTTTTCCTGCTTACAAGCAAAAAAACAGTTTTGTTCAGTTTAAACAATCCCTGTTTGGGAGTTTTGAACACTTTATATACTTGTGAAAATGAGGGGCTGGATAAGGAAGACTGAAGAACTGATGTCTTTAAATTGTAGTCTAATCATGTAAGCACAATTAGGTGTTCTGGGATTCCCTTCTTATCAATGTAATCAATAATTTATTATTAACCACACAGTCAAACATCTTTGCAATGATAAAGAAAATCCCCAAAACAAACAAAAAAATGCACCAAAAGGATATATCTTTTTTATATATAGCTATTAGTCAAGAATAATCTGATGTCATCCATGATATTCCCAATTACATACCCTTTCCTAAATCCATCTTGAGTTTCTGGAACTATCCCAGTCATTTTGAATAGCTTTGAGTAATATTTAGGATATTAAGAATATTATTTGAAAAAAAAGAATATTATTTGATAATTTCCTCATTCTGTTGGATTACTCATTTTTGGAATAAGATATTTTCTAGTTAGTTGACCAGGAAACTGTTTTCCAAATTTCTTGATGTAGACAAGCAAGTAACTAGGTGGTACATCCTTTTGTTGAAACATCTTAATCTATAGTCTTTCAGTTATTCCTGGAGCCTTATTTATCAGTAATGCCTTTAGTGATGCTAATAATTCTTCATTCGGTACTTCATATTCTACTTCTAAAAATAATGAGTGTTTGGAGTTTTTTTCCTTTTCTTTTCTTTCCTTTCCTTCCCCCCTGCCTTTGTTGTGTACTTTTGAATTGGATCTGACTGGTACAGGAGGAGCTTCCCCCTCCTTCTCCAGTGGAGCATCTGGTGGATTCAAACCATGGGCCATCAGGATTGCAGTGCAGCTTCTTGCCACTAGACCACCAGAGCTCTGATAGTTGAGTGTTGACCAATTCTTTTTTGACACATAGATTCTGTATAGCCTTTCCTTCTTCTATTGATGATTCCTGTGTCACTTAATCATTTACTAGTAGAATCTCCCAGTATTGCAATTTGAGTCTTGAATTTCTTCTTCACTTCTTTCAGTTTGACAAATAGTACGTTATCTTGGTGAAATCTGTTCCACTTTCTCTGCCACCAGTGTTCCCTCCCCATTGTTGTTACGTGCCTTTGAGTTGGAACCAACCCAAAGCTGACCCTCCAGTGGGTTTTCAGAGGCAGTAAATGGCACAGGAGGAGAGTGCCCATCCTTCTCCTGCTTGTTGTGGCTGTTAAATGCCATTTCCTAATTAGGATACTAATATTTTTGTGCTACATTTTATACAGGGAGCTCTGGAGGCCCTGTGGCAAGAAGCTGTGCTGCAATCCCGAAGGCACACAGCTCGAGGCCACCAGCTGCTCCACAGGAGAATGATGGGCAATTTCCTCCTGTGTGATTAATTGCCTCTGAAAACCCACAGGAGGGTCAGATATGGTAAACAACAACAACAAGACTATTCTGATGACTTCTAATTTTCCTAGATTCCTACTTTATACATTCTATGTTCTAATTATTAGTATAGGCTTCAGCCAATAGTCATACCTTTGAGTCATGCAACATGATGAAATGAAGGCCTTTCATTGGCTGAAAGCTTTACTCCACTGACATCATTAGGGTAGACTGGATTTGAAGAGCCAGCTCGTCATCAGATACAGAGTGCCTTCCAACCTGAGCACCTCATCTTCTGATACTAAATCAGACAAAGTTCTGCTGTGATTCGTAGGATGTTGACAAGCTCATGGTCTTAGAATTAGATGTCCTGTCCTGCTTCTAGTCCTTCTTAGTCTGGAAGTTCCACTGAAATCTGCCCACCGTGGATGAACTTGTCGGTATGTGAAATACTGCTGGCATAGCGTCCGTCCAACCTCACAGAAAGATGCAGAGCACCACAGCACAACAAACGGAAGTGCAGAAGTGAGTGTAGCTCCAGGAGTTGGTAGGTACACATTTTGGAACAATTTGACAAAAGATCGATCTATAGGAACATCAATAAGGGAAATGTAGTGGGTCAACGTAAACTTGTAGATGGGTTGATGTAATAGCTTCAAAACGAACAAATATCAACAATGAAACTACGAAACTATGACTGTGACTACAGATATAGTTCTACTCCTTCACTGTCATTGAGTTGAGTCTCACTCATAGTAGCCGGCTCTCCATCAGGTCTCTGGGTCTGTAAATCTCAATGAGAGGAGACACTCAGCCTTTTGGTTCACAGGGCAACATGCAAAGGATTGCACCACTAGAGCTCTCTGAAGATAGTTTAAAGAAAGTTTCATTCTGTTACACATAAGTTCTCCATAAGTCTGAACTGACTCAATTATAGCTAACAACATAGCAACCTCACATTTGAAATAATAAATGGCATTTTCTCCACCCCTCCTAGCTATTCCAGCACTGCACCTCTGCCCAACTTAATGCTTACGACTGTGAGCAGGTTTCTCCCCTTTGCTCCAAACATAGATCTTAAATAGAATCCTGAGTCTGCCACTAATTAAGTATACAACTTCGAACAGATGACTTGGCCACATGGAACCTCTGTTGTCTCTCTAAGATAGGATCCAAGCAAAAGCAACTTCATAGGGTTGTTGGGAGAATTATTAAGAACAAACAAGCACAATGCCTGGCATGAAAAAGTGCTCATGAAATATTTGTGGAATCAAGTGGTTATAGGAGCGAAAAGGAAGCTCTACTGCCTGGAAAACAGCCTTTAGTTTTGCAAACACCAGTAGCTGCCAAAGCAGGCTAGGACACCTGGAAAGAGGTAGAGAAAGGGATCTGAACATGCAAGAAGAGTGTCAGGAAGCCAGGAGCCCCAGGAACAGGAGACAGTAGGCCAGTGAAGCAGATCAAAGTGGTAGAAATGCATCTGATGCCAGAACAACAAGGGCGCCTCGCGGTCAGAAGTGTATGGGGACGAGGCTGTGGCAGATGCTTGCTCGCAGGGCACTTTAGGCAATGGATGCACCGCAACCCACAGCTTCCTTTTTCCTGATGTCCTCCTGGTGTCCCACCAGGCTCTGGAAAGAAACCAAAAAAAGGGGAAATGTGGGGGGAGGGCAAAGAGCAGCTGCATTTTTGTATAAAAACAATAACAGTCTTTCACACTCAACAAATTGGGAATAAATAGGAACTTCTTTAGCCTGGTCAAAGGCATTCATGAAAAATCCACAGTTAACATCATACTTAATAACATGATAATAGCCAGTTGGACACTGTGATTTCATCTTGTGATCAGGAGCAGGACATGGATGTCCACGCTCGTTCATCTAATCAACATTGTACAGAAGGTTTTAGCAAGGGCAATAGGTAAGAAAAGGAACAAAAAAGCATCCAGATTGAAAAGGAACAAGTAAAATGATTTTTCCTTGCAGAAAACATGATACTGTATATAGAAAAATAAACCTGAAGAACAAACTTCAGAATTTCAGAATTTACTACAAAAGTAAAGCAATCAAGACATTTCATAAAATATATGCATACATAGAAACACATACACACACACACCCACACACACACGGTTTTTTAGTTGTTTCAGATGCATATGAAACTTGGACAATGGATAAAGAAGAATATCAAGGAAGAATTGATGCCTTTGAGCTGCAGTGTTAGCAAAGAATAGTGAGTATCTTATGAACTCTGAGAGCAGGACAATGAATAAGGATGACAGGAAAATAATTGAGGACTTTGAGTTGTGATGTTGAAGAGTACTGAATATCCCATAGACTTCCAAAAGAACAAATGGGTATATAAAATGACAAATAAGTCTCAGAAAATGTGCAGCTGGAGTGCTCCCTGGAGGCAAGGATGGCAAACCTTTATCTCACATACTTTGGACATGTTGCTAAGATAGGCTATTCCTTGGAAAAAGATATCATGCTTGGAAAGCTGGAGGCTCAGCAAAAAAGAGAAAACCCCCATCAAGACAGATTGACACAGTGATTGAAGCAATGGGCTCAAGTGTATCAGAGGTGTTGATAGGATAGGAAAGGTGGCTCAGGATACAACAGGATTCAGATAAATTACTCATAGGGTCGTTATGAGTCATACTCAACTCAATGACACCTAACAGCAACAAGAACGAGCAAATCTTCTTTGAAAGAAGTGAAACCCCAAAAGAAAAACATCAAGGCATATCATAGTTAAATTTGCCAGAACTAAGGATAAGGAGAGGATCCTGAAAGCAGCAAGGGAGAAACAAAGAGTAACCTATAAGGGAGAACAGATAAGATTAAGTGCCGATTTATCCGCAGAAACCATGCACGCAAGAAGGGAATGGAAGGACATATATCAAACACTCAAAGAATACAACTGTCAACCAAGAATACTGTACCCAGCAAAATTAT
>NW_006399827.1:3295459-3323052 GCF_000299155.1 Elephantulus edwardii | reverse complement strand
AAAGGAGATTAATCAGAACTGACTTTGACAAGCACTGTGGCAATTGGACAATTAAAACAGACATTCGGATGGCAGGGAAGAAGAACAAACTGGGGAGGAGGGTAGAGAGAATGGTGCAGTAATGAAGGAATGAAAACCCAAAATCCCTGTAAATGTTCATTAAAACTAATAAAATTTAATAAAATAAAAAAAAGAAGTGAAACCATGGTACGTTTAGAAGCAAGAATGGCGAGACTGTCTCAAATACTTTAGACATGTTATCAAGAGGGAGCAATCTCTGGATAAGGGAATCACACTGAGAAAAGTAAAGGGTTAGAAAAAGAGAGGAAGACCTGCAGTAACATGAAGGGACACAATGACTGCCAAGAATGAGCTTAAACACAGCAGAGATTGTTGGAATGGTGCAGGATTGAGCAGGGTTTATCTTTACCGTATCACTTTGAGTCACTTTGAGTCAGCATCAAATTGACCAACAACCATATTACAGATATATACCCTACAAATACTTTGATATGTAGAGACAGAGAGAGAGAGAGAGAGAGAGAGACTACATAAGCTCAGAGATATTAAAAATCCTGGGTAAGATTGTATAACAAGAAATATTGAATTTTAACCCTTTTCTATGTCAGTTTGACTTGTAGAGTCTCCCTGAAAGCTCTTGAGCAGATATTAAAAGCTCTCATGGTACAATGGTTAAGTACCAGATTGCTAACAGAAAAGATGAGTGATTTAAACCCAGCTGCTCCTCTCTGGGAGAAAGATGTGGAAATGTGCTTCTGTAGAGATCATAGGCTTGGAAATCCAATTTGGGTAGCTTTACTCTAAGCTGTAAGAGTCAGAATTTGCTTAATAGCAATGATAAAGTAGATTGCCTGAGCTTTCTTGTGTTCTAAGGTTAGGGTGCTTAGAGTACTGACTAACTACCAAGCACAAGAGCCAGTGGTGGTGTCTCTGCTTCCTAGTTTCTCACCATAGAATCTTGGTGAAGTGTCAGCTCCCAATAATCCCCAACATGGGTGGAAAAGGACTCGGTTCACAATTAAAAATGTTCTCCAGCCTTCTCAGGACACATTTGCTCAAGACTCACATTTAATTCCCACTGAGATGTGTCAGAGCTGTAATTTGGGGAATGAAGCTCTTGACTATGCATCCCAACACCTGCTTTTACAGATTATGCCTTGTGTTTGAAAAGGAGTCCTGTTACTGTTGGCTGTGTCTGCTTGCCTTTTCCAAGAAACAAACGTGAGAGGGAAGGTGTTGGGCCCACGAAGACAGAGACATCAAATAGCTCTCACCAAGGAAAATTTGGATGAGTTTTGGGAAATGACTCCAAGGCAGATGGATTACATTTTCTGTTTGGACCCAGCAATTAAGAGGAAAGGGGTATCAAAGCCAAATGTGCTTGGGATCTTGTCAAGTGCCAAATGTTGGAAAATGTTTCAAGATGTTTGCTCGAGGTTGGCAGAATTAGTACCTTGACTGTCCCCCTCCCTTCTTGGGCAAAGGTGACCAAATAACCTACGGTCACCCAAGTCTTAAAGAAGCCAAGGGCATGATTATTCTGTTGTGAGAAGAGCCAAAGTGACACCCTTTCAATGGAAGCTTTCCTGAGATCTTAGCCATGTAGATAGTTATGATCATGAAATTTTTGAATTTAGGAGTTGATTAGAAAATCAATTAAAGGAAGATAACCTGTCTCAAAGGAAAGCAAAAGATCTTCCAGCCTGTTCTTTGTGGTCAAGATCAGAGCCTGAAGGGAAATTTAGTCCTTGAATGATTCTTTCCAACCTCTTCTTCTGCTCACTCTGAGGAATCTCCAGGAGTGAACGGTGCAAATGGTTTGTGATCAGTTCCTAGCCTAGAAGTTGCCAATTGAAACCCACTCAACTGTTTCAGGGAAGAAAGACTAGGTGAACTGCTTCCAGGAAGATCATGTTCCAAAAGAGGCCAAGGAGTCTTTCTACGCTGTGACATGTGAGTCACCATGGGCCAGAAGCAACCTGACAGCAACACGTTTGGGTCATTAATAGAATTTATTTCTTTTTAAAAGAATTCTTTGGCCTTTCATTAGACTCTTTAATAGTGGTGTTGATGAAGGATATTGACTATACCAAGAACTGTCAGAAGAACAACAACAACAAAAATTATCTTGGAAGGAGTAAGGTCAGAGGACTCCTTAGAACTAAAGATGTTGTTGTTGTGTACTGCAGTCAGAACCAACCCATCGCTGACCGTCTGGTGGGTTTTCAGAGGCAGTTAATCACACAAGAGGAGATTGCCCATCCTTCTCCTGGAGAGCAGCTGGTAGCCTCAAACTGTATGCCTTCAGGATTGCAGCATGGCTTCTTGCCACTTTATTTTAGACTGTGGCCATGTTATCAGGAGAAGATCAGTTTCTACAAAGGAGCATCATGCTTGGAAAACTACAGGACTAGCAGAGGAGAGGAAGACCCCAATGAGAGGAATTGACAGAACGACTACAGCAATGGGTTTAAGCACAACAGAGATTGTAAACTTGGCCCAGGATTGGGCAGGGTGTTGTTCTTTTGTTTACGGGGTCACTATGAGTTCTGAGCCCACTTCAGGACACCTAATGGCAACAGCAAGCATCACTACCACCACACTGACTCTTTAGAATTAGAGGGGTTTTTTTATGTGCTGTCAAGAAGACCATGACTCACCGTGATCCTGTGAATAATGGCTCTGAACTCTGCCCTGTTCTGAGCCAAACTAACCATCTCTGATATACTTGACTGCTTTGTCACAGTCACTGTGTCACTCCATCTCATCTGGGGTCTTCCTCTCCTGCACTTGACCTTCCAAGCATGATGTCCTTCTACGAGAACGGGTCCTTCCTGGTGACATGTTCAAAGTATGTGAGATCGAGCTCCAAAATCCTTGTTTCCAAGGAGCAAACTGGTGTCACCATCCCCAGGTTAGACCTACTTGTTCTCCTGTCAGTCCAATACTTTTTTCCAGCACCACAACTCAAAAGCCTCGATTATTCTTCTGTCATCCTTAGTCATTGTCTAGCTCTCAGATGCATAGCAAGTAATTGAGAAGACCATTGCCTGGATCAGGTAAACCTTAGTCTCTAAACTGACATCACTACTCTTTAGCACTCTTGAATGATCCAAGGTTCTTAAATTATTCTCTCAGACACAGATTGACTAGATAGAGGATACAACTCTGCCATATAACCCCCAGAGGCTGGGCTCTATGAGAAGTGTGGCGTCAGGCTTGGTGGAAGATCTATTAACAATCTGCGTTAAGCAGATGACACAACCCTGCTTGCTGAAACTGAGGAGGACCTCATGCACTTGCTGCAGACAGTCAAGGACTGCAGCCTTCAGTATGGACTGAGGCTCAATGTCAAGAAGACAAAGATTCTCACCACTGGACCAATTGGCAGCATCAGGATGGATGGCAAAGAGATTGAGATTGTTCACAGCTTCAGTTTGCTCGGCTCCATGGTCAACACTCTTGGCACCAGCAGCCAGGAAATAAAAAAACGTATTGTGATGGGAAAGTCTGCTATTAGGGATCTCTCTAAAACACTCAAGAGCAATGGTGTCTCTCTGGAGAGTAAGGTGCACCTGATACAGGCCATGGTCTTTGAAATCACTTGTTATGCATCAGAGAGTTGGACAATGACTAGGAAGGACAGAAGGAGAGTTGATGCCTTTGAGTTGTGGTGCTGGAGAAGAGTATTGAATGTACCATGGACTGCCAAGAAAACAAACAGATTCATCCTGGAGAGGGTTAAACCAGGCTGCTCCTTGGAGGCAAGGATGCTGGGACTTTGTCTGACATACTTTGGACATGTTGTAAGGAGAGACAGGTCCTTGGAGAGGGACATCATGCTTGGTAGGGTGAAGGGACAGCGCAGCAGGGGAAGACCCTCTATGAGGTGGATTGATTCAGTGACTGGGGCAATCAGGATGGGTGTGTCAGAGGCAATGTGATTGGCACAGGATAGAGCAGGGTTTAGGGCTGTTGTACATAGGGTCGCAATGAGTCGCAAATGACTCGACGGCACATAACAACAACAACAACAACAATAACAACAGTGTTCCCTTGCTCTGTTGCACAACAGCCTCTTGTTCTAGATATGGATTTCATACGAGTACAATAAACTGTTGTGGGATTTCCATTCTTCTCAATGTTAGCCATAGTTTGTGTGTATATGCACATTCATGTTTTTGTTGCTGTGTGCCCTCGAATTGGATCTGACACATAGCTGACCCTCCAGCAAGTTTTCCCCAGCAGTTAAATGCACAGGAGGTGATGACCCAACCTTCTGCCATGGAGCAACTGGTAGATTTGAACTGTATGCCTTTGAGATTGGAGCACAGCTTCTTATCACTAGGCCATCAAATCAATTAAGTATGGTCTAGTGGCAAGAAGCTGCACTGTAATCCCAAAGGCACATGGCTCAACTCCACCAGTTGCTCTGTGGAAGGATGGGCTATCTCCTCATGTGTGATTAACTGCTTCTGTAAACTCGCTGGATGGTCATGGGTCAGTTCCAACTTGACGGTACAGAAAAGCAACAATAGCTCTTCAGGGTACTTCCCCACATTTTTATATGCTGGAGAAAGAACGGAAGATATTAGTTCAGTTCTTACATTCACGAAGCTTCTATTCACTATGAGTTCTAGCAGGGGTTGCGGGTCGAATAAAGGCTTTCTTACATGTTTACACTCTTAAATCCTTTCTCTTCTGACTACTTCAGTGTTCGGTGAGAACTGAGAGACAGTAGACGATGTTCCTATATTGTTTACATTCCCAAAACTTCTCTTCACTGTGAATTCTTACGTGTTTAGTGAGAGTGAAGACTGACTAAAGGCTTTCTTTCCCACCTTCCTTACCTTCAAGAGCTGTCCCTCTACGATAACTCCTTACATCTTGAGTGAAGACCGAGGGCCAACTAAGGGCCAACTAAGGGCTTGATTACATTGTTCACATTCAGAAAGCTTTGCTTCTCTGTAAGTTCTTAAACGTCTGTTGTGGGGTGAGATGATCACAAAATGATTTCTCACATTGTTTATACTCCAAAGCCTTTTCTCCACTGTGAATTCTCCTTTGTGTCATGAATGATAAGGAATAAAACAATGCTTTCCTGCATTTTTTCACATTGATAAGGCCTCTCTCCACTGTGAGTTCTTACACATTTCCTGAGGGATGAGGAACCCTCAACTGTGTTCCCACTTTCGATGTTTAACGAGAATTGAGACATCACTAATAACTTCCCCAAACTGTTTACATATGTATGAGTTTTCTCTAGTTTGAGTTCTGTGTGCAATGAAGGGTAAGGAATAACTACAGGTGATGAAACATTTCTTACTCTTATAAAGTTCCTGTCCAGTTAGTGTTCTCACATGAGTTCTTAGATTAGAAGAAGAGCTAAAAACTACTTCATATCCAGTACGAGAAATGATGTGATGATTTACTGATGAAAAATCCCCAAAGATTGTCCTACTTTCATAGCATTTTAATTTTTTTTTAAATTATCCTTTGTGTGTGTGTACCATCAAATCGAATCTAACTCATACAGGAGGAGATTGCCCCTCCTTCTCCAGCAGAGAATCTGGTGGATTTGACCCATGTTCCTCTGGAATTGTAGTGCAGCTTCTTGCCACTAGGCCACCAGAGCTCTCCACTTTCATAGTGTTGAGAAGAATATACTGTAGCAAGAATTCTTTTGAGCCTACTAAGATTTACAGTCTGGCTGAAATGTTTTCCATAAATCTCTCCCTTGATTCTCTCTACATTACCTTCTTTACTTTCTGGCGGGGTCTCTATTGCATGCCTTCTCACATACTACCCTTTGTTTTGATTGTTGTTCTGATCTTCTGTACCATCCACGGAATTCACAGAGTTCTCCTGACACAGAAGACAAGGACTAGGACTAAGACTAATGTCATAATTCTTGCCATTATATGTTTATTACTATCCAATTGAAGTCAGGTTGCTGAAAGTTTCCCTCATCACATCTTTGTAGAGAGTCTACCAAGCCAAATCCCACAAGCAAAGCCCACTCCCCCAAGGTAAAGTCTATCCTCAAACACCTTTAAGTGAATTTCCTGGCTCTAGATTCTAGAAGTCTAAAGGAACGTCTTCTCTACAATCCAACAAACCACTTCAGCAAGAAGACTGGCAATAGGACCATAAGGCAGACTGGAGGGGATGAATAATGTTTAGTCCACACAATCAATCAGTACTTGAAAATCCGTAGTTGTGATTTACAAAAGTACAAGAAAGGCTCTCTAGATGACTAGACTAAGCCAGTTTCCCCTTTGCCATGGGACCTGGGACCTGGCCTGGGGCTATAGCATGGGACTTGATGGATGCTGTCTGAGAAGGCAGCACACTATGAATGTGAGTGAGTTTGAAGTGTCAGAAGAGCACAGCAGTTGAAGGCTCAAGAAGTGTGGCTAACAGGGGTCCCATGGCTAATGAGGGGGATCCCATGGCTCATGAGGATTCCACGGCTTATAATTATCCAGAAATTCTGGAAAAGCCAAAACTTTGATGGAGAGTGAAACAACTTCCTTAGAATCTCAACAAACTCCCCCAAACAAAGGAAGAGCCCTATCCAGAACTATGCTCACCTGAACACCTGTGGCACTGAAGAAGTGTTTTACACACCCGCAGAACAGCCACAAAACATGGCTGTTGACCGCACAAACCTAAATTACCAAAATTTTTGAAACATCAATAGCTTTGTTGGGAGAGAGGAATAGAATTTAATTTTTTTTTCTCCCCTAGGTACTTACAGCCCCATGTTAGAATGCTTATGTTGGCCTTATACACACTTAATAAATCTTGCTAATAAATTTCAGCACTTACCTCAACTGTCATCCCTCTGAACTCTGCTAACTTTACCACTGATATAATGTCTTATGCCCTAAGATACATTTCTAAGAAGAAAGAACTACTAGTTTTGTCCTTACAATATTTTCCACAAAGGGCTAAAAATGAAATACTGAGAGGTACTTACATTAATACAGAGCTAAAATGGCTTCTGTGGTGCTCTCCTTCCTTCTCTTCGTCTTCTAACCTTCAGATACTTTTTCTTCACTGAAGAAGCAAATTTGAAAACCAAGATGTAAATTAGGTCTTGCTAAAGCGTAACCAACACACATTGTTTATCTCAAGGCAAAAGGACAGTTCTCTGTCTTCATTCCTGTCTGCATATGTCAGAGTTAGTTGTTAATTCTTTGTGGCAAGAAATGTTATTCTCAGTGTAATCTAAAAAGAACTCCTTTAATGTGACTGCTATGGAATGTTAAGACACACACTTTTTCTTTTTCAATAAATACTAGCTGCCTTGCTTCACCTTCTACTTGCCTAGCTGGTCACAGCTGGTTCTATTAATGCTCATCAACTGCAGACGCGGCTCCACATGAGCTATCCGTGATGGAGATGTATAACCATTCCAGGTTGCTGTTATGTTAATTCCAGTGCTCAAACTCAAGACTCAGTGACCCTCAGGTAACTGATGGCTCTCCACACTGCCTGATGCCGATTAGATCTGGGATCCATTAGCAGTACTGATATCTACAGGCAATGGACTAAGTATGGCTTGTAGACTGTTTGCTTTACTTTCTTCTGTTGTATTTATTCACCATACAGAACAAAGCTGCAGGCTTGATTTTATGATAGGAATCTAGTGCTCCTATAACAGAGATATCATAAGTGATTGTGTGTGTGTGTAATTTTTTTCTTGTTTAATAAACAAGTTGGCCGAAATACATGAAGTCTATTCTAAGTATAGATGATGCTAAATACTGATCTCTTCATCCATATCTGAGGCAGGGTCAAAGTCTCCTAATTTGAATGCAGAGTGTCCACTGAGAACCCTATTGCTTGTGGCTTGAAAATTGGTCCATCATCTTTCTCCCCCTGCCCCCAATTCTGTGATTATTCAGGTCAATTTCAAAATGAAGATTGAAACAAGTTCATGCTGCTTTGAACTTGTGTTGAATGATTGCTTGAAATAGGCAAAAGGAAAATAAAGTTACAATGAGTTTAATTAGCTAATAAAAAAATTACGTGTTAGATGTTACTGCCATCTAGTGATGGCTTCACACCTGACTACCACTAGAGGTGACAAATCACCTTTGAGCTACAATGACAGTGTGTTTTGTGCTGTTGAGTTGGAACCGATGCATAGCTGACTCTCCGGTGGGTTTTTTAGAGGCAGTTGATCATATAGGAGATTGCCCATCCTTCTCCCGCAGAGCACTAGAGCTCCCTACCGTGACAATGGTATCATTTAATGGCCCATCAAAGCTACCAGGGTGGTGGAAACAGTTGGGTAAGTTTCTAACTGACCAGAGGAAGTTATTATGATGAAAAGATTCATTCTTTATGACGACGAGAAAAATGCATATCCTCAGATTAAATCTTAAATTACTCTGTTTATAATAACCCTATTTACAACAAACCACAAAACATTCAATTGGAACAACCAAGGTGGACTTTCATGTGGGTATGACTGCACCTTCAGCAACACCTGTTCGCATAGAGACCAAGTGGTAATTCCCCCTCCACTCTGTCTCTTCACAGGTGCATTTCTTCTAGAACTCCATCTAATTCCAGGTTTTCTCCTTTTGCCTCTACTTCATGCTCGTGGTGACTGAAGTGGAATGAGCAAGGCGAGGGATGAAAAGATGTGTGCCTGCATTGCAGCAGATGCTTTCTAAGAGCCACTGTCCTAATTGCAAAGAGGCGGAAGCCAGGGTTCAGAAAGTCTAGGTAACTTATCTGATGTCACACAGCCAACTCTAAGAAGCAAATTTGACGAGTGTCTGCTTGTATACTTGTGGAGTCTCTTCAGGCTTGGGAAGCACAGTGATGTGTTGTGGGGAAAAGGCACTGGCCGTGGTGTATGGAATCTCATAAAGGAGCTGAGTTCACGAACATTTTCACATGGGCATCCGTACAGAGGCAGGAAAGGCACAGATGTTCTTGGGAGGAAAGAGTTGGCCGACTTTGGATGCACAAACCGACCCACATCTATAGCAGAGCTGCCAGGGACCCAGAGTGACTCAGGGATGCTTTGTCTTCTTCTTCCACTCCTCCATCCGAAGAAACTGGATGCTTCATGCAGGTAACCATCAATGAATAATGAAAAAGGCAAGAAATGGAGCAGGGTGAAGTGTGGAGGGCAGTTGACCTAATCACAATGCTAGCAATCCTTCTGCTATTTAGAGGAAAGAGCGCTGAATTTGATGGCCAGGACAGGGAAGGGATAACTGTTGTGGAATTAGGGCAGAAGCTACAAGGCTGAAGACAACAGAGACAAATGAGGTTCATTATTTTCCTTGACCAAATAAGACTATAAATGGTTCCAGTCAAGTTAAAGGATATCTTGACTTTTATGAGCTTAGTGGGTTTTATGGGTTTAATGGTTTTATGGTTTAATATCCACTAAAAGACGTTGTTGTTGATTGCCGTTGAGTCGAGCTCAATTCATAATGATTTTATGAAAAAAAAGGCCTCAAGCCTTTCTAGAACTATAGACATTTATCAAAGATCATGGAGTTTCCAGAGGCATGTTGTTTAGGAAGTGGATGCCGCTCCTAAAGATGTAGTCAAGTCTTAAGCTGTGTACCTCTGAGAGTGACCTTACTTGGAAATAGAATCTTTGCAGATGCAATTAGTTATGGTTTAAATGAATCCATGCTGGAGTGGTGGGTTCTAAAACAATATGATAGATTTTAGGAAGAGAAGGAACACAGAGAGATCTGTGAAGATGGAGGTAGAGCTTTGATGGCAGATAATGTCAACAACTGGCAGGAACCACTGGAAGCTGGGAAAAGCAAGACCAGCTTCTTGTAGAGATGCCCCTAGAGAGAACAGGCCACTGGCACCGTCTAGATCCCAGGCATGGAGCCTCCAGAACTTTGAAAGAGCAAATTTCTGTTGTTTTAAGCCACACAGCTTGCAACATTTTGAAGCTAATGCATTGCTCATTTTCTTCAGTCTTTCCTTTTAGTCCCTTACGTGTTGGAGCTGGATGAAGTCCACAAAGAGGAGCATGTGTCCCCAAAATGAGAAATCTCCCCTTAACCTCGTTCTTCACTGAAAAACGTAGAACCATAGGGAAAAGGAGGAGAAAGTGGGAGCTCGCAATGTTAAGCTGGAGCATTCGATACGAGGTTTGCATAGTAAACTGGATGGAATTTAGCCAGATTTCTAAAGCCTGAGTGGATAATACAAATCTGGGATTGGTTCAGGATATCATCAAAGATTGGGTAATGGAGCATTGAAGGGTAGTGAAAGGGAAAAGTTATTTTATGCTTATAGTTCACCTAGTTAGTCAGAACCAACTGTGACACTGATGTGTCAAATACGATAATGTTCACCCATGGGTGGAGCTCTCTGATTAAAACAAGCTTGGAAGCAGGAATGGCACATCCACTTCCGTAACTGCTTGCCTCCGGAAACCCTTTGAACCTGGAGAAAGGATGAAAGCTATACAAGTGTTCAGGACTTTTGTTTACAGGGTCGCTATGAGTCACCTACGACTCGAAGACACTTAAAAACAACAACAGTTAATCAGAGGCCAAGTTAAGGCTGTGTGACCTTGGGAAAATAATTTATCTCTGAGCTTCAGTTTGGATGACATTTAAAACATACAGACACTCCACACCCAAGGTTGTGGAGGGACATTCTAAGTTTGGGGAGTGCTGCTGTTTTGCCCGAGCTGCCATCTTGGTTTTCTACTCACACATGTGCAATACCAGACAATGAGCCTAGCTCTTCTGAGTTTTCTCATCTATAAAACAGGACAATGAGTCATAAGGCTAATGAGAAGATTAAATGAGATGTGAAACTGCCCTTTTATTTTGCAAAAAGTACTTGACACTTATAAAATCTTTCAGGCATGTCTCCTCCACCCTGAATTTTTATAATACCAGATATGTGTAGCATATGCTATTTAGTCTAAGAATTTACATGAGTTGAACTGAGATTGATAGTAGCAAGATTATGATTAGCAACTAATCCTGTTCACATGAGCAACAGCTCTCCCCCCGTGGAACTGGGTCTCAACTTTAATAGTCCATTGGAATTCCTGGGAAGCTTTACAAACACTGATGTGTAGGCCCTACCCCTAGAGGTTCTGATTGGAGGGCTGGGCTCTTCCAGGTTTTCACTGTACATGAACTGAAAGGGTGAGCCGAGTTGCGGTTTGGTATGAATGGTTGACTCCTTCAATATTTCTCCCGTCTTTTACTTGCCTCTGCTAGCTGTTACCTGCATTGTACGTTTCACTTCTCTTGTTATTTGTTTTAGAGACCAGAAAGGTATTGATTTGAGTAGGATGTCTTGGTTAGTCCAATACTGTTAGCATACTTTTTTAATCAGTTCTGGTGGCCTAGTGGTAAGGAACTGTGCTGACAAACCAAAGGCACATGGTTTGAATCCACCAGCTGCTCCATGGGAGGAAGATGGACAATCTCTTCTCAGGAGATTGCTGCCTCTGAAAAGCTCTTGGAGGACCCGCTAGGGATCGGTTCCAGCAAGCTGGTACAAAACAACAACAAAAATTGATCAACTAATTAATCTTTTCATATGAGACGTGAACATTCACTCATCCCCTTAAAAATAAAACTTTGATGGTGACCTTAAGGCTTCTGAAGGGAACGCTAACATCATTTTAATGGATCTGAAACAATAGCTTTTATGGTTAGTAAGCTCAAGTAGCTTAGGAGGGTGACAATGCACATAGAGTAACATGTAATGCAACAAAGCATAACTAACAAAGCAGTGTAAAGTATATCTGTAAATGCTATACTGAGAAAAACAAAGAAAAGGTATAGGGTTTTAGTTGGGTGGTTTTTGGGTTTTTGTTTTTTTTTGTGATGGTTGCTGTTATGAAAGGAGGGGGATTTGAAGGGAGAGAATTGAAACATACTTAAGAAAACATAATGGTCCCTGGGTGACAAAACCAGCTTGCATTTGACTGTTAGCCCAAAGACCGACAGTTCATACCCACTCAGGGGTTTGTTGTTTGTGTTGTTAAGTGCCGTCGAGTCATAGCGACCCTATGAACGAAAGACCTGAGCACTATTCATAGAGTTTCCGGAGGCAAGCCATTTCAGAAGTGGAGCCCACTCCTGCTTCCAAGCTTGTTTTAGTCAGGAAGCTCCACCAACGTTGTCCACCATGGGTAACCATTATCACATTTGACACATCAGTGTCACAGTGTTCAGCATCACAGAAACTACGAGTTATCTCTGTACAGCAAATGGACAGACCAGTGCTATACCACAAAGAAGAATGTTTGACAAAAACCAATTTAAACCAGGCCTGAGGGCCGCAGATTAAAATCACCTACCTTGGTTTTGGTAGCATAACTTTCTGTCCACTAGGCCAACATAGCTCTATGTTGTCATTGTTATTGTTGTTAAGTGCCTACCAAAAAGGGTTTTTAAATAGGAGGCCTTATCACATCTCCTCACTTCCCTTAACGAATCAACATTCTACCCTACTGCTCACCAATCCCAGCCAACAGCTTCTGTAGAACCAGCTCCTGTAGATGACTTTCAAACTGGTCTCCAGCGCCATACTGCCCAAAGACTGACAGTTCATACCCACTCAATGGTATAGAAAAAAAAAAAAAAGAAGACTAGTGATCTACTTTGGTAAAGATTATGGTCAAGGAAATGCTAGGGAGCACAGTTCTAGTCTGTAATACATGGGTTTCCATGTATGGGAACAGAATTGATAGCAACAGCCAGTGATGATAACACACTAGCTGGCTCCTCTGAGGGAAATGGAAACTATGGCTGCAAGAGAAAAGTCAGACTTAGGGGAGGAGGGACTAAAAGCTAGAGTCAAAACAGGCAGAACAATGGCAAATGTCTTCCCAGGGAAAAACCTTCTTCTGTCCTACGTGGTGAGGATGGGGGCGATAGCTTCTTTCTCTTTAGCCAAAACACAAGGAGAATTCATTCAACCATCTGTATGTAGGCTGTCAAGAAAGACCAGAGACTAAGTGGCTTTCTTACCCTCCTCCTCCTTGGTCCCCTCCCCACAGGGGTGAGCATGAAATGCCAGATTTAAAAAGTAACTCAATTACTGACAGTTACTGTAATGCTCCCAGGCAGCTCTCTCCTAACTCTGGGGTATAATTATCATTGTGCTTAATTGATGGTTCAGGAAAGCTTATTAGCTCATGCTATTGTATAATTCAGAAGTTCAGTTCACAGTTCACACTTCCATAAAAGCCTTTCCTCTGCTCTTGGTCCCAAGTGCCCATCTTGCAAGCAGTTCTTTTTGGCAAGAACAACTGGGAGGGGAAGAAGGATGGTAGGACCAATGCAGACAGCAATTCCAGATAAGTAGGGATAAAAGACCTGCGCCATGCCCTGTCCCAGCTCTCCTGCTAATTCACTGGTGGTGTCAGCCAAGCACCAAGCTCTCCCGGCCTCAGTTTCCTTCCCTAAAGCACCAACCTCTCCTGGCCTCAGTTTCCTTGCCTAACAATGAGGATAGGCATTGGGATCAGCATTTCCAAAAGTGTGTTCCCTGGAACTCTCTCAAGATACTTCTTAAGACAAGGGTTCTGCATTTTAAGTAACATCAAGACATGCTGTGCACTGGCTCTATCTTTAGAATATGCAAGAGATTGATTTATTCACCATCTAGTCTGCTAATCTTCTAGTTTTGTGTTTCCTTGTTAGAAACTAGAAGCTTAAACATTTTCCAGACTCCCTTACACTAATATTCCAGATAGAATGTCTCACTCAAACCCTACTCAAGTTGGAAGTGACTCAAAGCTAACTGACTTTCCATTGGGTTTCAGAGGCTGTAACTCACGCAAGAATAGATTACTCATCTTTCTTCTGTGCAGCTATTGGTGGACTTGAACTACGTGAAAGGTACGGCCTTTAGCATTGCAACTCCTGGAGATTCAAAGTTGGCTACCAGTAAGATGGGAGTCCTTCTGTAGTGCAAATGATTGCTTGGCTACCAAGGATTTGTTACATGCTCTCAAGTCAACTATGATACATAGCAATACAATTGTTCTGAACCTTGCCCTATCCTGAGCCAAGTTCACCATCTCTGACACTCCTGCCCCCATTGCTCCAGTGTCATTCCATCTCATCCAAGGTCTTCCTCTCCCGTGATGACCATCTACCCTTCCAAGTATGATGTCCTCCTTTAAGGACTGGTTACTCCTGGCAACATGTCCAAAGTATGTGAGACAGAGTTTCAAAATTCTTGCTTCTAATGAACAACTTGCCTGGTGGTGTGTGTGCAGGAATCGTGGCAAGCTTTTGGAGTCGACTGCTTCTCTGGGCATGTGTTTGTTACGTGCAGGTTTGCTCTGTCCCCAGGAGTGAGACTAGCCAGCCTGAGCCTAGGGTTTGAACCAGGAGGCAGTCTTAAGCCCAAAGACAGCTGGGAGAGGAAGCGCCCATGTTGTTCCTGTCAAACGTTCTTCTAGGTGGTATAGCACTGGTCTGTGCGTTGCTGTACAGAGGTAACTCATGGTTGCAGTGATGCTGAAGCCTGTGACAGTGATGTGCCAATTGTGGCAATGGGTACCCATGGTGGACAGTGTTGGCTGGAGCTTCCTGACTAAATCAAGCCTGGAAGCAGAAGTGGCATCCACTTCTGAAATGGCTTGCCTCCGGAAATTCTATGTATGAACAGTGCTCAGGCTGTTCGTTCATAGGGTCGCTATGAGTCGTCTACGACTCTATGGCACCAAACAACAACAACAATGAACAACTTGGTTTCACCCTCTCCAAGATAGACCTGTTTGTTCATTTGGCAGTCTATAGTATATTCAATATTCTTCTCCAGCACCACAACTCAAAGGCATTGATGATTCTTCTATCATCCTTATTCATTGTCCAGCTCTCAGATGTATAGCAAGCAATTGAAAAGACCAGGGTCTGGATCAGCTGCATCTTAGTTTATAGACTGACATCATTGCCCGTTAGCATACTGGAGAGATCCCTGACAGCAGGCTTTCCCAGTACAACTCAGCTTTTGATTTCCTGACTGCTAATGCCAAGAGTATTGATTGCAGAACCAAACAAGATAGAACTGTTAACAACTTCAATATCTTCTCCAACTATTATGATGATGTCAAGTGACCCAGTGGTGAGAATCTTTGTTTTCTTGATGCTCAGATGCAGTCCATATTGAGGATTGCAATATTTGACTTTCCGCAGTAAATGCTTCAAGTCTTCCTCAGTTTTGGTGAGCAAGGTTGTGTCATTTGCATAAGGCAGGTTGTTGATGAATCTTCCCCCAATCCTGATGCCACATTCTTCTTCATAAAGTCTAGCCTTCTGAATGATCTGTTCAGCACATAGATTGAAAAGGTATGGAGAAAGAATACTTACCTTACATACGCCTTTCTTGATTTTGAACCATGCAGTGTTAATTTGCTCTGTTCATACAACAGCTTCTTGGTCTAGGTACAGGTATTCCATGAGCACAATCAAATGTTCTGGAATTCCCATTTTCCTCAGCATTGTCCACCATGTGTTGTGGTCCACATAGCCAAACGCCTTTGCACAGTCGATAAACACAAATTGACATCCTTCTGGTACTCTGCTTTCAACCAAGCTCTATCTGACATTGGCAACGATATCCCTAGACTACTCAGCAAGCAAGATAAGCATCACCTCCCTTGGACTTGTTACTAATTAGTAGTGAACAATTTTTCATGTGTTCCCTCATATCTTTGATGAAGTGGAAAACGTGAAATTGTTCACTCTGCTAGCTTTTAACAGAGCACAGTCCTATTCTGACACAGATAGTGTTATCCTGAGCTGGATTCGATATAACCACAACTGTTGCCAGTAAATGATGAAATGAGAGCAGGGATGATCAACCATAAGATTCTCACGTTCTTGCAGGAGACCTAAGCTTACTTCTTGTTTGTCAGGGGAGGCTGTGTGCTGTGTGATGATGAATAGGCTTCAATGGCACTGCCAAGGCCAAGATGCACTAAGGAAAAAAGATTCAGGAACTACTTCCACAAATCATTTAAAATCCTGTGGATCACGAGGGCCTATCTAATCTGATGCTCGCCAAGGAGATGACGTGGGATTGGCCAGCGTTTTTGTCTGTTATGCATAGGTAGGTTGGGAGTTGTCTCAGCAGCTGCTAATAACAATCCAGTCACTCCTGAGATGCATTTGGCAAGACTTGAACTTGAAACTGAGGTAAGTGAGCAGAAGGACACCCATTGAGCCAGTGCAGATTTAACTGGCCTCATGTGGCTGTGTAGCCAGTAGGTGCCTGGCTTCCTGACTGTGGCTAGATTCCTGCCAGAGGTCTGAGGGGTATTCTTGCAGCTCCAGACTTGAGCTTACTGTGACAGCCTTCCAGCAATTTTGTAGACGCTCAATTCCCTGAATAAAACTTCATGCTAATTAATATGACTGGCAATGAGCTTAAAAGTGGTTTTGTTTCCTTCGACTGACTAGTACACAACTTCTTAGGCACTCTCAACATATATAAACATGTGAAAAGGTCTACGGTTTCTGGCAGTTATGAAACCATTCTTACTCAGCATGTCTCAGACTTCTCTAATTGGACATAGGGGAGCAAGACAATGTGTTGAGTCTTCATATACCTTTTATGTTTCAAACACTTACATTGTTGAAAATGCAGAGCAGAAAGCAGCATATATTTGCTTTATTGTCACAGAGGGGATGACACTGAGATAAAATGTTTACCTTTAGGAAATGGCAAATTCTGATGGGCATTTCGCACCTTGGTGTTATTGTCAAGTGTCATTAAGTCTTTGTTTGAGACATACAGACTACATAAGACAGAGTAAAAAGTCCCCAATGAGCTTCCTAGAATATAATATTTATAGGAGCAGATTGCCAAGTCAGTCTCCTGTGGAGCTTCTGGTTGGTTCAAACCACCAACTTCACAGTCAACAGCTGAACGCTTACTTTTTGTGACACCTTCCCAGATACAGATAATACTGTCCAAGGCTTGATGAAGGCACATGTTCAGGATCCTTCTGCTTCCCCATCTTTCCCTTCATTGTGAAGACTCTTTTTCACTGATGTTTAGATTCATGGGTTTTAAACAGAGGCTCCAGATGCTGAATTATTAATAAAGCCCCCAGGTGATGCTGGTGCAACTGCCTCATGATCTGCTTTCAGAGAACAGCTACTCTTAAACCACAGAATGAAGTGAAGTGTCTCTAGTACACATCATGGTTGTCTTCCAAGAATCTGCCCCCAGCAACAGTACCCCTGCCTGGGACCCAGATAATTCAGCAGCCTCAAGGTTACTTCAGTTCCCACAGGAATATAGTAGCCCTTTGTACCCAGATATTTTGAGAAAAAATCACAAGACCCTGGTTAAGTTATGCTAGTATTCTTTTACCTTGCATTTTTATAGCATATTGCAATTGCGCTGTGTATTATGCTACTGGAGTTAGGTTTCTAAATGTCTCTCCTAGAGAAGACTGTGTAATTCTTCAGGGTAAGGACTGTGTTTCAATCATCTACATTCTCTAGTCTCTAGAATGTTGTTCAGCACTTAGTGGTCTATTACTGTTAAAAGTTTAACATCCAGACTCCCCCTTCTCCTGAAGTGAAGATAGCCTCAGAACCTTTGAAAGAGGAACATTTGATGTTGACAGTTCGAGTCTGACCCATCATAACCCTATGAGATAGAGCAGAGGGACTTTATGGGTTTTCTAGGATGTAATCTTTATGGATCAAGGAATCCCGGTGATGCAGTGGGTAAATGCCCCATTGTTATCCTATAGGTCAATGGTTCAAACCTACCAGCCACTTCTCAGGAGAAAAACGTGGCAATCTTCTTCTATAAAGATTACAGACTTGGAGAGTCTACTGGACACGACTCCTCTGTCTTATATGGTCACCACGAATTGTGATTCTGTTTTGTATTTAATTTTTAGCCAGTAGACTGTCACATCTCTCTTCCAGGAAGCACACCTTTCAGATGGAAGTGAGCACTGAATAGCTGTGCCACTAGGAGTCCTTTTGAATGGGGAAAGAGGAGCAGCAACTTCTGCTCCAGGAAGACGAGTAATGAAGGACACACACTGTAAACTGCCCTTCTCTCCTTTGCCACCACTCCCAGCCCTTCGAGGGGCTCCCCTTTGTGCACATTCGTGTGGTCTGTTCGCCTGCAGTTCTTCCAAAGGAACGTCTGCTGGCTGAATGAGTAAAAGGTAGTTCTCCTTAGCAAATATTCTGCCTCTATGGGATAAATAGACATTTTGGCAGAATTCTCCACTCTCCTCAGATCTAGGGATCTGGGGATACAAGACTTCAAGAATTTCTGGTCTATTCCCTGACTACACCATTTGGACTTGCCATTCCCCAACAATCACATGAGTCAGTTCCTCGAAATAAATCTATTATGTGTTCTAAAATCAGGGTTGTGTTCTTTTACTATGTTTTACAGTTTTAATACTGAGTTAAAAAAAAATCTTTGTGCCCTCTGATACACCGCCTGGTACTGTTTAAGTCGTGTCAGATTTCAAAATTGGTTGTACTCAAAGGGTAGTCCCCAAAATAGCATCAACATCTCCTGGGGAATGATTGTTGTTGTTGTTATGTGCTGGAAAGTCGCTATCAACTCATAGTGACCTGTGTACAACAGCCCTGAAACCTGCTCTATCCTGTGCCAACTTTACTGTCTCTGACACAACTACCCTCATTACCCCAGTCACTGCATCTGTCCTTCTCACTGAGGGTCTTCCTCTCTTTCTCTGTCCCTCCACCCTTCCAAATACGATGTCCCTCTACAAGGACTGGTCCCTCCTTGCAACATGCCCAAAGTATGTCAGACAAAGCCTCAGAATTCTTGCCTCCAAGGAGCAGCCTGATTTCACCCTCTCTAGGACAAGTCTGTTCTTCTGGCAGTTCATGGTATATTCAACACTCTTCTCCAGTGCCACAGCTCAAAGGCATCCATTCTTCTTCTATCATCCCTAGTCACTGTCCAGCTCTCTGATGCATAGCAAGCAATTGTGAAGATTATGGACTGAATCAGGCATACCTTAGTTTCCAGAGTAATGTCATTGCTCTACCAATGCAATTAGTCTTTTAATTTCCTGGCTGCTGATATCGAGAGTGTTGACCCTGGAGCCAAGCAAGCTAAAGCTGTTAACAATCTCAATCTCTTCACAATGGGGAATGATTAGAAAGTCAAATTCTTTTGCCCAACCTCTGAACTGCCCCATCATAAGCTTGGAGGTTTTCCAAATTCTCTGTATTTGTACAGGCTTTCCAAGAGACTCTATTGCACACTGGAGTTTGAAAACCTCAAAGAGATTTTACACTCTGCTTACACAGTTTAATTTTCAAATATTCCTTTTCTTCAAAAGACCCTGTTTTCTGCATGTCATTGCCTAGAATTTCCACTAGAGTAATTTTTTTTTTTTAAAAAGATGAAGACATCTAGTTCCAGGTTTTCCTGGAATATAAACCACCTTGAACCTTCAAATTTATTTCTAGTGTATAAGGAGTTCTGGTAGCACAGTGGCTAAGAACACAGCTGCTAACTGAAAGATTGAAAGCTCAAACCCATCCAACAACTCTGAGTGAGACAGTCTGCTTCCAAGAAGATTACAGCCTAGGAAGCTTGGTAGAACTGTACTCTTTCGTACGGTGCCACTATGAAGAACTGTACTCTTTCGTACGGGGCCACTATGAAGCAAAATGTGTTCAACTATATCACAGAAACCTAGTGGAGCAAGTAGCTAAGAAAATGTAAAAAAATTAGTAGAATAGAAGAGGCTGCTTTACAGAATGCAAACTAAGGGGACAGCAGCTCTCTGGAAAGGTTTCACACCAGAGCCGGAAATGCCCACAGCACTCCTGATATTTCTTCTTTCCTTCTCTCTCCTTGCTGAACACTGAGAGTATTTGTATCTCATTCTTTGTGGAAGAAGATGATTTTTGCTTATAACTTCCAAATGGAACCGACAGATCCAACCAATGGAGCTTTAGGCTGTAATAGTTAAAACACTTGACAACTAATCAAATGTTGAATGTTCTACCCAGAGGTGTCTCAGAAGAAAAGGCTTCTTGTTGTTAAGTGCCATCAAGTCAGTTCCTACTCATAAAACCTTACATGCAACAGAACAAAACACTACCTGATCCAGTGCCTTCTTCACAATCAATATTGCCCTTGAATGCATTGTTAAAGCCACTGTGTCAATCCACTCCCTTGAGGGTCTTCCTCTTCTATTCCTCTGCTTTCCAAGCATGATATCTGTCTCCAGGGACGGGCTTCTCCTGATAACATGTTCTAAGTATGTGAGATAAAGTCGTGCCATTTTCACTTCTAAAGAATTTTCTGATTGTACTTCGTCTAAGATTTGGTTTGTTTGTTTTTTTCTTTCAGCCATCCAATATTCAACACTACAGACAGCAGTGTTAATGGCATTCTTCTCCAGTCTTCCTTATTCAAGCAGTACTGGCTGTCCACTTTTGAAGTGATTGGCCAGTTAAAACCTTAGGGATAGAACTGAAAAGACTGAATGATCTAAGTTTGAAATATTAGTCTTCAAAACTCCAGGAAGCTGACACATATAGATCACCATGAGTCAGTCTTGACAGGATCTCTTTTTTTTAAAGAGTGAAAGTGCATGAAAAGAAAGGAGGGAAGTAGGCAGTCAAAGTAGAGTGAATTGCTCAGGTAAGAATTTGAAGGGTTTGGACAGGTGAGGATTCTTTAGCATTTTCTTGCCCGTTAACTGCGCTGCTCCAGGAACCGTGAAATGTTAACCTCCGTAGTCTCTCATTTTCTTAGCCTCCATAATGACATTCATGTTTAACCTCCTCATTTCCTGATTTCTCCCTTGTTGCTGGCCTTTATGGCTTAGTGCTAAGGAATTGCATTGGCAACTAAAAGGCACATGGTTCAAACCCACTAGCTGTTCTGTGAGAGAGAGCTGTGCTCTCTCCTCCCATGTGAATCTCTGTCTCTGAAAGCGGCTGGAGCATCACTTGTCATTTGACAGCACATAAAAACAACAATAAAACAAATTTTCTGGCTCCATCATTTTTAAAAAACGTGATACTCCCAACTGCCTCTTCTGGCCTTGTTGTTATAGCTGTTGATTTGACTCTAAGCCATGGTCACTCCCTGAGTCAACTTGTGCTCTGTAGAACTTTCAGGGCTGTGACATTTTGGAAGCCAATCTGCAAGCCTGTCTTTGTGCGGGTTTAAACTGCCAATCTTCTGACTAGCAGTGGGGTGGCTTTGAACTGTCAATCTTTCTCTCCTTCTATCTCCCTCATCATCTTCCATTCCAAGTTCTCACAAAAGATATCTATTCTGCTTCCTGCATATAAATCCATCCACATCCCTCCATTTCAGTCATCATCATCTACTTAACCATCATCATTTCTTAAGTGGAGAACTCCCACCTCTTCACCACTGTAGCTGTCCTCAGTCTGTCCGTTCCTCTCCATCCCAACTTAGAAACCAAAGCCATGGCTTTAAAATGCAAATCTGGTCATACTGCCTCCCTGCTTAAAATCCTACAGTGACTTCCTGTCTTCTTGGGATATAAACAGGATTTCTAACATGGTCTCTAAGCCCCTTTAATACATGGTGTTACCTCTCAGCCTCATCTCTTTCTGTCTCAGTCACAGTGAATTCTCTCAGCTCTCTAATGGTCCTCCCATCCACTACAGGGCTCCGTCCCTGCTATTCCCTCTGCTTTGAACACTCTGCCTTTGTCTTTTCACTTACTTAACTCATCTTCCTACCTCCTTAGTTAACTCTTCATTTAGTTATGAGGAAGTCTCCACTCTCTACTTGTATTAGGTGCTATCAACTTGGCTTTGACTCATAGCAACAGAATGAAACACTTCCTGATCCTGGACATCCTTACAGCCACTGCTGTGTTTGAGTCTATGGCTGTCATTGTTTAAATGTATCAACCCTAAAGTTGTCTTCTTTTTTTCTGACCTTCTACTTTATTAAGCATGATACCCTCCTCAGATGATGGGCTTATTCACAATCCTTCTTTACCTCTTACTTCATAGGTCACTTTTTTATGGAACATCTTCTGACTCCTCCAACACAAAACAAGACAAAACCCTTTCACAACCATCAACTTGATTTTGACTCTAAGTGACTCCACAGAACAGATTAAAATTGCCCATAGGATTTCCCAGGCTGTAATCTTTATGGAAGCACATTGACACATCTTCATTCTGCAAAGCCGCTGGTGGCAAGTACTTAAACACTAAAAGGATGACAGAAGAAGAAGCCTTTGAAGTGTGGTGTTAGGGAAGAGCACTGAACATCTCTTGGATTCCAAAATAACAAATAGGTCTTGGAGAGAGTGCAGCAGGAGTGCTCTTTGTAGGCAAGAATGATGAGGCTTTACCTCACTTACTTTGGGCATGTTGCTAGGAGGGGCTGTTCCTTGGAGAAGAACATGGTGCTGGGAAGGGTGGAGGGTCAGTGAAGGACAGAAAGACTCTCAACCAGGTGAATTGACACAGTGACTGCCACAATGGGCTTGGCTCTTGTGTGTTAGGATTGTGAGGATGGTGCAGGATAGGACAGGGTTCAGATCTTTTGTTCACAGGGTCACTATGAGTCATACTCGACTTGATGGCCGTAACAACAACAAACTTAGACAATATATATACCACCAGGACTCTTGAACCTTCTTGTTTTTGTTGTTATTGACTGTCTCTGAATTGAACATGACTCATAGCGAATCTATGACCAAAAGGTCTGAAGCCCCTCTACAACTATTGACATTTATCAAAGTTCATAGAGTTTCCGGAGGCATGTTATTTAGGAAGTCTTGGGTTAGACCAAATCCTCTTAGAGATGGGATAGATATAGATAGATATAGATAGATATAGATATATAGATATATAGATATATAGATATATAGATAGATATATAGATATATAGACATATAGATATATAGATATATAGATATATAGATGTATAGATATATAGATGTATAGATATATAGATCTCCTCTCTTCTTCTTTTGCCTTGCAGTCAGAACAAACTCACAGCTAACCCTCGATTGAGTTTCTGAGCCTGTAAATCGCATGAGGGTGATCGCCCATTTTTCTCCCTTGGAGCAGGTGATGGATTTGAACCACCAGAGAGGTGAGGCCTTTGGATTAGAAAGACAAGTCTCTATAGGCTATACTAATGCTTTTCATGGTTGAAATTTTGCATTTGCCTTGGTTAGTCAAATTCATTTTCCTTTGTTAAATTTTAAGCTTTATGAGAAAAAGGCTTAACATTTGTTTCTTGCTCAATTATCATGGCCCAATACGCTTGTGGGAACTGGACGGTGAAGAAGGAAGATTAAAGTGGTGTCTTTGACTGTTGTAGAATGAGGCTGACATCAGGGTGGGGGTAAGACTTAGAAAAATTGGATAAATTATGCTTACTGCATTGAAGCCGATGAGGGAGAGAATAGTTTAAAATTAATATATTTTAGGGCATTATGATTATCATAAGAGTTCGAAATGAGGGTTGCAGAGTGGAGTATACTTGGGGGGAGGATGGGGATTGTTTACAACGAAAGAGTTTTTCTTTTGCTTTTCAAAGGAGAAGAGCAAACTGGGGGTGGGGGTGGGGTGGGCAGGGAGAAAAGTGCAAAGATGAATGAATGGAAGTCCAAAATCTCTGTAAATGTTCATTGACATTAATAATAATAAGAAGAAGAAAGAATGGTGTCTTTGAATTGGGGTGTTGATGAAGAATATCATATATACCATGGATTGTCAAAAGAAAGAGCAAATCTGTTCTGAAGATTGAGGGACACACAGCCAGAACACTTCTGAGAAGGCAGGATTTTGAGATGCAGTCTTACACACACTTTGGGCCCATTATCAAGAGAGACCAACACGTGGAGAAAGACGTAATGCTTGGTAGACCAGAGGCTCAGTGAAGGGAGGAAAATCCTCAGTGAGCTGACACAGTGACTGCGGCAATGGGCTAGAATGTGGGCGTGATTATGGGGATGACACAGGATCAGGTGGGGGTTTGTTATTTTGTACAGAGTCGCTAAGAGTCACAGCCAACTTGATGACGCCTAACGACAGGACAACACTATCTCGGAACCTCAGGAATATTTGTTGAATGAAAAGCAAATAAACAGTAAATACATACAGTCCTCTTTATTGGAAACCTAATATGAGTCATGCTTTTTCCACACATCATTTTTGACCTTAACACAGCTGAGAAAATAGCCTGTAACTTAAAAAAAAGGGGGGGGGGGCAAGATAAGGAAAATGAGAGCTCAGAGCCCTGAATTTCCCAGAGACATTGGAGGCATTGCAGCCTGTAAATGGTACCTATCCAGGATTAAACGTCAGGTCTGTTTCCAAAGGCTGTACTGTTTCAACTAAAGTATTCAAAATGTTAGGGCTGGAGAGAACTGGAAAACATTTGGTCTACCAGCATCATCCTGCTGAAAAGAAAGAAGAGACTCCTGGTTTATAAAGAAAAGACCTATAAGGTCACCTCCACCATCACACCAGCGCTGGCCTCACTGCGATTCTCTATTATGTTATGGCATTTTAAGCCTTTGAGTAAAGGATAGGAGCTGCGACATAGCAGACTGGTTTATTTTGTAACCACTCACATTCACTAAAAGTGGCTGCTGAGGCCCAGAGCCGAGTTAAACTAGAAACGGGAGGTAGGGGATAGGGAATCCTGGAATATTTCAAGGTTGGGGCTATAGAAAGAGAGAGAGGACAGGGAGGGTTTGACTGAATGGTAAATAAAACCAGGCTTCTAGCTGCTAGTTTTCTCACCATTTAATGTAAAGCCATAATCATTGTCATGGCAACACACTCATTGCACACATCATGAATATGTAAATTCCTCGGGGCGGGGTGGGGGGGTGGGGGGTGGGATAAACTGTACCTCTGTGCACCTTGACTTGGGGATGGGGAAAAAGCTTGTATAATTTCAATCCAAAATCACAGAAGCCAAACTCTCTTACCATGCAGGTAATTATTCTTAATGAATCCTTAACTACCAGAAGTGAATGATGTGCTTGATTCTTGATGAGGCCCTAGAAGAACCACCTATAATTGATACACGTGTATGTGTGTTTGAGATAGAAAAGGGATGCAGATAGAAGTATTGATTTAAAAAAAAATCATGAAATACGAGAATTTTCTGGAGGGATTTTTAGATTTTTTTTTTTTACTAACTCTTTCTTTTACTTTGCAGGTGAAGAAATGATGAGAAATTCAGGAAATCAATGTTCATCTGACCTCCTTTTAGAACTGAACCTTCTAAAGCACTTATCGGAGCTCTTAAGTATTTGATACACAAGAGTTTGTCAGAGTGCAGATCATTCAAAGCAAGAAGAGCTTTTTGATGCTAGGATTTCGGCACAGATGAGGCATAAGCAGGCAAAAAGTGAGGTCAAAGGGATGTAGGTATAAGTATGAACGGGTTCCAGCAAAACGGAACTTGAGTGGTTTTTATTCCGATTATATTTTTACTGAGATAGCTTTAAAGATGGCAGTGTGAGGAAACTCTCCATGCTGCCCCTGGTGCCACCACTAAGAAGGGGTCTCCAGGCTCCTACTTCACCTCTCCCAGTGAGACGGATGACAAAGTCCTTGGCTTTCAATGTTCCTTTAAGGGGAGAGGGTTCTGGAGAGCGGGCGGATAACCTTGGGTAAAGTCTCAGGTAAGAGCGCAGAGACTGGCTTGGAATTCTGGGAGAATCTCAATCTCAAACATCAGTGATTCCACTGGATTGAATACTCTGATTATTTGATTGCTGGTTCCATGGCTGTCAATTGTGGATGCAAGTAAAATGTCATCCTTCCTGATAATCCGTTCTCCATTTGTTATGCTGCTTACTGGTCCAGTTGTGAGGACTTCTTTATTCTCTTGATGTTCAGGCTGTGGTCCAGGATCTTTTTTCATCAAGGGCTTTCAAGTCTTCTTCATATTCTGCAAGCAAGTCTGTGTCATGTGTATAATGCAGGCTGCTGGTGAGTCCTCCTTCAGTCCTGATGCCACATTCTTCTTCATATAATCCAGGCTCTGACTGTTTGCTCAACATACATATTAAGTAAGTCTGATGAAACGATACAATCCTGATGCACACTTTTTCTGCTTTTAACCATGCAGCACCTCCTTGTTCTGTTGGAAAAACTGCTTCTTGGATGACCACGTACAGGCTCTGCATGAACACAGTTAATCACACACAAAAATGACATTTTCAGCAATTATTTATAGAAGGCATACTATATTCTGGCACTTTTATATATTCTTCAGGTGCTTCAGTGAGCAACAATAACAAAAGTCCTTGGGGAGCGTACAGTTTAGAGTTACAAGAAACAGAATAAAGCTAACTAATAAGTCACAATGGAAAGGTATACAAGAATTAGTGCAAATGGCATGAGGGCTGAAAGTAGGCTTCGGTTATAAATAGAGTAGTCAGGAAAGTCCGTGGTAAAGTGACACTTGAGTAAGCACACGTGGACATTAGCCAGGAGAAGTCCCTAAATCTCAGAACAAATGGGAACTGTTTGGTCTGTGCTGCGGTGGTTTTTCCATTGTTTTGTTTTCATTGTGATGCTGGAAGTCCCAGGGAACCCTGCATTGTTAGATCAATTTTTGAATAGACAGAAGTTTGACTGAGAAAAGCCAGATCCTCAGTTAATCAGCAAGAGATTGCAAGGAGCCAGGGTTTGGTTTAAAAAGGAAGAACCAGACTGGAGAGATCAAGGCCAGAGACTGATGACAAGCTGGCGTCAGCTTGGAGGCGTGAAGAAATTAGACAATTTATGGCCCACCAGTGAGGTTGTATCATAATTCCTTGTCTGCACAAGAGCTCAACTGAAGGAACAAGTAAGTTTTCCGGTTCTATTTTCAGTTGATGTTGCACTCCTTTTTTTTTTTTAAAAAAAAAGATAATTTCAGAGTCTTCAAAGGAACTCTTTAGTGGCTTTTATTTCCAAGTGAAAACCAAGAGGATGATGTTGGGATTTTATAGAGGGCATGGGTAAAGGAAGCCCTCAGCCTCTCTGTAACCCTGGGGAGAGTTGTTTTGACTTCAGAGCAGCCTAACTGTAGTTTGAATGCCTTTGGGAAGTGCATACTCTGTGACTATCTATGTCCTGCCAAAGCAGAGAAGACACACAAAAAAGATAGAATTACTTATTGTCCATAAAAGTGTTATAAACCCAGGAAGATGATTCATAGATGCTATCATTACCCTAGAAATACATCAAAAATAAAATATTGATTGTATTACATGTACCAGTCCACCCTGCATTGATAAAACCTAGCCACCATCGACAGCCAGAGGGACGCTCCCATTTTACTCTCTATGTGAATCCCCCATTGTATTATCTTCTTTCTTATAGTTTCAATCTTGCTTCTTTTAGTTCTTGGGTGCTGGGACCTTTAATGGGATTCCTGGTTTTATTTAAGGAGGAAATTTTCACTGCATGAAATTTGATGGGATCTTCCCAGTTCTTTTTTTTTTTTTTTTTTGTGAGTGTACCGTCAAATCAGATCTAACTGGTACAGGAGGAGATTGTTCCTCCTTTTCCCGGCAGAGCATCTGGTGGATTCGA
>NW_006399827.1:3271051-3295359 GCF_000299155.1 Elephantulus edwardii | reverse complement strand
ATTAATTTTAATGAAAATTTACAAAGATTTTGGATTTCCATTCATTCATTGTTGCATTTTTCTCCTTGTCCTGTCCACCCCTCCCCTCCAGTTCGCTCTTCTATTTGAAAGTAAAAAAAAAAAACAAAAAAAAAAACCAATTCTTTCATTCTTAGAATAAAGTTTAGATGGCTTGTAAAATACAACGATGTCCTTTGACTCTTTCACCTGCTTACCTCCCCGAATTTTTCTTCTTCCTCTTTCCCAGAGGTATTCTTTCTGTTTTTAGGAGAAGTGTTTGCAGTTCCCTGAATAAATTACACTGTTCCATGTGGCAGTGTCATTTCGCATTATAGATTCACCATACTTCCCACTCTCACCACCTGGCTAGATTCTCGTTGCCTCTTGACAGTTTTCTTAATCCTTCCTTTTCCCTCATGCCAAGACGGCTTGTGAGTCCTGTGGGCTAACTTTCTCATGGCACTTGCCATCTTGTAATGGAATAGTTGTTTTTTATCTTTTGCTTTGTTTTCTTAATGCCACAGAGTAAGAATTTCTTAAGGGCAGAATTGCAATGATCTCTTACCCCAGCTTCTAAAATAAAACTGCCCTGCCCAGCATATGCAGTGGCTCTGTCTCTTTTTCCCTCTCTCTCCCTCTGTGTAATTGAAATGAAGCATTGCAAGTCTCCAATGTTGCATTATCCATGAAATAAAGGAAACCTGGCAACTTCTTGGCACTCATTAAACTAATGTTAATAGCAGAGCTTGGGCTCAGTAAGCCATAACTATTATTAGAAGAAGAAACTCTTTTCCAAGCACTGTGAGCTGTTACTGAGTCCCACTGACTTCTTGACAACTCTGTAGGGGGGTGAGAGATTTTGGAAATGGAAGGAGAAAAGTGAATTTTCATACCTTCTACACTTTTTAAACATAAATGCCTACTGTCTTCATGTTAGCCCCTGTGACATAGGCTCTCATCTCACTGTCTATTTCACAGACAAACAAAGACTCCAGTTTGAAGACTAAGGTGCATCTGATTCAGGCCATGGTCTTTCCGATCACTTGCTGTACATCTGACAGCTGAACAATGACTAGGGATGACAGAAAAAGAATTGACATCTTTGAGTTGTGGTGTTGGAGAAGAGCACTGAACAGTTCATGGACAGCCAAGAGAATTAAAAAATATGTCTTGTAGAGGATGCAGCCAGAGTGTTCTTTGGAGGCAAGCATGATGAGGTTTCGCCTCACATATTTCAGGCATGTTGCTAGGAGGGGCGATTCCTCGGAAAGAGACATAATGTGTGGAAGGTTGGAGGGGGTTGGAGGGTTGGAGAAGGAGAAGAAGACCCTCAAAAAGATGAATTGACATGATGACTGGTGCAATGGGCTTCAGTGTGGTAGGACGTGTGAAGATGGCACAGGATAGCATGGGGTTCAGATCTGCTGTTCACAGGGTTACTATGAGTTGTACTTGACTTGATGGCACCTAACAACAACAACAAAAAGAGGCCAGAGTGGTTATACACAGTTAACTAGCAAAAAGCAAAAAAGGGATTTGTTGTTGTTATGTGCCGTTGAGTCGCCTGCGACTCATAGCGACCCTATGTACAACAGCCCTAAACTCCGCTCTGTCCTGTGCCAATCGCACTGTCTCCGACACTCCCATCCCAATTATCCCAATCACTGAATCAATCCACCGCATAGAGGGTATTCCCCTCTTGCGCCAACCCTCCACTCTCCCAAGCATGTACTTAGAAAATCTCCCTTTCCCATGCCATGCTATCTCCAAAAGGTCACCATGGTGGGTGAAAAATATGGTTTCTTCAGGAACACCTGCATCATCAAAGTGACATTTGTGCATTTGAACAATTTCAAGAGATCTTTTGAAGCAAAATTTGTCTGATGCAATATGCCATTTTATTTCTTGACTTCTGCTTTCATGGACTAGAGACCTTGATAGCCCAGTTAATTAAATGTTGAATCTTGGCTGAAAGCAGAGAATACCAGAGGAATGTCTATCTGTGTTTCATTGACTATATAAACGTATTTGGCTGTGTGGATCACAATAAACTGTGGCTAACTCCAAGAAGAATTGGAATCCCGGAACACTTGATCGTGCTTAGGTGAAACCTATACTTGGACTAGAAGGCAGTCATCAGAACAGAGCAAGTAAATATGCATGGTTCAAAATCTGGGAAGGATGTACACCAGGGATGTGTCCTATCTCTATTCCTTTTCAGTCTATATGCAGAACAGATCATCTGTCAGGCTGGGCTCTATGAGAAGGACTATGACATCAGGATTGAAGGAGACTTATCAACAACTTGTGTTATACAGATGACAGAACCTTACTTGCCAAAACTGAGGAGGACCTGAAGTGCTTGCTGCAGAAGGTCAGGACTGCAGCCTCCAATATGGATTGAGGCTCAACATCAAGAAAGCAAAGATTCTCACCACTAGGCTGATTGGCAGCATCATGATAGCCGGTGAAGAGGTTAAGATTGTTAACAGCTTTAGTTTGCTTGGTTTCACAATCAATACTCTTGGTACCAGCAACCATGAAATTAAAAAAACTAATTGCATTGGGAAAGTGCTTTCAGGGATCTCTCCAGAGTGCTGAGAAGTAATAATGTCAGTCTGGAGATTAAGGTGTGCCTGATCCAGGCCATGGTCTTTGCAATTACTTGCTATGCATCAGAAAGCTGGACAATGACAAAGGATGATAGAAGGAGAATTGATACCTTTGAGCTGTAGTGTTGGAGAAGAGTATTGAATATACTATGGACTTCTAGGAGAAGAAACAGGTTTTTCCTAGAGAAGTTAAAACCAGGATGCTCCCTGGAGGCAAGGATGTTGAAGCTTCGTCTGACATACTGCAAGGAGTGACAAGTCCTTGGAGAGGGACATCATTCTTGGGAGGGCAGAGGGACAGCACAAGAGAGAAAGACCCTGGGTGAGATGGACTGACTCAGTGACTGGGGTAATGGGGACAGATAAGATGTGTCAGAGAAAATGAGGTTGGCTCAGGATAGAGCACGGTTCAGAACTATTGTATATAGTGTCACTATGAGTTGCAAGCGATTTGATGGCACATAACAACAACAACAACTAACTGAAAGGTTGTTGCTTCAAATTCACAGGAGAAAGGTGAAGCTTTCATGAGCATTGACGGTGGAACCAGATAAAAGGACATCCATGACAATTGCACTCTTTTCGCTGCTTATCACAATGGTATTTACTGGTTGAGTGATAAATATTTTTGCTGAAAGGCATCTTTGAGATGTTAAATTATACAGTATCCTTCTGTTAAATTCCAACAACTGTCTCTCGTTCTGTTCTATGGGCAGATTCTGCATGAGCACAAATAGATGTTATGAAATTTCCATTCTTTGTAATATCCTTTGTTTCAAGTCCTTTTACGAATTCAGCTTAAATTTGGGGCAGTTTCCTGTTGCTGCACTGTTATGCTTATTTTTAAAATGATCTTCATCAACTTGTTACTGATGTAGAACATTGTTTCATAATTTATGCACCAAATTTCTTGGTACAGACAAGTGCACGCTTCCAGTGTTGCATCAGTTTGTTGAATCCAGCAATTTCTGGTACCTTAATTTTTGCTGTTGCCTTCAGCACAACTTAGACTTCTACCTTCAATACCGTCAGTTCTTTTTTTCCATTCATTTATTGTTGCATATTTTCCTCCCTACCCCCCACACCCCCAGTTTTCTTTTCTCTTTGGAAAAAAAATTCTTTCACTGTTATACAGTCCCCTCTCCCCAGTTGACATTACTGCACAGCTCTTATTCTGGATTTATGTCATGCCAATAATACCTAATCACACAGTCCTTTTATCTAGTTCTCTCTCATCTATTTCAAAGCCTTGTACATTATTTATCTCCCTTTTTCTTAGTTTCCCTTCAAACCCCATGTCAGTCCTGTTTTATAACAGTGGCATCACACAATATTTGTCCTTTTGTGACTGAGATATTTCACTCAGCATAATGTTCTCCAGGGTCACCCATTTTGTATAATATTTCATGAGTTCCTTGTTTTTCAGTTCTGATCATATGCTACCTTTTGGAGTAACTGAAAGGTAATCAATTCTTTTCAGTATACTTAATTTGTGGACTGTTCCTATTTTGATATTTCTGGTATCATTCATTATTTCATCATTCAGCAGAATTCTTTAATATTGCAACTCAAGTTTTGAATTTCTTCCTTCAATTGTTTTCACCTTGAGAAACATGCATCCTCCCTCCCCCATTTTTGGTTTTCTATCTCCAGGTCTCTGCATATTTCATTGTAATATTTTTTTTGTTTCATTGTAATTCTTGATTTTTTTTCTTCCTGAGGCATCTTTTGACCTCTTCTCTGTAGTTCTATTACATCATCAGTTCTCCCACTTACTTTAGCTACTCTACATTATTAGAGCAAGTTCCAAAATTCTTCTGATAGCCACTTGAGCCTTTTCTTTCCTGTCTTTTAAATGATCTTTAGATTTCTTCAAGTATAATGTCACCCCATAACTCATCCAATCTTTGATCATTCGTGTTCAATGCATCAAACTTATTCTTTTATTAAAAAAGTAATTCTTTTTCTTTTATATTGGCTTGCATACAAAATCCATATACATTGTGTTTCGTTTCTGTACTTTGTGTTTCACACCTTCTTCCATTCATATTGTGTTTCATACAATCATTCAATAAGAATTTATTCTTTATTCAATAAGAATTTATTCATACAGTAAGAATTTATTCTTGAGATAGTCTCTAAATTAAGTTGAAATCTACATAAGACTGTCTTTTGACTTTCATGTACTTGTTTTTGCTTTCTTCAGCTTCAGCTTTAACTGGCATATGAGTATTTGATGAACTATTCTACAGCCAGTCCTTCACTGAAATAATTGAATTTCTCCATCATCTCTTTCTACCCACGCAGTCAGCTTGATTTTCCGGTATTCTATGCAGCTAGGTCTACATGTGTAGTCTTTGTGTAAGCTGCTAAAGAAAGGTAATTGCAATGAACAAATCTTTGAACTTACAAAATTACTCCATAGGATCTTCTGTGTAATTTCTAAAACCCCAGTGATGTTTTCCAAGTACTGACCTTGTTTGTTTCTAACTTTCATGTTCTAACCAACAGTGTTTTGAGTATAAATTTATCAATTTTACTGTAAAAATTGGAAAGAAACATCCATTTTCTTAATCTTTAAGCTTTTGTGTCAATTTGAATAATAATTATATTTATTGTGGGCACATGTATATTATCACTGAAACGTTGTGCTTCAGGATAAATCTTAATATATTCTCAACTTGTTATTCTTATGTTGTTGTTGTTGATTGCTGGCTGTCGAGTCACGCATGACTCATAGCGACTCTGTGAACAAAAGGCCGAATGCCTTTCCATAACTATTGTCATTTCACCAAGTTCAGATAGTTTCCAGAGGCATATGGTTTAGGAAGTGGATGCTTCCAACCCTGTTTTACAACTAGGAGCTCCATCAAAGACTGCCCACATTGGGAAACCATTCTGGTATTTGATATCCCAATGACACAAGGTTGAACATCACAACAACGCAGGTTACTTCACACTGCACACTGACTAAGAGTGATGTACAACGTGGAAGAATGTTCCTCCAGATATAACAGTAATAGTTTCACTTAGCAGTGGTTAAGGGTCATCAAGTTGAATATGACTGAGAGTAAGTTTTGCATAAAAGACCTAACTGAGAGTAAGTTTTGCACAAAAGACCTAAACTCTGTTCTGTGACTAACATCATCCCTGTACAGAACTCTGTTCAAGAACTACCATAATTTCTGTACATTTGAAGAGTTTAGAGAGTTTGTGGAGTTTCCAGAGGCTTGATTCATAGTGGTCAATATCAGTCCATTACAGCTAACTAATGCCTAGGACATCAATCTTTATGTCTTCTGCTTCATTTTTGCCAATTCTCAATTTTCCTAGATTTAGACGTTGTGAATCTCACGCTTTGTTTTAGAATAGCTGTTGGCAGATACTTCTTCTCATTTTAAGTCATGTCATATTAGCAAGCAAGGGCCCCAAAAGTTTTATTTCATCCATGTTGTTAAAGTCTCTATTCTTTGAGGCAGCATCTCTTCTCTAGTAATATTTCAATTACCTTTCAGCCTGAGGGGTAAACTATATTATGATCTGTTGTTACTCATGACTTTTTCAATGGTCACTTTGAAAAAAGTAGACCCCTACTTTTCTTTCTAACCTTCCCTCTTCCTAACCCATCTTATTCTGGAAGCTGTACTGAATGCTCTCCACCAGAAGTGATCCTGTGGATCTTTCAAATATTCGTAGCATAGCTTCTAGTATTACAGCAATACATAAACCAGCCCAATACAGCAAATTGACACACACATCTCTAAAAAGCAGGACAAAGCTACGGGTCAGTTTTACTCCATTACACAGGGCTCACCATAAACTAGGATTGCCTCTCTACAATCTAACAACAATATCCTTTGCTGAATGAAGTCTTGAAGCAGAATCCTGGCGGAGGCATTTCACATCAGGTCCCTTTCAGCTCTCACTGTTGTCAATGAATGCCTCTTATTGTAGCGTGCGTTTAGCTGCTAGAACTTTAAAGATAGACACTCCTCACAATGAACACTTTGCCTGTTTGCCTTCTCTGCTCCTCTTCCCTCCCTGAGTGCTTCGGGACCATGACCTGTCTGCGTCTGTGTCCCCTTCTGTGGTGTGACTGCTTCCTCTCCTATTCACAGTGCATACTACTTCCAGCAGCTTCTTTGGAGGATCCTGGCAGCATGCTCCAGGGGGCAGTGTGGTAAAGCCTAAGAAAGCAACGTCGCCTCGAGGAAAGCCTTGGCCATTTTCACATGAAAATGTTTACCCTGGAAATTAAATTATATTTAGGATTTTGGGTTTCCCCTCCCCCACTCGCCCACTGTGGGAGGTTTCGGAAAGTTACTGTGGTGACCAGCACAGTCAGAGGGCTGTCAGCATTTCAGCTCTGCCTCATCAGACCCTGTGGAGTCCTTCAGCACCTCAGCCCCTGGAGGCCCTGTGCACGTGGGAGGCTGGGACTAGGGCGGAGGTCACCGGTTGCACGTGCCCACACATTCTCCCATCTTCAGCCACTTTGAGTCCACAGCCTGCCTGGGAGAAACTTCAAATATAAGTCAGATGGTTTGAGAGGGTTGGTTTTGTTTGTATGTGTGTCTGTCTCTCTCTCTGGATTTTCCAAAAGATTTCTGAGAAAGTAGCTCTTCAAATGCTCTCCGTGCCATGAGCTCATGCATATTCAGAGCCTATTTCCCTGTACATTCAAATTTTCTTCTCTCTCAAATGAAACATCAGGTACCTTTTAAAGTCTTTCCTAGCCGTGGTATTCAAGAACAGAAAGAAATCTAGGAAAGGATTCTACCTTGGGGAAATTTTTCCTTTCTATTGATTTCTCACAACTAAACTCAATGTTTTTGATAACATAAAGATTAATAATTCCTATTCTGCAAGTGTCTCCAGGTACTCAATCCACTCATCATTCACCACCACTAAACATTTATTTTATCATGTATTAGGGACTAAACTCTCACAACGCACTAACAGCCATGTCATTGGAATTGATCCATAGTTGCCCCTCTGGCATGTTTCTGAGACTGTAAATCACTTGGGAAGAGATTACTCAACTTTCTCTTGAAAAGCCACTGGTGTATTCAGACCCTTAGATACAATGAAAACAGACACAGTACCTATTCTCTTGGCGTTTTAGAGAGTAGTGGGAATATAGACATTACACAGATAATCACAAAACTAAAGTGCAATTATAGCTTGAGGTAAGTACTGTGCAAGGAAAGTAAAGATTACTAAAATATAAAAGACATCTCAGAATTTAAAGTCACAGACTAAACAACACTATGATTCCTATGTTCAGAATTATTTGATGGTGCCTGAATGGGATGGATTGACACTGTGACTTGAGAAAATGGGCTACAGTGTGTCAGAGATGATGAGGATAAGACAGGATAAGAGCAGAGTTCAGGTTGGCTGTTCACAGGTTGACTATGAGTTGTACTCAACTCAATAGCACCTAACAACAACAACAACAACAATACATACATGATGACTTTGGTATTAGGGTGTCAGGAATGAAGAATTCATTAATTAACATTTTTTTTAATCTAAGGTGCACCTGATCCAGGCCAGAGTCTTCACAAATGCTTGCTATGCATCAGAAAGTTATACTAGGGATGATAGAAGGAGACTTGATGTCTTTGAACTGTGGTGCTTAAAAAGAGTATTGAATATACCGTGGACTGCTAAGAACAAATAGGTTTGTTCTAGAGAGGGTGAAGCCAGGCTGCTCCTTGGAGGCAAGGATTCTGAAACTTCGTCTGACATAATTTGGGCATGCTGCAAAGAGACCAGAACTTGGAGAGGGACAGCACAAGAGAGGAAGACCTAAATGACATGGATTGATTCAGTGACTGGGGCAACGGGAGTAGGTGTTTCAGAGATAATAATGTTGGCACAGGATTGAGCAGAGTTGCTATAGGCCACAAGCAACTTAACAGCATGTAACAACAACAAGGTAGAAATTATTCATGAAAGGTAGCCAAGTGAATTTACATTGTACCATATGTAAGAAAGGATCTCTGTTGGAATAGTCCATAGGAAGTTACACGGCTAAGCCAAAAACTGCCCCTCTCTGATGGTCCAAATCTACAGAGCAATGTGAGAGAAAGAGGGACAATCTCTTCCCATGTGATTTATAGACTCAGAAAATTAGTGAAGGGTCAGCTATTATTTGATTCTAACTTGATGGCAATGAGTGGCTGATAGGAAAGGGGCAGAAGATAAAATCAAATTATTGACATGGAGTGACTGGTCGCAAGTGGTGGTTGTATTTTTTTACATGAAAGGGAGAAATAAATTCCCAAGGGTTGTTAGGAACAAAAGTCTTGGTAATCCTTGTAGATTATTTGAGTGATTAAAGATTCAAGCATCTGACAGTGAACAGAAACTTCAGAGGTTATGTGATTCAATCTTACTTAAGATTTTCCTTCAAAATTTGTTAGATAATTATTTTCAGGATTCTGCCAATGGACTCAATCGCTTAAGGGGTGTTTTTCCACCTTTGAAAATATAATTGCTTTTCTTTCAATGTTTTCTTATATTCTTCCTAACTTATATTTGCCTTTCTGGATTATAAATAAATAAAATAATAAATAAATCCAAACCTTTTCAAATCTGACTCACAGCCCCTAAAGGAAGAACATTTAGACCTTTCCAGTAGGGTTTCCAAAACTCTTAAGTCATTACAGAAGCAGTCTGACATATCTTTCTAGCACAGAGAGAATTGGGAGGTGTAAATCGGCAATCTTGGTTAGCAACTGAGTGCTTTAACTACTGTGTCACTAAGGCACCTTGTCCCATGAAGACAGAAATGTTTGCTTCATTTGAATGCTATGTATAAAGCATCAAGAACAGTGACTTCATATATCATCTGTTCACTAGAAATACATGATAAATGAATGTAGGTTCTATCTTTCTCCAAATTTTTACTCTTTGGTCCCTAGAATGACAAGAACAAACCCAATTCCTTGTATAAAGACAATCTTGAAAGCAGGAGTAGCATCCACTTCAACAACATGCTTCTGGAAACTCTATGAACTGTGACAAATGACGATATTTATAGAAAGGCTTCAGGCCTTTTGTTCATAGGGTCACTATGAGTCGTGCTCAACTTGATGGCAATCAACAACTACAAGGACAATTTCACAATCAGGTAAAAATACTTTTCACTTTCTGATAATTGTCTTCTGTATATTAAATACCTCAATTGATGTGATTTTGAACCCCTCTTAATTTTGGTCAGGAATTGGAATCCAATTGAGATGGCAGCTGAATATATATATATATTTCCCCCCCCCATATTATCACCTATCAAATTTATCAATTTTTCTACATAGATATCTTCCATCCTTTAACTGCTTGCAGCCTCTGTACTTTTCTGTATAATAAGAGTAATCATAAGACCAAATAAGTTTGGAAGATACTTTTAGGTAGGATATCGATAGAGACAAGCTGATTCTGAAATTTCTATAGTATGCCAAAGGAGTTAGAATATAGTATTTCAAAGGAATTAGAATTCTTTTAGAATAACTAAAAAGGATTATTGTTTTTAAAGTATAAAGTTGAAGGACTCAAAGTACTACATTTTAACACTTTCTATACAAGAAGCTCTAGTGGGAAAGAGCTATATTACCAACTTGAAGGCACATAGTTCGAATCTGCCAGACGCTCTAGGGGAGAAAGATGGGAAATCTCCACCCATGTGATTGATGCCTCTGTAAACCTGCTGCAGGGTCTGCTTCAGGTCCATCCCAATCTGAAGATATGTAACAACATTCATTGTAGTAATAAAAATGTGTGGAATAAACACATTAGGCCACAGGTACAGAACAGAGAATCCAGAACTAGACTTATGAAAGAAGGCTAGCTGATTTTTTACAAAAATAAAAAATAATTCAATGGGGAAAGGTGACCTTTTCAATAAATAGTATGGAAAAAAGTGTGCCAATATAGTCAAACCCCTCCCCCAAAATACCAACCCCCCAAAAAATCCCCACACCAACAACCACCAAAAAAACCCAAACAAACATGAACTTTAACAATCAAGCACATCTTCTATAAAGTAACTCATGATGGGTCATAGATCTAAATAAAGTATTCTTTAGATCAACTTTTTAGCAGAGTTAACACTTGAGAAGAAATAATCATTGAACTTGAAGATAGTTCAGATAAAAATGTCCACAGTGAAGCACAAAGACTGAAATAACAAAAATTAATTAAAATGTTAGTGTTCTTGAGAAAACATCAAGCAGTTTTATGTAAATGTAACGAGAATCCTAGAACAGGAATGAAGTAGAATAATACCTGGAAAAATAATATATGGCAATTTCTAAATTGGTAAAATTACACAAATCATTAATAAAAGAAAAGTTAAAGTTACCAAACGCCAAGCAGATAGAAAAACACATATTATGCACAGCATAATCAAATTGCTGAGAACCAGAAAATCCTAAAACAAAAATTAAGAGAAAATTCTAAAAGCAATCAGAAAGAAATAAAATTTCATTGTATACAGAAAGATAAGATTAAGAGCTAATACATCTCAGAAATAATACAAGCCAAATTAGAATGGAGTGCCAACTTGCAGTTGCTAGAAAACAATATGAATTATCAATTTCTCATTCTATAGAGTGTGAAAAATGCATTTCCAAAACAAATGCAAAATAAAGGTATTTTCTGATAAATGAAAACTGAGATAATTTCGTGTCAGCAGACATGTTCTACAGATAGAGTTGTTTGCTGCTGTTGTAGCCATTAGGTTCTCATGAGTTAGCTAAGGTCCCTAGCGCCCAGTTTATCATGTTGCTTGATTTCTTGACTGCTTGTTCCATGAATGTTGAATGGAGATGTAAGTAAAATGAAATCCTTGACAACTTGAATCTTTTCTCCACTAAACATGATATTGTTTATAAGTCCAGTTCTGACAATTCATGTTTCCTTTTTTATCTTCTTCAATAAGTACTTCAAATTCTTTCCATTTATGCAAGAAATAATTAACCATAACAGAGTAGTTTATCTCTTTCTTCTATTCAAGTTCAAACTGAAGCTGAAGAAAACGAAAACAACTTCAAAAGAGCCAAAATACAACCTTGACCATATCTCGCAGTTTCAAGAATAGATTTTAGACATTAAACACTCATGATTTACAGCCTCAGAAACTCAGTGGAGGGCCCCTATGTAGAGAACTGATTTCTCGGCAGTGAGTGAGCACGTCAATCTAGTTCAGTCAGAGGGCTATGTGTTGTGCTCTTTTATGTCCTTTTACATTTTCATATTCTTGATTTCTTTCCTGATATTTATATTTTTTCTATTCTCTTGATTTGTTTGGCTAAAGGTTTCTCAGAAGGATAAAATGAATACAATCCATTCTACATATTGTTTCCCTTTATACCACTTTGGTTTCAAAATATATTTTCTTAACTTGATACTTTATTGTGTTTTTGATGAAAGCTTCCACAGTAAATTAGGCTTTCATTAGAAAATTTCTACACAAATTATTCAGTGACATTAGCTGCGTGCCCCCCCCCCCCCCCCGCCCAGTGTGTCAACATTCTCTTGAATTCTGTTCTGGCTGTTCCATTTCCAGCTCATTTGCTCCCTTTACCTCTCATCTCTGCTTTGGCGTAACTGTTGTTGACCTTTGGCTTGCACAGATGCTTTTTTCAATGTAAAATGCGATCTTTAACATTTAATTGTGCACAGGATCCAGAAGGCAAAAGTACGAAGGACTTGTGAAAGTCATAATACAACTCTATTCTAGAATTATTTAGATTGTCAACTGGCTTGCATTTTTTATCAAGTTGTAGAACCTAAATATTTTTTTTTCTCACCTACAAAGTAAGATAGAGTAATAGTCCTTACCTTATAGGGTTTTAAGATACAAAAACTACCTTTTCTCTTTACTCATAGGGTAGGGTGTTGAGAGGGCAGTGGAATCTGAATAGCTGCATGTCTCCATGATTCATTCTCAATAAAAATCCTGGACAAAAAACTCGAGTTGACCTTCTCTGGTTATCAAACCGTGGCATCTATTGCCACCCACAGTTTCTGGGAGAAATAAAGTCATCCATACGATTCCACCAATAGAGAGCACCTGGAAATGTGTCCTTGGTTTCTCCTGGTTCTTGTCTTTGCTGAAGGAGCTCGGCTTTCATGTAGTCTCCTGGTTCTGCCACCACCATTTCTCTGCCATTGCTTCTTTCCATCTTCTACCATGTCTGATATTTCAGCTCCTGAGTCTAAGAAGTCCTTAACATAGGAGCCCTGAGTCCTAAAAGGATGAATTCTTCTCTTATTTCTTCTTTTTAGTGGTGGTAGTCCAACCCTCTATGCTCTGAGATTGGTTCTCCTTTAAAGTTGTTATTTGTAATTTAACAGAGTAGAAAAACTGACCAAGCTCCTATTTGCATGGCTGAATCTTTACAAAGGTGCCATCCACTTTATTTACATTAGTAGTAAGCTATCCAATCCCCTTGGTTGTCCATAAACATCTCATTTACATAGCCATACCCAGTTATTTGGTGAGAGTTTCAAAGACTATAGCTACAGAAGCCATATTAAGTAAGTCACTATACTATAGAGGAGTTATGAAATTGACCTTTTAAAACATTAAAGTTCAAAAGAAAAATTTTTTAAAAAACTTATACATAATGATTCAAACATTTAAATATTCTTTATAATTTCTTTTATCAATATTGGAAGTATATTTTTGAGAAAATAAGAAATAAGATCAATTTGTGCTTTTGCCCTTTCCTATTGAAAGAAATTAAAATTCAAATTAAAGACTTCTTAATAAGAATATACCAGCATAATCTTACTCAAATTTCTAGAATTTTTCTCCTTGTATATATGAAATATCTAAAATAATCTTGACAACTTGAATCATTTCCCCATTGAACATGATATTGTTTATAAGTCCAGTTATGACAATTTTCGTTTCCTTTTTTATCTTCTTCAGTAAGTTCTTCAAATTCTTATCCCTTTATGCAAGAAATAATTAACCACAACAGAGTAGTTTATATCTTTCTCTGATTCAAGTTCAAATGTTAAAAACGGAAACAAACTCATCACAACCCCATAAAGTGCAGAGTAGATTTGCTCTGCAAAATGCTCTTACCTGTAATCTGTATTAGAGACAAGTAGATTGCCAGGTTTTCCTCCTGTGATACTGCTTGGTGGATTTGAACGGTGACCATTTAGATTCATAGTTAAACAGTTCACACCAACTAGACACTACTTAGACAGCAGACATTGGGTCAATTATGACTTGTGGTGATCTCGTATGTTTCAGTGTAAAATAACCTATATTTTGTTGTTATGTGCCTGTGACTCAGTGACTCTATGCACAATGGCTCTAAACCTTGCCCTATAGTGAACCAATCTCACTGTCTCCAACAGACCAACCCCCACTACCCCAGTTACTGTGTCAGTCCATCTCATCTGGGGTCTACCTCTAAGAGAGGAGCCCTGGGGAAGGAGAGATGCTGTAAGAATGTGTGAACTCCTAGGGAGAGAGAAGAAAGGCATTGTAAGTTCTTCCTTATCTGAAAAGCCAGGAAGGGTTTAATTCCATGAGAAGATTTCTTTTCCTACTGGGCTAGAGAAGTAGTGGCCTTGTAAGAATTTTCTTTCATCTGGAGAGCCAGGGCATATGCAAACTCACAACTCCCTACCCTGCTGAGACCATCAAGCTGTTGCTGATGCTTTGAAACAACCACCAATGAGCGAGTAACAGAACTGCTTCTTTGCCTGGTTCCTATAAAAACCCAGAACAAAGTAGTTCAGGGAGCTTTGGACAATAGTCCCCCAAGGATCTGCCAGTGAATAAGGTCGCTTCCTCTTTCCAACACAGGTGTTCTTGTGATCTGTTCTCCCTTTCCTCTCTCAGGTCTCATCTTCCTGCAACATTGTCCTGCACTGTCTCTCCACCCTTTCAAACATGATGTGATGAGACCTACAGTGATAATGGGCTCAAGTATGTGTGAGATGATGAGGGTGACACAGAACAGGGCAGGGTTCAGATGTATTGTTCACAGGATCACAATGAGTTACACTCAACACAACACAAGGTTTTGAAAGTAATTTATCTTGTCATTGCTGAGGAAGTTCTACAGCCCGCTCTGTAGTTTGCTGCACTGCTAACCGGAAGGCTGTGTCCCCTGAGGGTGAAATCTACCGACTCCCTGTGAGAGGAAGATGCCCAATCTCCTCTCCTCTAGGTTTACAGCCTCAGCAACCTGATGGAGTCAGACTGGCCTTGAAGGCAGTGAGTGAGTGCTGTTGTTGGGAATATTCACTGCAAAAAGTAGAAAAATTTCAATTTCTCCATTTCATAATTCAGTGATCATTATAACCCTCTTTTGCTGAGTTGTTCCTTTCAGTTAACATAAACTCACTGCCTCGTAAAAGTTCTTACCTGTTCTTTCAAGCTATTGTCCTCAGTTTGACCCCAGATAGGTGGTGGTGTTGTTATGTGCCATCAAGTTGCTGTGACTCATAGAGACCCTATGTACAAGAGCACTAAACCCTGCTCTATCCTGTGTCAACCTCACTGTCTCTGACACACTTACTCCCATTACTCCAATCACTGAATCGGTCCATCTCATCGAGGGTATTCCTCTCTTGCACTGTCCCTCCTGTCATTCCAAGAATTATGTCCCTCTCAAAAACTGGTCCCTCCTTGCATCATGCCTAAAGTATGTCAGACAAAGCTTCAGAATCCTTGCCTCCAAGAAGCAGCCAGCCCAGTTTCACCCTCTCCAGGACGAACCTGTTTGTTGTTCTAGTAGTCCGTGGTATATTCAACACTCTCCTCCAGCACCACAGCTCAAAGCTATGGAAACACAAAGAAGGGGGAACAGCTGTTAGCAGATAATAGTGATTGGAACGTGTAATGTGAGAAGCATGAATGTAGGGAAATTGGACATTGTTTAAAAAGAAATGAACACATAAATGTTGACATACTTGGTATTGGTGAAGTGAGATGACTTGGCATGGGACATTTTTAATCAGATGATCATATGATCTACTATGCCAGGGATGAAAAGGTGAGAAAAAAAAGGGCTTGCTTGCACAATAAAAAAAAATTTCTAGATCCATCATGAAATGCATTGTGGTGAGTGACAGGATAATATCCATATGCATACAAGGAAGTCCCATGAATATCACTATCATTCAGACAACAACTAGAGCCAAAGAGGAGAAAATAGAAGATTTCTACCAACTTCTGCAGTCAGAAATCGATCGAACATGCAATCAAGGTGCATTGATAATAATGGGTGATTGGAATGCAAATGTTGGAACAGGGAAGAAGGATCACTAGCTACAAAACATGGACTTGGTGACAGAAATGGAGCTGGAGAGAGAATGATAGAACTCTGCACATTCAGTACTTATTCATTGCAAATACCTTTTATAAGGAACAGAAACGCAGGCTACAAACATGCATTTCACCTGGTGGTATGCATAGGAATCAATTGATTACATCTGTGGAAAGAATCACTGGAGAAGCTCAATATCAGCTGTGAAAACCAGTGCAGGTGCTGATTGTGGAACAGACCACCAACCACTCAAATGTAAGTTCAAGCTGAAGCTGAACAAACAAAATTAAATCCACAGGAATACCACTCGAATTTCAAAACCATCTCAGGAACAGTTTTGAGGCCTTGAACACCAATGAACGAAGACCAAATGAGCGTTGGGAGGATATCAAGAATGTCATCCATGAAGAATGCAAAAGATCACATATAGGTAGATCCTAAAAAAAGTATCTCAAGCAGGTACTTTTTCATAATTGAGTCTTTATAGAAGTAGATGTCAAGGTCTTTCTTCCATCTCCTCTTGGATGACACTTTTGATCAAAAGCCAAACTCGTGGAGGGAGATTGAAAGTGACATCACAAAGCTTTCTCCTCTATGTTGTTATTCATAAAATGATTCATAATGATCATGCAATGACTTTTCAAAAAGTTTAATGAAATAGTTTCTTTTTAAAATAAAAGTTGACAAAAAAAAGTTCAGTGATTCATTCTGCAAGTCAAATTGTATACTAAGTGATCATTGGGATTTTTTTCCCCAATTGTAAATCTTACCAATCTGGCTTCAAGTAATGAGAATTGAGAAAGTAATGAGCTGCCTCTCTTTCAGAGAGCATCTCATTGACTTCCTATTCTGATCTCAACTTTCTGTTGGGTTTTTGTGTGTTTCTGTCTTCCCATCACTTTTTTCTTTTCTGTTCACTTCTACTTCTCTCTTTCTTTACTACTACTTTTTGCTCTTCTGTTTACTGTACTTCTGTGCACAGGTTCTTCTATTATCCAGATTGAATCATGATGTAAATTTCACAAACTACATTGTGAGTCTAATGCATCTGAAGAGATTTTTCCTCGCTGCCTACTTCTCCCTGGGAGGAACTGTATTTATTGCTTTAATTAAAGCACCAAGCTGTAGGAGGAAATGCAGGTTTTCAGCTCTTCTCCTGACAACTTGGAAAACTTCTGCCCCCCCCCCCAAAAAAAAAGCCAGCTGGATAATTAGTAGAGTACAGCTCATCGTTTGTTTGTTTGTTTTTTAAAGGGGTGGGGGAGGGAGTGGTGATGAGACTTAGTAGAAGGATCTTTATAATGAACTTTAGCATGCTGAAATGGGTTTCCAGAAATGGTGCTGATGAGATGTTTGGGAGATTTTTGTTAAATGTGACTTAGTGTGTTAATGTTCTCATTGTGTGAAGGGAGGAGTGAGGTGTTGACATTCATTTAACCTGCAGCAAATGTCATCAAATTGCTGAACTGGCTTTCCCTCTGTGTTGAAAGGAGGGACTAATTCCCCACAATTATCCTTCAGGGAGCATTACATTTGTCAACCGATTGAGACAAGAAAAGACAAGGTTTCCCCAAGGCATTTTGGGAATTCAGCAAAGTATGAATCTGTGGTAAGTTTTTAAGGTAATATTCTGCAATTTTGTCTAAGGATGGTTACCAAAATAGTTAATGGCTGGTAAGATATGGCTCAGAGTAATTAGACTAGAACCTGAACATTATGGTGAGAAAGTTCATTACGATTCTGTATCAGCCCTGACTGAGAGTATTCTCTGCATAGGGCTACATCTCTGCATTGTTTGGGAAGAAGAATGAATGACAGTGTTTATTGACCTCCACAAAAATGAGTTAGAAGCAGATTTAGTGACTTGCTATAAATTTTGAATGTGATCTTCCACCATTCATTCAGTAACTACAACACAGAAGCCACACTGCTACCAAAGGTAAGCAACAAAGACTAGACACTGAACCTTGTCCTCCAGCCCCTGAAGGCTTACGATCTGAAACAGGAGTCAGAAAACATATTTAGTAAAAGGACAGATCATACTTTCAGTTTTGTAGTCCAGACTCATCTCTGTCTCTATTTTTCAACTTTGCTGTTGCCATGTGAAATCAATCATAGACTCTCTCTCTTTCTCCAAATTCATATACATACATGAATTGGCAAGGCTGTGTTCTAAGAAAGCAATGTGCTTGAATTTCATGTGATTTTTTAGATGCTACAAAATAGTAGCCTTCCTTTGAGATGTGTGTGTGTGTGTGTGTGTGTGTGTGACACACACACATACATACCTACCACTTGATAATGGGAAAATCATTCTTAGCTGGAAGGCTGTACAAAAATGAGTGGCAGCTTAGATTTGGCTGTTTTGCAGGGTTGGCAGTTCAAAACGAAAAAGAAAAAATAATCCAACAAGTCATTGCCCACTCACAGCTGACCCTTCATGGAGTTTCTGAGGCTGTAAATTACATAGGAAGATATTATCATCTTTCTTTCTTAGAACCGCTGGTTGATTTGAACCATCAGCAAGACACAATCACTGGGTTAGCAGTGCAACTCCCTGTAGGCTATACCACTAGAGCTCGTTAGGGGTGATAATTGAAAGAATCAAATTAACTAACTAATTAATTAAGAATTAGGATTAACTAGTAAACTTTGTAATAGAGTAAAAACGTCAGATGTGTGAATAGCTCACATTTGTTTGAACAATAGACTCTTAGGGCTGGAAGAAGTCTTGGAGACCATTTCTGTCTCCCATAACCCTCAGCGGCTATTTGACTTCCCTCCCCCTATGACAACAGCAAGAGGAGTCTGGTCCTGTTCAAGCATCTTTAACGTCCAGGCTTCCCAAGGACTACCACTTTATTGTTGGACTGTGGAAACCATATAAAGTTGGAAGAGAAGCAAGCACTCAACTGAAACTCTTTACTTTCCTTAAATACAAATGCTGTTGATGTTGGGTACCATTGAAATGACTCATAGTGACCTTATACACAACAGATGTTACCTTACCTGGTCTTGTGCCATCCTCACAATTGGCATTGTGTTGAAATCCATTTTTGTAGTCACTGTGTCCATCTATTTCAAGGAGGATCTTCCTCTTCTTTGCTGACTCTTCACTTTTCAAACCATCATGTCCTTTTTAAAGGGCTGACCCCTCCTAATAATAAGTCTAAATTATGTAGACAAAGTCTCACAATCTTTGCTTCTAAGAACTACCCTGGCTGAATTTTTTTAGACATATTTGTTTATTCTTTTGGCAATCCATGGTACATTAAATATCCTTCACCACCATCACAATTCAAAGACACCAATTCTTGGTCAATCTCCTTTGCCAAATTTTCACATGCATATGAAATAATTGAAAAGTTCATGGCTCAGGTTTGGTGACCCTAGTATTTAAAGTGACCTTCTTCTCTTTAGTACTTCCAAGAGGTCCTCGATAGAAGATTTTCCTAATACATTTGATTTCTTGACTACCACTTTCATGAATGTTGATTGTGGATCCAAGTAAAATGAAACCTTTGACAACTTCAATCTTTTCTCCATTTTCTATGATGTTACCTATTGAGCTAAGGTGCTGGAGAAGAGTACTGAACATTCCATGGACTGTCAAAAGAACAAACAGGTCTGTTCTGGAAAAGGTGAAACCAACTTGTTCTCTGGAGGCAAGGATTTTTAAGCTCCTTCTCACATACTTTGGGCATGTTGCCAGAAGGGACCAGTCCTTGGAGAAGGACACCATGCTTGGAAGGACAGATAAGAGAGGAAGACCCGAGAGGAGATGGATTGACACAGTGACTGTGATAATGGGGACAGATATGTCGGAGACAGTGAGACTAGCTCAGGATAGGACATAGTTCAGAGCTATTGTGCATAGGGTCGCTGTAAGTCACAGGCAACTCAACAGCACATAACAACAACCACCTATTGGTCCAGTTGTAAGGATTTTTGTTTTCTTAATGTTGAGGTGTGATCTTTAACACATTGCCACAACTGACAGTAATACATGGTAAAAAAAAAGTTTCTAAGCATTGTCAATTTAAAAGTGTGCAGCAATGTGTTAACAAAGGCTCTGATCTTTGAGAGTTTCCAGTAAGGCTCTTTGTGACCTTAGTCCATAATGGGCTGCTGTTGATGTTGTTAGGTGCTGTTGAGTATGACTCATAGCAACACTATGAACAATAGATCTGCACCCTATCTTATCCTGTGCCATCCTTACTATCTCTGACATAGTTGAGCCCATTTCCATAGTCACTGTGGCAATCTCTCTTGTTGAGAGTTGTCCTATATTTTGCCCACCCTCCACCTTTCCCACCATGATATCCATTTCCAAGGAACAGCCCCTCCTAGCAATATGCCCAAATGAAATGAAGCTTCCTTTCTTCTAAGGAGCACTCTGGCTGCACTTTCTCCAAGACATATCTGTTTGTTCTTTGGTATATCCATGGGATATTTAGCACTCTTTTCTAACCTATGACACAAAGGCATCAATTATCCATCTGCCATCCTTATTCAGTTCTCAAATGCATAGCAGGTGATTGAAATAATTTAAATCAGGCACACCTTGGTCTTTAAACTGGTATCATTGTTCTTCAGAACTTTGGAGAGATCCCTAACAGTAGACTTTCCCAAAGCAATACATCTCCTGACCACTGCTGGTACCAAAGGTGTTGACTGTGGAATCAGGTAAGATAAATCATAGACAACTTCAATTTCCCCCCCTTATCTATCATGATGTTACCTATTGGTTCAGTGGTGAGGATTTCCATCTTCTTGATTTTGAGATGTATTCCAGATTGAAGACTGTAGTGCCTGATCTTCTGCAGTAAGCTCTTCAGATCCTCCTGCTTTTAGAAGCATGTGTGTCACCTAATAAAGCCATTTGTTGATGAGTCCTCCTCCATCCTGATGTCACATTCTTCTTTATAAAGTCTAGCTTTTCAAATCATTTGCTCAGCATATAAATTGAGGCCAAGTGTTTTTGTCATGAGTCAGAATTGCTTCAATGGTAGTGAAATACAAAGGAACACACATAAAGAACTAGGTATCAAGAAGATAATAGATAAGAAGATAACCATATACAAAAATCAACTCAAGGTGCACTGTGGCAATTGGACAATTAAAACAGACATGGTGGGGGGGAAAGAAGAACGAACTGGGAAGGAGGGTGGAGAAAACAGTGCAACAATGAATGAATGAAAACCCAAAATCTCTGTAAATGTTCATTAAAACTAATAAAATTTAATAAAAAAAAATCAACTCAAGGTGGATCAGAGACTTGAGAGTAAAGCCCAAACCCATAATGTTCATAAGAGACAAACTGGGATAAAGGTCACAAGTGCTGGTCCAAGTTATAAAGAGACTGCCAAATACAACCAGAAATGCACAATCTAAAGAGGATACAATTGATGCATGGGACCTTCTAAAGATGTGTGCATCAAAAGCTTTTTCCAACAGGGTGAAAAATACTTACAGACTGGGAACAAACATTTGGTAATACCATCTCTGACAAGAGTCTTATAACAAATGTTTACGGAATACTCCTTGGCCTCCACAGGAAAAAGACTGATAACTTAATTACAGAATGGGCAATAGACATGGAAAGAATTTTCACAGAGCAAGATATTCAAATGGAAAACAGACACATGAAGAAAAGCTCCAAATCACTGGCAAAAAGAGAGATGAAAATCAAAACAACAATGAGGTACCATCTCACTCCAGTAACAGTGGCAAAGTTGAACAGGGCAGCAAGTAATAAATATTGGAGAGTATGTGGAGAGAAAGGAACTCTTATACATTGTTGATGGGATTGTAAAATGATACAACCATTCTAGAAGGCAGTTTGGTGCTTCCTCAAAAGTTGAACATAGAAATTCCATATGATTCTGTTATTCCATTACTTGGAATATACCCTGAGAAAATGAGACACGTGGAGATTTTTACACCAATGTTCATAGAAGCATCATTCACTATTGTAAGAACATAGAAACAGCCCAAATGTCCAACCACAAATGACTGGATTGAGAAATGATGGTACATTCACACAACAGAATACCATGCAGCACGCAAGAGCAAGGATTTTGTACATTACTATCTAACTTGGGAGGGACTGGAAAGCATTATGCTGAGTGAACTATCTCAGTCCCACAAGGATAGATATTGTATAAAACCACTATTGTAGAATGAGTATAAGGATCTAAGAGAGGTGGGAGAAATTGGAAACAGAGAAATGAGGATGTGCAGGGGAAGGGGGATTAATCACGGGGTTGTACAATTTGATGGGTAGGGGGTGAGGGAAATTGAAAGAATTTATTTTTGAAGCAATGTATTAGAATTTTGTAAGAAAAAAAATGACATGGTTCCTGTAAAAAGAAACAACACCAAACCCCCAAACCAGAAGACAATGGAGTGGACTTATTCAACCTCACTCTTAGATGTTGGGGAATAAGTAAAGCATAGTTTTTATATCACATAATTTATAGACAGATATACCAACATAATTCGGTTCTTCTAATTGGAAGGTTGATAATGGCGTGGTTCTAGGCTTCCTATTCTTCCTGATTTCTTCACATATTCAAAAAGAGCTCATTTGGTTACAGCATGGAGAAAATTAAAAAGAAGAACTGGGAAAAGAAAATGAGACTGTTTCCTTTGAAAGTGGTGCTTCAAAGCACATTTGCATCATAATGACAGTGTATATCAATACTCCCTATTAAAATTAATCTGCTTATGTGATAAAGCTTTTGGAGCATGACACATAGCTTAGTTTGGCCTTCGAAAAGTGCTAGTCACAAAACAAATGTTATCTTTGCAAAATTGCCAAAGCTAGCTAGCTTTGTTTCCTTTCCTTTGTTTTCTTAATTTTACTTGATATAAGACAACCTTGTTGAAGTAAGAGTAACAACACAAGTTACATTCAGATGGGTCCAAGTAACAGGCCAAAAATGAGAGGGAACGCCTTATTGTGTGTGTGCATTAATTGCACTTATGTCATAACTCTTGGTTAGTACATTATATAATGACTTTGAAGTAATTTTGTTGTTGTTGTTTGGCTGTTGAGATAATGCAGCACCCATCGAGGCCTTATAGGCTAGAACTAACCGAATAGGGCCTCATGGGCTAGCATCTTTACTGAAGCAAATCATCCGGCCATTCCTTCCTCAGAGGAACTGGTACATTCCAACCACCAACATATGAGCTAGGAACTGAGTATTCAGCCACTGTGCCGCTAGGGTTTCCTGGAGTTACATAGGTTGCATCAAATTACAGATACAATGCAAAGTATTTTGATGATTTTTAGGTATGATATTTCTAAAATTATCTTTAGACTTTCATTTATTTGTCAAATGAGAGTAATAGTACATACTTTATAGCATCATATGAAACATAGCAAACTAACAATGCCTGGCGCTCAGATGTCATTTTAATCTGCCTGTTTGTAGCCTCCTCCAAATTGCTCCCACGCCCAGTGATAGGCAAAATGGAATTGAGAGAGAAAAGAAGGTGAGACTTTTAATACTCGTTGTTGTTATTATGTGCTGTCAAGTAGGAGCCGACTCATAGCTGTCCTTTCAGTGGGATTTTCAGAGGCTAAAGTCACACAGAAGGAGACTGCCCATCTTTATCTCTTGGAATAACTGATGGATTTGAGCCATGTGCCTTGTGGGAGGGACTATCAAGAAAATGATAGCAATAAGACAAAGCAAAGTATTATAATGAAATTTGCTAATAGCTGGAGTTATAAAGTAAAAAGGAAAACACACATGGCATTTCTCAAGCTAAAAGAACTGAAGGACAAATTAAAGTCCCAACTTGCAATATTGAAGGATTCTATGGGGAAAAATCTTGAATGATACAAAAAACATCAAAGAAGATGGAAGGAATAAGCAGAGTCACTGCACTGAAAAAAAAAATGGGTCAACATTGAACCATTTCAGGAAGTAGCATATTATCAGAATCAATGATAATTAAGACATTTTAGCTGTACTGAAGGCATTGTAGGAATAATAAGTCCCAGAATTGATAAACTATTAAATGACATGTTTCAACAAACAGATGCAGCCCTGAATATGTTCATCACTCTATGCCAAGAGATTTGGAAGACAGCTTCATGACCACCTGATTAGAAGAAATTATCCCATCCCATAAAAAAGATGATCCAACAGAATGCAGAAATTAGAGAAGAATGTCATCAATATCATATGCAAGTGAGACACTCCTGAAGAATATTAAAAATGGCCAAGATTATCCAAAAACGACTGGAACAGCGTATCAACAGAGAACTACCAGAAGTTCAGGCTGGGTTTAGAAGGGGTCATGGTACTAGAGATATTGTAGCTGATGTTAGATGGATTTTGGCTGAAAGCAGGGAATACCAGAGGAATGTCTA
>NW_006399827.1:3268406-3270186 GCF_000299155.1 Elephantulus edwardii | reverse complement strand
GGAGGGACAGCGCAGGAGAGGAAGGCCCTCTATGAGGTGGATTGATTCAGTGACTGGGATAATCAGGATGGGAGTGTCAGAGACAGTGCGATTGGCACAGGACAGAGCGGAGTTTAGGGCTGTTATACATAGGGTCACTATGAGTCGCAGGCGACTTGACGGCACATAACAACAACAACAACAACAGTAGTACACAAATCAGGAACTGCTAGATATTCAATCTGGATTCAGAAGAGGCGAATGGTATAAGGGATATCATTGCTAATGTCAGATGGATCTTGACGAAAGCAGAGAAAAGTAGAAAGATGTATCCTTATGTTTTATTGACACATCCAGAGCTTCCTAACAAAGTCTTGCCAGAAGTCAGAGTCTAGTCTACACTTGCAAGTGAAATTGCAGCCTGCATGCTTGCTTGACCATCCTGAACTCCAACTACCATGACGAACTGTGAGAACTGAAGTAATTCTTTCAATTTGACTCTCAGTTTCTTCATCTGTAAAAATGAGAGTAGATAATAAGTGATTTAAAAAGCCTCTAGTTTTAAACATTTGTGACTTTTTAAGTACAACATATTTAACACTAAAATCAAGATTTCATTGAGTATCTCACTATAATTTCATAAATTAAAGAGCATTATATCTGCATTCTAGAAATGTATTCTGCATTCTAGCAAATGTATTCTCTGTCAACCTATAAAGGAATGCTTAAGTACGTTATAGTAAAACCAAAAGAAATAGGAAATTGTTGGATGTATTTCATTAAGCAGGAACCATGTCTTAATTAAAGTATAAGTAAGATCAGAAATAAAAGGGGTTTGCCAAAACTTCATGCAAAGAGGTCCAATTTTAAAAAGAAAATAAAGGTTTTTAGTAATTTCTCGAGTAATCATGGAAACAAAGATAAGACAATGCAGCAATATCCATGAAAAAGCAAGGCAACAATAATTTCTAGTTTAGATCATTTTACTTCATTACTCTGCTCCTGCTATTCTTCTCCTGTGGAAATAATAAAAATGTAACCAAATTTCCACCAAGGGATTTTCATAAAAATGCCATCAAAATGAAATATCTAACATTTAGGGAACTTGTAAAATAGGAAACTATTGATATACTGGTAAATAAAAAGGAGCTCTGGTTTCACAGTGGGTTAAGCATTCCCCAAGAGAAAGAAAAGTATAATAGGTGTGTACATGTAACATGATCCTAACATCATAAGATCTGTAGGGGGGAATAAAGAAATTATCTTACGCTTTCAAAACTTTCTTTCCTTCAGACCAGACTTTTGTTAAGTGCCATCAAACAGACTATGACTCATAGTGACTCTATGAATAACAGATCTGAACCTTGCCCTACCCTGTGCCATCCTCAGGATCTCTGTCAAGCTCAAGTTCATGGTAGTCGACACTGCCTTAGTTTATCTTACTGAGAGCCGTCTCTCTTTTGCAGACTCATCACCTTGCCCAATGTGACAGCTCTCTCCAAAGGCTGGGTTCTCCTGAGCACGTGCTCAAAGTGAGTGAGATGAAGTTTACCATCCTTGCCTATATGGGACACAGTGGTTGCACTTCCTTCAAGGCAGATCTCTTTGTTCTTTTGGCAGTCCGTGGCAACATTAACAGTCTTATTTTAAAAATCTACTTGTTTCACAGAATGGAATATGCTGCATTGAAAAAAAGGAACTCATGCAATATTATTCAAAATGGGTGACCCTGGAGGACATTATGCTGAGTGAAGTATCTCAGTCACAAAAGGACATATATTGCATGGTGCCACTGTTGTAA
>NW_006399827.1:3260424-3267907 GCF_000299155.1 Elephantulus edwardii | reverse complement strand
TGGGAGGAGGGTAGAGAGAATAGTGCAACAATGAATGAATGGAAACCCAAAATCTCTGTAAATGTTTATGAAAATTAATAAAATATAGAAAAAAAAAAGAAAGTGACTGACATCAGGGTTGGGGTAAGACAGAAAAACTGGATAGATTATGTACACTGAACTGAAACAGATGAGGGAGAGAACAGTTTAAAATTGAGGTATGATAGCATATTGTGATTATCTAGGAATCCAGAATTAAGGTTGCATAGTGGAGTGCATTTGAGGAGGGGGGGCAGGGGCAGGGTTGGGGGGATTGTGTACCAACGAAGAAGTTTATCTTTTGCTTTTCAAAGAGCAGAGTGAACTGGGGGCAGGGGGTAAAGAAAAAAGTGCAACAATGAATGAATGAAAATCCAAAATCTCTGTAAATGTTCATTAAAATAAATTTTTTTAAAAAAACAAACAAAACCCCAAGGAACTCATGCAATTATTTAAAATGGGTGGCCCTGAAGGACATTATGCTGAGTAAAATATCTCAGTCACAAAAGGACAAATACTGCATAGTGCCACTGTTGTAGAATGGGACTGATGTCAGGGTTGGGGTGACTGAGAAAAATTGGATAAATTATATATTCTGCATTGAAACAGATGAGGGAGAGAACAATATAAAAGCAATATATCATTGGGTATTATGGTTATGGCAAAAGTCCAGCATGAAGGTTGCATAGTGGAGTATACTGGGGTGGTGGGGATTGTAAAACAATGAAAGAATTTTTCTTTTACTTTTCAAAGAGAAGAGCGAACTGAGGGGGAGGGGTAGGCAGGTAGAAAAATGCAACAATGAATGAATGGAAATCCAAAATATCTGCAAACGTTTACTAAAATTAATAAAATTTTTTAAAAAAGAAAAAATCTACTTGTTAGTAATACAATGGGATCTGTACTATAAAAATAATTAATCATCCATTTTGATGAACAAAACCCTCTTCCTTGGCTGAACTACAACCAGAATGCTCCTTAGAGAGAAATGAGGTGAGAATTTGCCACATTTACTTTCAATTGACATTCCTTGGAGGTATTAATTTCTGAAGAAGGACATTATGCTTGGTAAAATATACAGTTAGTGGGGAAAAAAGGGAAAAATCTTCAATAATGGATTGACAAAGTGGTTGTAACAATGGGATCAAGTATAGCAACGACTATGGGGATGGTTCAACATAAGGAAAACAATCAATGTAATTCATCGCATCAACAAAGCAAAGAATAAGAACCACATGATGCTATCAATTGATGCAGGAAAGGTCTTTGACAAAATCCAACACCTTTCCTGATTAAAACACTCAACAAAATAGGATTAGAGGGGAATTTCTTCAACATAGTAAAAAGTATTTATGCAAACATGAGAGCCAACATTGTTCTCAATGGAGAGAGGTTAAAGGCATTCCCTTTAAGAAAAAGAACTAGGCAAGGATGCCCACTATCACCCCTCTTATTCAATATTGTATTGAAAGTTTTAGCGATAGCAATAAATTAGGTTTGACTTATTAAGGTAATAAACTTTTGTGACTATTAAAAGTGTTGGGAAAAGAACTTCAAGTAGCATAAAATTTCATAGGTTGTATAGTTAAAAAGCAGTAATTATGAGTGTAAAGCCACTTTTCTTGGTAAACTTTCGGTCAAATCATAATAGATAGTAAAATTAGAACATTTTCAGGTAAACAGAAATTAAAGGGATTTTTAAAAACTAGACCAAGATTAGGAAAAATACAGAAGGACTTCATTGAACAGTCAATCAACAATGGCAGACAACATAGCAAGATTAATGTACTAGACACCATTATCCAGAAACTAACTCAGATAAAAAAGTATACAAAAGTAAAATAAACTTATAAGACAAAAAACAGGCAACCAGATATATTAATTTGTAAACAAAGGAAACTATAAAGCAAAAAGAGAGAATAACAGCATAATTCGAGAAAGGAAGTCAAAGAGTTTTACAGGTGGGAAAATAATAAATTACAGGATTGTCTCAAAGAAAATAAATAAATATCTTCATTTAAATAAAAACAAGATCATAAAGACTGTTAGTTGTTTTTCGGAGGTGCCTTGAGTCAACTATGACTCACAGGGACCCTAGAAAGACTAGAGCTACACCTAGCCCTTCTTGTGCCATCCTCTCATCTCTGATATACTTGAACCCATTTTTACAGTCCCTGTGTTGATCTATCTCATTTAAGGTTCTCCTCTCTTTTGCTGACCCTCCACATTTCCAAGCATGATGTATTTTTCCAAGGACTGGCCTCTCCTAAAAATAGGAACAAAGTGTGTGAGACGAAGCGTCACCATCCTTGCTTCTAAAGAGCACCTTGGTTGCACTTTCTTCAAGGCATTTTTGTTTGTTTTTTGGTGGTCTGTGTGATATTTAGTACTCTTCTGCAACACCACAACTCTAAAGTATTATTTCCTCTTCTGCCATCTTTAGTCACTGTCCAACTTTCAGATGCATAGTAAGTAACTGAAAAGAGCATGGCTTGAATTAGATGAATCTTAGTCTTTAAGTAGCCATCATTGTTCCTTAATACTTTGGAGAGGTCCTTGACAGTTTTTTTTAACACAACAAGTATTTTGATTTCTTAATCACTGGTACCAGGGATGTTGACTGTGGGTCCAAGCAAATGAAATTGTTGACGATGGCAATCTTTTATCCCTAAGCCATGATGTTGCCTATTGGTCTAGTGGTGAGGATTTTTTGTTTTCTTGATGTTACAGTGTAATCCATACTGAAGGCTATAATCTTTGGTCTTCTGCATTAATCATTTCAACTCACCCTCATTTTCAGCAAGTAAAGTTGTATCATCAGCATAATGCAGATTGTTGATGGGCATACCTCCAATCCTGATACCACATTCTTCTTCATAAAGTCCAGCTTCTTCAATGATTCGTTTAGCATACAGACTGAGTAGGTATGGAGAAAAGCTACTGCTCTGACACATAACTTTCTTCATTAACACCAGCAACAAAAGAAATTCTAAGAAAACCCATAAGCAAAATTAACTAGGCATACAAATGTATATGGAACAAAGATATTATCAACAACATACAGACACAAAGCACAACAAAATGACAGTGATCTTTAGACTGAATGTAAATGAATTAAATGGTAGACATAGTCAGGAGACAGTAATATAAGGGATAAGAAGCAATATGCTTCTATAAGAGATACACTTTAGAAAATGAAGGCAAATTAAAAAGGAAAATATGACACGTAACAAGCAAATGACAGCTAAAAAACAAGAATAGGAGTGGCACCATTAAATTCATTAAAGTAAAAACCAATATAAGAGACAAGGAAGAATAGTATATAATGATTAATAGGGCAATCAAAGAAAAACATATAACCGTAATGAGTAGTTACACATTTGATGGTAGAATTTCAAAATAAATAATTAAAACTTTAAAAGAATTAGAAAGAGAAATAAACTAACTCCTTAATAATAGTCATTGTCACATTTTCTGCTGTAGTGACCCTATGTACAACAGATCAAATCCTTGCCTGATTAGGAGGATACTTTAATATATTAGTCTCCATGAAGGACAGAACAACTAGAAATAATTCATCAAAGAGAAGATTTAACAACACAACCACTTGATCTTATAGATACATAGAGAGAGTCCTGTACCAAACAACAGCACAGTATGCCTTCTTGTCCAGTGCGCATGCAACAGTCTACAGAATAGACCATATACAAGACCACAAATAAAGTCTTAATTAATTTTTAAAACAAGATATCAGAAAGTATCTCCTCATATCAGAACATTAAAACTCAACAGGAAGATCCATGTTAAAAAAAATACTTGGAAATTGAATAACATTCTACTTTTAAAGTACTGGTTAATAGAAGAAATGAAATAAAAAAATTACTTGAATCAAAAGTAAATGAAAACACAGCGGACCAAAGCCATTGATTGGGATACAGTAAAAAAACAGTGTTTGGAAGGCAATTTATATTAATAAAACACATCAAAAAGGAAGAAAGAAAGAGGGGGTGGGGGAAAGCCTTAACCCAACAGCTCTAAAAGTTAGAGAATACACAAAAAAGCAGTACAAAGGTTAAACCCTCCCTCAACAAGACAAAAACCCAAAACCAAAAATACAGTCACCAGAAGAAAGGAAATCATTCTAATTAGAATTTAATTGAATGGAACATTAAACCAAAAGACAACAGAATGAATTAACAAATCAAGGAGTTGGTTCTTGGAAAGGATTACTAAAATTGACAAACTCCTGGCAAATCTGAAAAGGAAAAGGAGAAGATGCAAATAACACAAATAAGAAATAAAATGGATCACATCACAACAGAACCAATGGAAAGAAAATGGATACTAGCAGAATACTACAGGAAACTATAATAAAAAAAATTGAAAATCTAGATGAGATGGAAAATTATTTAGAAACCCATCACCTTCCCAAACTAACACAAAATGAGCTAAAACTTGAACAGTCCCATCACAAAAGAATAAACTGAATAGGTCATAAACATTTAACAACAAAACAATTCTGGCCAGCCAAGATCACCAGTGAATTTTACCATATATTCAGAAAAGAGCTGACACTAATTCTACTGTAATTATTTCAAAATATATAAGGGAGGGAGCTCTGGTGGCCTAGTGGCAAGAAGCTGCACTGCAATCTCAGAGAAATGTGGTTCGAATCCACCAGATGTTCTGCCAGAGAAAGAGGGGCAATCTCCTCCTGTACCAGTCAGACCTAATTTGACAGTACACACACACAGAAAATAAAGTAGATATATATATATTTTAAAAAGTTATATTCTAACTGTATCAACAATATTGTAATAACATATTTATAATAATGACTGAGAGAGAGAGAGAGGGAGAGGCTGCTTCAGTATAACAGTTCTCATGGGATCATTTCTTAGTTTGGAAGTGTAGGGCTATGGTTTCGTAAGACATTTAAGTTAAAAGTTATTAGTGTTTGGGGTCTATTTCATACTTCTCTCTTTACACAATGCTTAGATCTTAAAAACTTGTAATCAACCATCCAAGGTACAACAATTGGTCTCTGTTTACCTGAAGCAAGAGAAGGAGAAAGAGATTTAGGAATAAAAGAAGGATATGGAATGTGTGGTTAATTGCCTCCATAAAGTAACCACTTCTTTTGCAATGAGACTGGAAGAATTAGACCAAAGGTCTTATAGCAACAGAAGAATCTCAGTCTAAAAGGGAAAAAATCCAAGACAAAATTTCAAATTGTCATAGAACACAGAATTTCTGGAGCCATGGAGTCTACATGAACTCTTGAAATGATTGACTTGAATTAATCTCTTCTTTAAAACAAAAATATCCCCTGACCAATTCTTAAAGCGAAACAATGATTTATTTTAACTAGTAAAGAAGGTCTGCCTTGAATATTATAAGAATGACCTCTATGGCATCAAAGTGTCAACAGGAATTCAAAAGATTAAATAGAATTCTGCTGTAAAGGACAGTGCACTTTTACGTTAATGGAGGAAAAACACCTCCAGGAAGGATAGTGAGAATGGTTGCATGACTTGAGAAAGCAATTAATGTCACTGAATGGTCCCTGTAAAGATTGTCGAATTGGTGCATGCACTGCTGTGTATAATCTCACCAATCACAAAAAGAAATGATAAAAAATAAATTGACGATACATGTGTTGGGCTCTTTCTCCACATTAAAAAAATATAAATCATTCTTAATTATATCTATTTTATACAAGGAAATAAAATTTTAAAAATACAAACAATGGTATTAACTCTAGAATTATACACATGAAAGCAATTTAGAAAGAAAATGGAATAAAAAGAAAGGTGTTTTTCACCCCCACCCCCCCACCCCATATGATTAGTAGGGATCCAAACCTAGACCACGCCCACTGTTAGTGAGTTGATTCTAGCTTACAGTGACTCTCCACTGGCTTGTAAAACTTTGCAGGAAGAGACTGCCTCTTCTCTCTCCCACAGTGCATCTGGTGGACACTGTAGACCTTTTAGTTAACAGTCCAATACTTAATCCACTGTGCCTTCAGCTTTAAAATTTCCTTTATTTTGTAGATGTTCCCCAGTAAGTGTGTGTATGAGTATGGATGTGGCCATGTGTTTTCCCCAGTGAGTATTAAAAAACCCTCATCTTTGTTTTAAAAGAGATACTAGGAATAGGGTGATTTTCCATCATATATCCTAGGCAATACTGTCAGTGGTCTCCCAACAACGAGACAGAAAAAAAATTAGCCTTTTAGATTAGAACAACCCATATATCTGAGACAAAGGGAAGGACAGACCTTTAAGTGATTTAAGTGTAGCCAAGGGACACATGTCCTATAAAACTTATGCCAAGATTAGAAGGATAATTGGTGCCCTGAGGTCTAGACTGTGCTGTTTTGTAAGAAAAAAATTTGTGATAAAGATATTTTTGATGCAGAAAGATACAGTTCCCTTGGTGTGAATAAAATTCTGAGAGAAATGGGTGTTAGGGTGCCAGATTAGAAAGGACGAAGTAAAATTTTCCTTATTTGGAGATCTCATGATTGCATATGAAGAAAATTGCAGAGAATATCCAAACTACTCATAGGTTAGGAAGTAAGTTTGGTGGTACTTGAGAACAGAAGATCAATATTCAAGAATCAGTGCTATTTCTATAAGCTCTAGTTTCCTAGTGGGTAAGGAGTTGATCTATCAACCCAAAGGTGAGGGGTTTGAATCCAACAGTTGCTCTATGGGAGAAAGACGAGAAATCTCTTCCTGTGCAATTTATAGCCTCTGAAAACCCATTGGAAGATCAGCTATGAATCTGACTCAATGGCAATATGTTTTTGAGTAATAATTGAATTAGAAACTAAAAAGGAAATGTGATTTACAATAACACCAATCAAATGCTGTTGTTCTGTGCCTTTGAGTCAACTATTACCCAGACCGATCCTATGCACAGTAGCTCTGAACCCTGTTCTATCCTGAACCAATCTCACTGTCCCTGACACATGTACCCTCATTAACCCAGTTGCTGGATTAACTATGAGAATTAACTATCTCCTCTGGGCTCTTCCCCTCCTGCACTGTCCCTCCATTCTTCCAAGCATGATGCCCTTCTTCAAGGGACTGGTGTCTTTTGGGCATGGCAACATGCCAAAGAATGTCAGCTGGAGCCTCAAAATCCTTGCCTCCAAGGAGCAGCTTAGTTTCACCATCTCTAGGAGATACCTGTTAGTTACTTGGCCATCCATGGTATGTTCAATACTCTTCTCTAGCACCACAACTTAAAGACATCAATTCTTCTTCTGTCATCTTTGGTCATTGTCTAGCTCTCTGGACAATGCATAACAATTAACTGCAAAGACCATGGCCTGGATCAGGCATATCTTAGTTTCTAAACTGACATGTTCCTACTCTTTAGCATTCTGAAGAGGTCCATGACAGCAGATTTTCCTAATATAATTCATCCTTTTTAAAAAAAAAAAAAAAATATA
>NW_006399827.1:3174744-3260324 GCF_000299155.1 Elephantulus edwardii | reverse complement strand
ATATATATATAATTTTTTTCAGACGCTGTGTGGCGGCATTCAAAATGGTCCAGCATCTGACCTACCATCGTAGGCTGTCCTGTAACACAGCCTCTAACAAAATTAGGCTGTCCTGGACCCCTGGTAACAGAATTGTTTACCTTTAAACCAAGAAGGTTGGAAAAGCACCCAAATCCCGAGACCTCAAGTTCTCATGAGGTTGTAAAAAAAAAAATATGTCAGCAGAGCTTACGGTGGTTCCACGTGTGCTAAGTGTGTCCGTGACAGGATCAAGCATGCTTTCCTTATTGAGGAGCAGAAAATTGTGTGAAAGTACTGAAGGCACAAGCACAAAGTCAGAAAGCTAAATAAAAAAAAATGGTGCATCTTTAATAAAATCATAAGACTTGTAAAAAAAAATCCTGATTGCAGGTGTCGAAAGTATTGATTGTGGAACCGAGCAAGCTGTAATTGTTAACAATCTCAATCTCCTCTCTAAATATCATGATGCTGCCAATAGGCCCAGTGGTAAAAAACTTCATTTTCTTGATATTAAGCATCAATCCATATTACAGACTACAGTTCTTGACCCACTGCAGCAAATGTTTCAAATATCCCCCCCCCTCAGTTTCAGCAAGCAAAGTTGTGTCATCTGCATAATTCACGTTGTTGATGAGTCTTCCTCCAATTCTGATGCCACATTCCTTTTGATAAAGTCCAAACTCAAATGATCTGCTCCATGCAGGACGCATCCCTGACACACCCCTTTCCTGATTTTGAACCATGCAGTGTTTCCTTGCTCTGTTCTGACAACTGCCTTCTGGAACAAGTATAAGTTTCCCATAAGCAAAATCAGGTGTTCTGGGACTCCCATTTTTCTCAATGTGAGCCACAATTTGTTGTGATCCACACAGATGCAATGAAACAATAGACATTCCTTTGGTTCCCTCTGCTTTCAGCCAAGATCCATCTGACGTTTGTGATGATATCCTTAGTGCCATAACCTCGTCTAAACCCAGTGAAATTTATACCACCACCAATCAACTAGATAACTATAAATCTAAGACAGTATGTGTAGGATCTGCATACTGAAGCCAATACTCTGATAAAGAAAAATCAAAGGAGAGGTCTATGGATAGAGCACATCCAATAAATTTTAGGTTGAAAGGCTTTAGCTAATCTGAAGCTATTTCTTTTCTGTTATTTTATCTGCCTGTGTACTTGGAAGAAATGTAGCCTGAGGCAGACACTCAGATAGAGGTTCCATCTATTTTCCTCTGCCAGTACTTGGAGTACTCTCAGCAGTCATCAATCATGGAAGATATTTCCAAAGACCATGCCATTGGGTTTGCAGTCCCTATCACCTTTTATCTTATTGGAATACAACCTACTATGAAATCATTGACTATGGGTGTGAATAAGCCTTGGGAATCAGATTCAATAAGTGGAGAGAAAGAATACATCCCTGATACACATCTCTTAATAAAAAAATATGCTGTATTCCCTTGTTCTAATTGAATGACTACTTCCTGAACTATGTTCATAGATTCTACATGAATATAATTAAGTGCTCTGGAATTTCTGTTCTTCTCAAAGTTATCCATAGAGTGTATGATCTACAATGTTATCCATAGTTTGTTATGACCTACACAGTTGAACGTCATGCATAGTCAATAAAACATAGATTAACATCATTCTGGGATTCTTTGCTTTCCACCAATTTCCATCTGATACCAGCAATAATATCCCTTTATTTTGGACACACTTCTGAATCCAGCTTTAATTTCTGAAAGTTCTTTATTGATATGCTGTTGCAAACATTTTTGAAACATTTCCCCCTGAAAAGACTTCTAGTCCTGGAATCCCTATTGTGCAGTTCTATTCTATTCTACAAGGTTAGGTTCAATATGAATAATAACCAACTGGATTATTGTGGGTTTTCACAATTGCTATCACTTATTTTCAATATCTACAAGAAGACAAAGATTCTCACCACTGGACCAATTGGCAGCATCAGGATGGATGGTGAAGAGATTGAGATTGTTCACAGCTTTAGTTTGCTTGGCTCCACAATCAACACTCTTGGTACTAGTAGCCAGGAAATTAAAAGACGTATTGCGATGGGAAAGTCTGCTGTTAGAACCTCTCCAAAGTACTGAAGAGCAACGGTGTGTCTCTGGAGACAAAGGTGTGTCTGGTACAGGCCATGGTCTTTGCAATCACTTGTTATGCATCAGAGAGATGGACAATGACCAAGGAGGATAGAAGGAGAATTGATGCTTTTGAGCTTTGGTGTTGGAGAAGAGTGCTGAAGGTGTCATGGACTGAGAAGAGAACAAACAGATTCAACCTTGAGAGGGTTAAACCGGGCTGCTCCTTGGAGGCAAGGAATTTGTGGCTTCATCTGACATACTTTGGTCATGTTGTTAGGAGAGACCAGTCCTTGGAGAGGGACATCATGCGTTGGAGGGTGGAGGGCAGGTGCAGGAGGGGAAGACCCTCTATGAGGTGGATTGATTCCGTGACTGGGGCAATCGGGATGAGTGTGTTGGAGGTAATGAGATTGGCACAGGACAGAGCAGAGTTTAGAGCTATTGTACATAGGATTGCTATGAGTCGCAAGCGACTTGACGGCACATAACAACAACAATAACAACGCTACAGTTCCATTTGGGGACAGGTTTTCTGTATTCTATTAATGAAGTAATATTAGTGTTGAGTGTGTTTTAAGTCACTCCCTCTTGAAATATAAAACTACCAGACCAGGCAAAGCAGCAAGCAGAGATAGGGGAAGACAGATGAAGATCACAAAGGAACTAGGCAACACAAGCAGAAAAGAGACGAATGGGCTTTCCTTCAGAGCTTTCATCTAGAGATGATACCTTAAATTTGGACATCAGACCTGAAATGTGAGAAGAGGAATAGATCATGAATACTGCACTGGAACACGTGAGGAGAAACACTGACTGAGAGGAATATGTGATTAGGCATTTCATGTACAACAATAATCTGCAACAAGAGGTGCTCTGCAAAGTGGACTGGGGTGGGAGGGGTGGAAAGGGGAGGGAGGAATATATGCAGCAAAGAATAAGTGAAAACTCAACAATTTTGTAAACTTTTGTTAAAATCAGAATTTTTTAAATGGAAAAAAGAGAAAGTAATTTTTTTAAAAGGGAAATGGCTATTTCTTAAAGACATTCACTTATAGTATTGCTGTTATAGCAATATTAGTTAACTAACACACTTGAATCAGATGGTTTTAAAATTGCAGGATTTTTTTCCCCAGTGAATTTTTAGTAGCTATTGCAAGAATTATCCTTATGTTAACTTCTCAATTCCCGAACTTGTGTTTCCTGATGATGGATTAAAACCCTTACCACTTATTAATTAGATGCTTAGTCAGAACATGTACTAGTTCCTGGAGGACATTGTCCCAGCACTGCCAGTCCTCAAAGCCATTGAAGCTGGCCAGCTGCTGTATTGCAATGGCTGGCATGCATATTACTTGAGTTCTCAACTGTTCTTTCAGCAGGAGATAGAACCCTGGGCTCAGAAAGAAGTGTGAGTAGATTTTACCTGTGAGGTAATTGCTACTGCTGTGTCTGTAGTTCCTGTTGGTCAATAATGGCAGTGACTGTGTAGAGATTAGGCAAAAATGGCAGAGAAGAGAAAGTATGGGATAGAAAAGAGCAAGAGCCCGCTTCAATCGGCTGGGCACTTCAACTGGCCATAAAATGGACTTTACTTAGTAGTAATCTCTGCTTCATTTCACCTTCTACAACTCCCATGCATTGATTTTTTTGGGGGGGAGAGGGAAAGGAATTCTGAAAAATAGAGTTCCCGTTGTAACCAAACTGATACAACACAGTTTATCATTGCTCTATTGTATTTACTGGTAATTATTGAGTCTGTGTCTATTTTTGAGAAGACAGGTAAGTGAAGGAGACAATTTAGTCTCCTTCTGGTACTTGTCAGTCATTCTTCTTGCGAACCTAAATGAGATTAGACTGCTCTGTCTGATTTAACAATGCAGAACTAGAGCCAATGAGTTGACATGCTAGGACGAAAGATTGTAGTTTCAAACATTGAATCGCATAATTATGCCACTGATAGACAGAACTGCCTTGCGAGCTAGGGGAAAGCCTGTCATTGTTTGACAGAACGGCCACTTGGCATGATTATTACGTTGAGGGCTCTTGCCACCAAGGCACAGGATGGAGAGGATGAAACCAAACAGGCACAGCCACGAGTCCCCTTTTCCCATGCCAAAAGTGAAATTCTGAGCATCTACACAATATTTCTTTTGATTAAGTTTAAAAGTTTGGAAATCACTGCTACTTTCTTTCCCTTATCTTTATCACTGCTCTACAATTTAACATAAAGGTAAAACAAAATTTTAATGAAAGCTTTACTTGAAAAGTGACACAAAGAAATGAGTGAAGATTGAGAAAAGGTTGAGCCAATATGTCTTGCTTTCAGATTCTTTTCAGAGGAGATATGATTTAGTTGTCAATTATTGCCTACTTCAGGAAAATTATAGTTGGCAGTATCTCTATTATGTGAAAATAATTTCATAGCAAGTAAAGGGTCATTCTCTCCTACGCATAGCTCAACCCTCCATTAGATTTTCGGAGATTGTAAATAACACTGGAATATGGCAATAACCCATGTTTCTCCCTAAGCGTAGCTGGTGGATTCTAACTACTGACCTTTGGGTTGACAGTGCAACTTCTTACCCTCTAGGCCACCAGAGTTCATAATTTCATTGTACTTTGAAGCATGTATCTGCACTCCTTCTCTTGATGAATTTTCCTTACTGCTAAAGGATGCTTTGTTGTTTGAGGTTCAGCCCATGAGCGCCCTAGAATTAAAAACCCTTGGAAGAATTTCTCAGCCAATAACAGACAAAAATCTACATATAAAACATCTTAGCCATCTAACATCATGGATTGGATAGCCAAGAAGGCGAATATTTTACACTTGCTCTCAGAGTTTTCCCAAACAGATTAAGCTTCAATTGTATCCAGAGGTAACTAGTTTGATTCTACACTCCCTGTAGCTTTCTCTCTCTTGTTTCACATTCTTACTCATGTACTTGTGTTTTCTTTCACCTCTGTATTAAGCTATTTCATATAAGTCATTTTCTCAGTATTATCTTCAAGGGAGCATCAACAAAATAAGTGAGAGGGAAAAAAAAGATTATTTTTTGTTGTCTTCCAGATGTAATTATGGCTTAATTTGAGGATCATGTTTCGTGTCAATGCGTCTGACACATTGATAAATGAGAGTCTAGCAGATGCTGAGAGTATGAAGTGCAGGGATCCAAACATTTTACAGTTTAATTTATTGCACAGATTAATAAAAACACTTTCAAGTGAAAAGTCTAAAGAAAGTATTGAACTGAAAGGAACAATAGGTGTAAATGCAGATTATCTCAGGTATATTGAGAATTATGGTTATCCCTTTAAAAAAGTAGTTTTTTGAAAAGTCCATTTGGGCTTACTTCATAATTCTGCATTTGATTTTTTGTTTCACATTCCTGGGAACTCCAAGTAACAGATTCCTGGCTGTTCTCCTGTATTTTGGCCTTGACCTTTGCCCAGTGCTGAAGATATATCTTCATTCTTGTCTTTTTGAGCCCAGGACGTTCTGCCATTAACTGAACCTTAGTCATATATCTCAACATTTGATCATTACAAAGCTTTCACATTTATGAAGTCATTAATTTTTGTCTATTATCATCCCTTGAAATAATCTCAGTACATTTCATGTTCCCTAGATAATGTTTTCTTCCATTTTGATGTCTTTTATCCATTTCAATGTTCAGTACTTCAAAATATCTTGAATACTTTAAATATTCTAGGAAACATGCTAGTCTGATTAAGAAGCCACTACTTGTGAATAACACAGCGTTTATTTCAATGTCTAGCATAGATCTTTTCCAGACTTGGCTGAGCACACTTGACTCTCTGGAATGTCCCCTCTCACTCAATAAGACAGGGAGTAGAATGACACTCAATTTATACATCTTGGGCTTTTAGCAAGAAAGAACATTTTCATTTCATTCCAAGGCAGTTACTTTGCATCTTGGAAATTTATCACTGCCTGTGGGTGGCCTCTTGAGGGAGGTAGCATGGTGTATGTGTTCATTTCTTTTCTTCTTTTGGATGGGTGCAGCTAAGTCGTGTTTGGTGTACTGAGTCATACAGACAAATACAGCTCTCACCCCAGCCACGTTCCTGGGTCATCGACTCTACATAATATCCCTTTCTTTAATTACGAAGGGGGCTGAAGCCTACTTAGCAACAGGATATTCGCCTATTACAGAGTTGACTCCTTCATGTCGCCTGATGAATCCCAGAGAAGAAGACTTCTCTGTCTTTTTCACTTGTGACCTCACCTTCAATGTCTCTCCAGAATGGCACAGTTAACTAAGAAAGCATTTTAACTGAGAAATTTAAAAATATCCCAGACAGCATAATTTAATGATCAAAATATTCCACCTTCAGAGAAAAGTAATTACAGGTCTCCTGTCACTTCTATCTTTTATTGGAAATTCTGTATGGTTATCTATCCTTCTCCTTCTCCTTCTTCTTCTTCTTCTCCTCCTCCTCCTTCCTCTCCTTCCCCTCATCCCCCTCTTTCTCCTCTTCCTCCTCCTTTCCTCCTCCCTGACCCCTCCTCTTTACTCCCTTTTCTCTTCCTTCTCCTCCTCTTCCTCCTCCTCTTTTTCTTCATTAAAAAGAAAAGCTTCTTTTGGATATATATATATGTATATATATATTTGCTGAATCAAACAATATTTCTATTCCCAGCATTCTAAGGAGACATCAAAGCCTCTTATCTATTATTTTGTTATTGTTAACCCTTATGATGGTATTTCCCTAGCTCTAAAAGGGCTTATAACATTTCCGTTTATAATTAGTGCATTATTAATAAATTTAAATTTTATTTATGAAATCATTATAGGATAAATGAAGATGCAACTTACTTATATTATCAAAAACCATTCCAATCTCTAAACTAATCAGAAATGTTTTTTCAGAATTTTTAGTTGGAAGAACTTGAATAATGCAAACAGTTAACACATTTGACTGATAGATAAAATGTGGGCAGTTCAAAACCACCCAAAGTCAGTTAATAATGGGTCAGAGTGATTTCTTAGAAGAGAGATGTAGCTATCTACTTTCAAAAATCACCTAATGAAAAATCACAGTTCTACTTGGGACAACTGAAAACAATTATTATTTAACCCCAAAATTTCGATGATGTATTTGCTTTTTTGTTCTTCCAAGTATTAATATTTTATCTAGAATCCTCCCTTTAAGTTTAAGCTGTTAACAATCTGTTCCTTTCCCTTTCTTCTATACCCTCTCATAGTCTACATCAAGATCCCAAGTCCTATCTCATTTGAATTTACATTGTAATATCAAACTGATCTCATGTACATTCTGTTCTGTATCATTTATCTCACCTGTCTTATCTGCAAACTGATTAACACTTAAAAATCAGCAGTGTTCTCATTGTTACAATCATCTAAATATTATTCACTGCCAAACAAAGTAATGAACTGTGCTCATATTTCCTGTTGTATATGATCTTTTGCTCTCATATTATTTCTAATGTCTCCTCCAGCACAACTGAATTGTGTACCTTTATCTTATCCCTAACACCTGATAGTACTTTAACATTATCAAGTCTATTAAGTCCTCCTCTTTCCAGCTCCCTTCCTTTTAGAAGTCTCTGACCTGTTCAATCCTTAAGTGTTTGTTCTTGAGTCTGGTTGAACAGCTGTCAAGACTTTCCTTTATTCTTTCCTGGCTTAGATTCACTATTCCTTGATTCTTATTTCATTCTCTCTGCTATTACATCTTTAGGAAGCTCCCTGTAAAAATGCATTAGCATTAATGCTCTGCAACTGAGCTGTCACATAGAAAGGAAACCTTCATTCATATATGTGGAACCCAGAGGAAGAGGCCTTTTGTGGAGAAATAATTGTAAGGAGGTTCCTCAGTAGATAGACGGTGTATAGAGTTTCCCTAGGGCCTCATTTGAGTGATCACTAGAGATACACATTTAGGCTAAATAAGAGTGTTAATTAAGTAGAGCATGAAAAATATTATTTCCACAAACAATAATAAACTTCATTCACTTGAATGAAAGAGTATGGAAGGAAAGGAATATGTAGTTGTTGAGGTCCATGTAAAAATGTACCTTCTCTGTCACTTGGAAACAGAGTAGACTTTTGCATTTGTGGTGACTCTTCTTTTCCTAACCCCAATTACCCGAAAGATAGTAAACTAACATAAACAAACAATGTCCCCCCTAAAAAAAACCCCTCCAACTAAGCAAACAACAATAACAACACAAAACCCAAACTCAAACTCAGTCCGTCAATCTGAACTCACAGCAACCTAATAGAAAAGACTAGAACTGGCCCACAGGGTTCCCCAAGCTGTAATCTTTGTAGATGCATAAGTGTCACATCTTTCTCCGGAAAAGTATGTGATGGGTTTGAACCACTAACATTTTAATTAGCAGCTTAGCACTTAACCCCTATACTATATGGGTTCCTTTGAGACAGAATAATCCTGCCTAAAGTTGTTTGTTTAATGTAATGGTCAAGCAGGAGAACACCCAGAATCACTACCTCCATTAAAAACCTACATCTCAGTCTTTTCATTAATGTAATAAATAATGAGCTAACTAAAAAAAAAGTTGATAGATCTATCAAAACTTCTTGTTATTAATAAGTGGGTTATCTATGTCATGGCCACTCACATTATGAGGACTTTCTCTTGCATAGTTTTTAAGCTTTGGGTCTTCTAACTCATTTTTTTATTAACCCAACTATCTGGGCCACTCATGCACTTTGAATCTCCGTAAACTCTTGATATTAGTTTGTGCGACGCAACCTGCAATTGCTTTTGGGTAGGTTTTACAGGTATCCTTGTTTGTTGTGGACACTAGTGTGGTGCAGAGACAAGAGTAGAATATAAAACTAGACAACATTTTGAGAGGACAGCTTCAGTAGAGAAAAGTAATCAGTGAGAAATTGCCAGTAATTGCATGTTGAAGATCTTGGAAGGATTGCTATGCTTAATAATTGGATTGAATTAACATCAATGCAAGGTGTATGTATTTCCATTTTCCTAAACCTTCAGTGATGTCTAGGAGTTCTGTGTTGTTTTTATTAAGTGCCCTTGAGTCATGTACAATTCATAGCAACTCTATGAATAACAGATCTGAATCCTGTTCTATTTTGTGCCATCATCACAATTCCTTACACACTAGAGCTCATTGTGGCAGTCACTGTGTCAATCTACTTGTTGAGGGTCTTTGTCTCCTTCACTGACCCTTTGCCTTTCTGAACATCATGCCCCTCTCCAAGGAATAGCCCTCCTAGCAACATACCCAAAGTATGTGAGGCAAAGCGTTATCATCTTTGTCTCCAAAAGACTCTGAATGCACCTTCTCCAAGACATATTTGTTTGTTCTCTTGGCTGTCATGGGATGGTCAGTGCTCTTCTCCAACACCACAGCTCAAAGGTATCAATTCTTCTTCTGCCATCCTTATTCACTGTCCAGCTTCTCAGATGCGTAGCAAGCGATTGCAAAGACTAATGCACCATAGTCCTCACACTGACATCAATACTCCTCAATAATTTGGAGAGACCTCTAACTGCAGACTTTCCTAGTGCAATACATCACCAGATTTCCTGACTGCTGGTACCAAAGGTGTAGATTGTGGATCCAAGAAAGAGGAAGTTGTTGACAATTCACATATTAAGAAAGTATGAAGAAAGGATATAGAAGCAGAAAGAGTGGACAGAAGTATAAGCTTTAGTTGGGATCTCCAAAGAGTAAATAATGCATTATCAAGAGAGAACTTGAGGTTCCCAGTGGTTGACCTGAGAGCAGAGCCACTGAAACTCCTAGACTGAGAGTAGCATCAAAAAGTCATCGTAGCATTTATCACAGGACATGCATGGAATCTGGGTTGTGCCAGTAGTACCTCATAGCCAGACTAAGGTGCGCTTGACCCAGGCCATAGTCCTCGCTAAGTAAGGAATCACTTGCTGGGCATCAGAAAGCTGGACAATGACTAGGAATGATGGAGAGTTGATGCCTTTGAGCTTTGGTGCTGGAGAAGAGTATTGAATATACCAAGAACTGCTAGGAGAACAAACAGATTCTTCCTGGAGATGGTGAGACCAGGCTACTCCTTGAAGGCAAGGATTCTGAGGCTCCATCTGACATACTTTGGGCATGTTGCAAGGAGAGACCAGTTCTTGGTGAGGGATATCAATCTTGGTAGGGTGGAGAGACAGTGCAAGAGAGGAAGACCCTCAATGAGATGGATTGATTCAGTGACTTGGGTAATAGGATATGTGTGTCAGAGACAATAAGGTTGGCACAGGATAAAGCAGGTTTCAGGGCTATTGTCACTATGGGTCTCAAGGGACTTAACAAGCATATGAAAACAACAACAACATTTAAAATGGGGATCTCAGGAATATGTATTTCACAAGCATGATTAAAGTTTGGTTATCAACTAAAAGTTTTCAAGGCTGAATCTCCTCAGAGATATTCCAGAAAAAGACCTGGTTATCTACTGCCTAAACCCATAATGCTTGGAAAATCATGGAGCCCAGTTTACTTTGAAGCTCATGAGTTACCTTAAGTCAGAATTGACTCAGTAACAACTGGTTTGGGTTTGGTATTTTGGGTTGATGTAAAGATTGAGTAATGCATGTGGGAGTTTTTCCCTAAAGTAATGTATCTCAAGTAGTTTTACCACAACAAAGAGTGGACCTCCACTCTGCTGTGTTATAATATAGATTCCCTGCAACACAAATGGTCTTTTCACCTTCATTTGTGCCCATACTCCTCTATATAGCACGATGAGTGTCATAGTATTCCCTACATCCTTCTTCTTGTCCTTCCTTCCTTCTTTGGCTCCCTTTAAAATTGGCTTTGAGTTGGTTAAATTGCCACTGAGTGGCCGCCTGTCTTCTCAGTACTTCAGAGTATTTAATATATTCCTTTTGTGGTTCAGTTAAATAGTCTGCATTGGAGTCTTAGGATTTATATAACGTTATTATTTGGGGCAAGGGGAGGGTCTATGTGCATCTGAGAGATATTTTGGAGCTGAGACAGCAGTGAGTTATCCATCTGGGGACTTCTCCACTTGACTAATGTAAAGTGCTACATATCACAAGAACTACAAAGAGATCCCCGTATGTAACACTGCTCCCGCCCCACTCCATCTCCTACCCCTAAGAACACACCACTTCACCGATCGGGATGAGACTCCTTTACAGGCTAGGCAGCTTTTATGCTAAGGATAGTATCTTTGCTCATTGCTTATTTTGAGAAATATGTTGTCAAAGACAGGAGTGAAGCTGGGTAGGAAAAAGATCATGAAAGTAGCTGCTTTGGATTGATGTGGACTAACAGAAGCCTTTTTCAGGACTCACTTAAACTCATCTCCAGATCCTAAACTGTACTGAGTGATGCAGCTCAGCATTACGAGGCTGAAGTTCTGTGGTTATGTAGGATTTACGTCACCCTGGGATCCTACCTTCTAAGGGCCTAGCATTGTCAACATGAATCACCACGCTTCCTGTGATCACATGGATGTTAGAGGTGATGGAAAGGAAGCTGTGGGCAGTTACACATGTTGCTGTCAGGCTGAAAGTTGTTTGTTATTCTTGTATTAAAAGCTCTCCAATATGAAGAGAAAGAAGACCCAGAGAATGGCTGGAGGGAACAACTCTGACTAAGATCTTATTTGCTGTTCTAAACAAAGCATGTGATGAGTGAGGAATAGGTATAATCTAACCCATCCTTTCTTCTAAGTTGCACTCTGACTAAACTTCTTCAGACAGATTGGTTTACTCTTTTGCCAGTTTGTGGTGTGTTCAATACCCTTCTTCAATATCATGATTCAAAGACCTCGTTTCTTCTTCAGTTTTCCTAACACCTTGCCCAACTTTCACATGCATAAGAAGCAACTGAAAATACCATGGCTCAGGTTAGGAGCACCTTAAAGTGACACCCTTGCTTTTTACACTTTAAAGGGGCCCTTGTAGCAGATGTGCCCAATGCAATGCTTCTTTTGATTTTTTGATTGCTGCTTCACAGGTGTTGATTATGGAACAAAGTGAAAAATGAAATAATTGACAACTTCAATATCTTCTCCATTTATTGCTGTGCTGCTTATTGGCAGAGCTGCACGTGTACATGTTAGGAGGAAAAGGAGGTGAGGGTTGAACCTACTTTTCTCCAGCAGCTACAAGTGCTCTTTATAATGTCTAAGATTTTCTTCAATTTCTGCTTAAATCACTCATCTCTATGTTTAATAGTTCTGGCAGAAGGAGAGTCGCAAAGAAATTAAGTAGAAGGAAAAACTGAGAAAAACGTAGGTAGGAACATAGTGGGAAAATGCTGGCCCTCCAGATAGTTGCCCTAGCCTCTAAAACCTAGTGCTTCAGAGTTCACAATCACAGAGTGAGAGGCGCTCTTAAACTGCCCACACTGATTCTTCAAAATGACAATGAGTTATTCCAACTGGGTTACTCAAGAGACTTCCTCCAGTTGCTATTATGTATCATCAAGTCAGAACCAACTCAAAGCGACACTCCTGTGAGTTTTAGAGGCTGTAAATCATACTGGGGGAAACTGCCCATCTTTCTTCCATGGAGCAGCTGGTGGATTTGAACTGTCTGCCTTTGGGAGTTGGCAATACAACTCCTGATCCATTAGGCCACTGGAGCTCTTCTGCTTACATATGGGCTACGTGCAGACTTGCAGAACAGCTTGCCTAGAAATGAGCCCGAACCACAGAATGGATGAGCCTCTCTGTGTCCTGGAGAGAACAATGATGGTGAGAGAGGCACGCTGGTGCTCTGTGGTGGCCACGGACTCCCATCTCCCCGGGGCCCAACTCTCTTACCAAGTGCATGGTCAGGAGGCCTCTGTGTATTGAAGTTATCATTGGGAAGCTGGCCCTCCTGTAGGGGCTGGCTCAATTCTGTCTTCCTCTGCCTGCAGCTAGTTGCACAAGCTTCTGACCTAACTGGAAAGCGTTGTATTTCATGAGAATGAAATAAGTACATTGGACAAGAGCTCCACAATTCCTGCCACCAGACTGACTTCATTTTCGGGAACAGCCCTGCTGACCTATGATTGCAAAAGATTCCAAAGAATTTTAGTCTAGCGGCCTGTTTAACTAGCTGTCTCTGGGTGGCTGATTCTCTTTCAGTGCACACACACACACACACACACACACAGAGAGAGAGAGAGAGAGAGAGAGAGAGAGAGAGGAAATACTGGAGTATCCTCTGCTCCATTTCTTCCAAGGTAACTTCTGATACACTCAAATAGTTATAGTGTAGTAAAATGGGCCTGGTGCTTGGAGTAAATAAACCTGGATTTGATTCTTAGTCTTCTTACCTGTTATGTGACCCAAATAGGCCTCTTTGGATCTTAGCTATACCAGAAGTGGAAAATGAAGTGAATGTCATTTCACAGGTCTACTGAGGGACTCAACACTATTATAGAGAGATGCCTGGAATGGAAAGGGTCCTCAGTTCAAATTCACAGTCTAGATATCTTAAAAGACATCGGAATAAGGGAATTTATCAAAATCTTCTTTCTTTTCTCCAAATCAGACATCTTTAAAATACAATTAAAAACGATACTCCAACTTCCAGGCATTCAGGTTAAAAGAGCTGCATCATGAATCCTCTAATTTGGTTCCCAGCACACAGCAGTAATGTGGTGGTGGTGTTTGATACCATCAAGTCAGGACGAACTCAGAGCTGACCCTCCATTGGCAAAGTTTTCAGGACAAGTGAATGACACAGGAGGAGAGTGACCATTTTTCTCCCCTGGAGCAGAGCTGGTAGATTCAAACCATGTGCCTTTGGGTTGGTAGCATGACTCTGTATCCACTAGGTCACCAGTGTTCCCTTGTATCAAGTGAACATTACTTTCCTTCTAGGCTCTCCTCCAACATCACATGAAAGCACATTGAAAAATTTAGAATGGTAATCAAATAAGAGATGGTGTTGATAAAGTGTCTCTCCCTCTCTCTCTCATTGAGTCAGAAACAACACATAGCTGACCGTCCATTGGGTTTCTGATGCTCTAAATCACCCTGGAGGAGACTGCCCATTTCCCTCCCTTACAGCCACTGGTGAATTAGAACTACTAGAGAGTAGAAGGCTTTTGCTTAGCAACTCAACTTCCTGTGGACTACACCACTAGATTGTTGGAATAGTTTAGTTAGTTACATCCTGTCAAGTCAAGTATAACTCATGGTAACCCTATGAACAACAGAGCTGAACCCTGTCCTACACCCTTTGTCGTCCTTATCATCTCCAACATCCTTGAGCCCACTGCTGCAGTCACTATGTCAGTCCATCTCATTGAGGGTTTTCTCCTCTTTTGCTGGCCTTACACCATTCCCAGCATGAAATCCCTTCCCAAGGAATAGCCCCTGCTAGCAGCATGTCTAGATTATGTGAGAGGAAGCTTTGCCATCCTTACCTCTAAAGGGCACTCTGGCTGCCCCTTCTCCAAGTCATATCTGTTTGTTCTTTTGGCAGAACATGGGGTATTCAGTACTGTCTTCCACCACCACAATTCAAAGGCATTGATTTTTCTTCTGTCATCCAACTCTCAGACGCAGAGCAAGTGATTAAAAAGAGTATGGCCTGAATCAGGTGCACTCTACCCTTCAAACTGACATCCTTGCTCCTCAGTACTAAGTGATAGGATTCATTTTAGGAGGAAATGGTGACTCTGTGTATGATACTGCAGAACTGGGTTCCATAGGAATTTCAATGGCTGGGTTTTCAAAAGTAGATCTCCAGGTCTTTCAAACCATCTGGGGGGAGGGGGGGCCTTGAACCTCTAGTCTTTCAGATTGCAGCCAAGTTTATTAACATTCTCAGATTCAACTCTATGGTTTTGTTTAGTAAAAGGTGGGTTGGGGCATTTTGCCTCAGAGCAGGCAGGACCAATCCTCAGTGAGGTGTGTCTAGGTGTCCTTTACTGAAGCTGGGCTTCTGACAGCAGAGGTATCAGGTATAAGGCTGCTCTGTAAAGCCCTTGATTGGGATTCACTAAAGAACCTACTTGTCTTCCTCTCAGGACATAAAAGGCAAGCTGCCTGCTTTTATTCCTCTTTAACATTTCCCTCTGCAGCCCAATTAGATAATAATAGGATTGTCCAGCCCAAAGGCCATCTCCAGAATTGCTGGCCCAGATGAAAGCCTTTGTCTTTGTAAAGATCTTTTTTTTTTTAACCACTCAGACTGTGTCCTTAATCGTGGATTCTTCTTTTGCTTTCTTCCTTAACTTTCTGAGATCCATACTGAGAGCTGGTGTGTTACAGCTCTCATATTGGGCAGGAGCAAGGGTGATTCCCAGGCATGTAACTATAGAAGGCACATTCATTCCAACTCTGCAAGCCACACGTAGGGCCGGATCTCATCTTCATGAAAAGAATACGCACGAGCCTTAATTAAGGACCTTCTTCCTAACCATGGACGAGCTTCGGCACCTTCTCACTTGAGCTCCAGGGAAAACCTTGAGAAAAACTCCAGTTAAATCACTGTTGATCTGATTCCAGTTGGTGACGCCCTCAAATGTGTCAGAGCAGAACTGTTCCACAGAGTTTCCCAGGGTTGACTTTCTGGAAGGATCTCGCCAGGGCTTTCTTCTGAGATGCCTCTGTGTGGTACTGAACTGCTCACCTTCTGGCGAGCAGCTGAATGCTTACCTGTGACCTTCTCGATAGTTCCCACTGCCTTCATCTGCCACACCTTCTGGGAGGACAGTCTTCTCATCTTGTCCCTCGGCTAGAACACTACCCACTAGAGGGCCCGACTCGTGAGGTTCTCTCTCATATCTTTGTCTTAGGATCTCAAGGGCCACAAAGGGAACCTCAGTTTTATGTTTTCCAGAAAACAGCTTCTTTACTTGGGCAAAAAAAGAGGAATGAAAACCTCTCACTATTGCCAAGTCAATAAGAATCTGTGTATTATAGAGCAAAGCAGAGAAGTGGATTGAAGATCTTTCCTCCACAGAATCCCTGGAGACTTCGGCCAATTGTAGGACAGCAGACCACACCACAAACTGTTTTCGACACCCAGAATACCTGCTGAAGCAAGTCCAACTCATAGCGGCCTTCCATCAAATATCTGAGGTTAACATCCTTCTGAGGAGGACACTGTCCCTCCTTCTCCTGAGAGGCTCATGGATTTGAAGAACTGACCGTTTGGTTAGCAACCCAACATTTTCACGTGCTATACCATCAGAGCTGCTTACTTTAAATCCAGCAGATACCACTGACTCAAATGTTTAGAAAACCATGATCCAGCATTTTAAAAAGTGAATCAAATTTTGGTGTTATCCTAACAACTTTATATGACTGATTTTCAAATTTCCTTTATTCTGCATACATTTTAAAACCAGTCACATTCTTCAATTTTAGACACTTTTTCACTCAAGCCGTGGAGGCTGGATTCTAACTATGCTTCCTGTTTTAAAACCAATGTTGTATTCCTCTGCTCCTCCATTATTTTTAACTTTATAATCCCCCCCTTTGCCTTAGAACAATGTGGATGATTTTGTTGACTGTTGCAGTGTGCCTGGGTCAATTCCAACTCACAGTGAACCAAAGGCTAGAGTAGGTTTGGCCAAAAGGGTTTGTGAGTCTATAAATCCTAGAATTGATGTCTTTGAACTGTGGTGTCATAGAAGAGTACTGCACATCCCATAAACACCAAAAGAACAAATAGCTATGTCTCGGACAAGATGAAGCCAGAGTGATAAAACTTTGTCTCACACACTTCAGGCATGTTGCTTGGGAAGACTATTCCTTGGAGAGGGACATCATGCTTGGGAAGGTGAAAGAGGGGAAAGCCTTCAACCAGGTGGATTGACACAGTAACTGCAGCAATGGGCTCTAGGGTGTCAGAGATTGTGCGGATGGCACAGGACAGGACAGGGTTCAGATCTGTTGTTCAAAACATCACTATGAGTCGTACTTGACTCAATGGCACCTAACAACAACAAATCCTATTAAGTTTTACTGAAGCAGATCACCGGGTCCTATCTTCCAAAAAGTGGTCAGAACTCCTGACCTTTTGGTTAACAGCCAAGTGTTTAACCAGTGTGTCTTTAATACATATTTTAGTGATGTTAGGGAGCTCTGGTAGTCCTTAGAACGTTACAGAACTAGCTCAAAGACCACACATCTATCTGGTAGTTCGAATCCATCAGCAGCTCTGTCAGAGATAGATAGACAATCTCCCCCCATGTGATTTTCAGCCTCTGAAAACCCAAATGAAGGGTCAGTGATAAATTGGTTCATCAGCACTGAGTTTGGTTTTCACTTTGTTTTCCTTTTAGTGCTCTTGAAAACACAACAAGCTATCCTCCAGATCAGGTTATACTTCATCTTTGATGGTTTGTAGTCGTGTATCATTGAGTCAGAACCGATCCACAGCTGACTCTTCGGTAGGGTTTTCAGAGTCAGTTTAATTATCCAAGAGGAGACTGCCCATCTTTCTCCCACAGAGCAGTTGGTGGATTTGAACTCTGTGCCTTTTGGACCTGCAGTATAGCTCCTTATCACTAGGCCACCAGAGCTCCCTTTGACGGTGGTATTTTACAAATGGGCCATGTAGTACATGAAGCCTAGTGACACACTCTCCCACTACCAACACACACACACACACACACACACACACACACACACACACACACACCTCTTCCTTCACTGAACTGCTCCAAGATTTTCAGAGCTGTCTTATTGAGTCTTTGTGCTTGAAGTATCAATCAAAGGCTTAGGAGATGTGCTGACAGCCACAGCATACAGGTTGCTTTCCTGGACCTCTTCACCCTCAGGCCCCAGAGAGGAAGTACAGCCCCTTACTGACTCTTACTTGTAATTAAATGACAAGGATATTGTGGTGTGAAAGAGCTGCCTCTTCCTCACTGGGGCCACTTGCTGGCCTTTCTGTTCTTTTTTTTTAAAGGTGAATTTAATTCCCACTGATGTGAGTGATGACTGTTGGTCAAACACCAGTCCTGCAGCATCTGAGCCTGGCATCTCCACTGTGTCCCAGCAGTAAACACGGAAGAATTGAAAGACGGAGTGACCTCACCTCCGCAATCCTACTTGGTACACACTTGGAGCCCAGGGACCAGCTGTGCAGGAGGGCTGGGGTGTTTTCACTCGGGCACAACCATGAAAGTGTTGTGTATTTTTTTCCCCCTTGGGTGGAAAAACGATGGCTTTGCTTTCTTGAAGCATTCCTGCTGGCTTATTCATGGAACCCAAAGAGGGCGACATCCAAGGAGGGCAGCATGCAAGCCTTCTGTTTCCCAGCCAGGGTCAGGGTTTGGCAAAAAGCGGGCGCTGGAGTGAGGTGGGGCTGCCAGTGCAGTAGGTGAGAGAAGAGTTGGCCAAAAGGTAGGAAAGACTTGAAACCAAAATCCACACTCTGATGTGCGGGGCCTCCCAGTGAGAAAAAACACTCCCCAAACACCCACAGACTTATTTGGGTTGGAATGGCATGTGCAGTGCCCAGGAGGCTGGTGAAACAGAGACCTGACCCCCTCGGATGGTCTGGGAGAGCCATGGAAAGCTGGGAGTAGGGCTGGTGCTGGGAGTGGAGGGGGGGACGTCCCAGCAGGGAGTGAACAAGGATCCACTTTGCAGGATGACTTGGGATGAGTGTATCAGCTGCGTTCTGTGTGTGTGGTGGGTAGAGAAACTCGTGGGAAAGAGGGGAGTCAGAAAGACTCCCTCTCTTGAGTATTGGAACCGTGGGGAAGTCCTTTAGACGGCCTCAGTTTCTGAGTAGTAAAATGGGAACAATACAGTAAAACCCAAGACAGTTAGTACCACGTGAGGAGGAAACTTGTCAGGGAAAGGAAACACAAAGCACAAATATTTTGCACCAGTAGACAGTGATAGATGCGCTCTGATGGCTTAGTAGTAAGGAGTTGAGCTGCCAATCCCGAAGCATACAGTTTGAATCCACGAGCTGATCTTTGGGACAAAGTTGAGCAGCCTCCTCCAGTGTGATTATCTGTCTCTGAAAACCCATTGGAGGGTCACTAGGAGTCAATTCTGACTCAAGGGTACATAACAACAGCAGAGAGCAATCAGGAAAAAGGTAAGACTGCGCCCTGTCAAATGAAGAATGAGATTAGAAAAACAAGGCCGTGCTGTGGAGTTCCAGTTCTTACAGGTTTCATTGTAATTCTTAGACTTGGTGTGGTATTTTGTTTTGTTTTGTTTTGTTCCCCCCCCTTGATAGCTTTTGAAAGTTTTTCTTTTATTATACTTCTAAATTGCCTTTTCCTTCACCCAACTTTCCTAGTTCTTAAGGGTTTTACAACCCTTTCTGTGTGGAATTTTTAATGCGGACTCTGCCTGGCATTGCATATGAGAGTATAGGATTGTGTCTCACCTTTGTCAGTTTTCAGAAAGCGATAATGATATAGGGAGCTCTGGTGGCTTAGTGGCAGGAAGCTGGGCTGTAATCCTGAAGGCACATGGTTCAAATCCACCAGCTACTCCACAGGAGACAGATGGGCAATCTCCTCCCATGTAATTTATTGCCTCTGAAAACCCACTAGAGAGTCAACTATGTGTCGGTTCTGACTTGAGGGTACACAATGGCCTAATGGAAGCTCTAGTGGCCTATTGATAAGAAGCTGTGCTGCAATCCCAAAGGCATGTGGTTCGAATTCCCCCGTTGCTCTGGTGAAGGATCGTCAATCTCCTTTCATGTGATTTACTGCCTTTGAATCCCTGCTGGAGGGTCAACTATGGGTTGGTTCTGACTCAACAGCACAACACAACAAAAGCTTTGTGTCAGAGAGCCCTGGTGGTGAAGTCCATAACGAGTCACATTGCTGCGGACCAATGACTGCACCTTGTTGGCACTTCTAATCCACTAGCAGCTCAAGCCTTCAATGTGGAGAACATCTCCACATCAAGAAAACAAAAATCATTGCCACTGGACCAATAGACAACATCATGATAGATGGAAAAAAGATCAAAATGGTCAAGAATTTTATTTTACTTGGATCCATGATCAACACTCTTCTGATCAACAGTCAGTAAATAAAAAGATGTGTTGCATTGGGGAAATCTGCTATTAAGGACATATGCAAAGTATAAAAGAGTAATAATGGCAATTTAAAGACTAAGGTCCTCCTGCTCCAAGTCATGGTCTTTTCAATTGTTTCCTAACATCTGAAAGTTGGACAAAGAGTAAGGATGACAGAGGAATGGATGCCTTTGAATTATAATGTTGCATGAGAACTGAATCTCCCAAAGACCACAAAAGAGCAAATATGTTGTGAAGGAAGTACCACTAGGGTGCTCCTTAGAGCCAAAGGTGGTGAAATTCTCTCTCACATACTTTGGGCCAAAGACATCAAGCTGGGAAAGGTGGGGAGATTCAGTGAGAGAGAGGAAGACCGTCAACGGGATGGGTTGGCAGAGTCACTCTAACAATGGACTCGAGTAGATCGGAGATGGTGAAGACGGCACAGGATAGGGCAAAGTTCAGATCTGTTGCTCAGACAGCGTCTATGAGTTGTAGCCAACTCGACGGCACTTAACAACAACGACAGGTACGAGAAGTAAGAAAAGCACCAACCATGCTGCTTGGCTGAGGACATGCAAAGAGGTATTGTAAGTACTGTGAAGTCATCCAAAATCCTCATTGTCGTGGAATTGGAACTGACTCATAGCTGGTCTTCCAGGGTGCGGGGTGGTAGGAGTTAGGATAGCACAGGAGATTGTCCATCTTTCTTCCATGGAGCCTTTTGTAGATTTGAAGTTCGAGGAAGGCATGGCCTTTGGGTTAATAGCATAGCTCCCTATGGTCTAGGCCTCCAAAGCACCACTATGAACATAATAGTGACAGTGAACTCACAATTGCCTCACTCACTGAACTCACCACTGAACTACAATGAGGGCAGATATTGTATGGTTTATACAAAGGTTTTCAAGGGAAGTGACTTCGTACCTTGAGGCACATTTGAAGATGTCTGGAGACAACTTTGTTTGTTACAACTGGGCAGGGGGTGCTTCTTCTGTCTAAGGGAGAGACCACAGGGATATTTCTAAACATTGTACTTACTATACATAGGCCAGCTTTCCTCCATCACTGAGAATTATCCAGTCCAAATTGTCAGTAGCACCAGGTTAAGAAATCCTTGGCTACTCCAGGCAGTTGGGCAAGATGTAAGCAACATACAGTAGACATCATAAGTCTCACCTGAAATAGTAACAAGCCAACTAAATTTTTCAGCCATATCTTACCGGCTAGAATGCACCTTCTTGAGCCTAAGGCTTTGTCCTTTTTGTCCCCTATGGTTTGCCTCATGTTGTACACTCAATAAATATCTTCCACATCAGAACCCAAAGTTGCTTCATTTTGAGACCAAGCTTAAGGTTAAAGGCATAAACCACGTTTTATATGGGATTTTTACTTAGAGACAAAAAGGGCCTTTTTTTTTTTTTTGGCAAGAGCATTGCATAGGGTGATCGGAGCTAGGACTGAGAAAACAAAGTAGCAGAAAACACAGGAAAGTTACTGCTTGGCATGTACCACCAGTTGGGAGCTGGGAAGCGTGGGAGTGGATTTGCCTTTCTAATTAGGTTGCACTTGGGTTAATGTTGAAGTGAGCTTTTGTTCCCTGAGTAGACACCAGCTGGGAGGTAATCCAGGAACGTGCTGGGTGGCAGAGTGACGTCAGTCTGATATTACACATTTTCTCTGTGTGATCCATAAATAGATGGTTCACACATGGATATATGAGACCAATCTATAAAGTTTGTCCCGACGCAGAATTTCCTGAGACGACACAGACTCTTAAGTGACTCTGGATGACAGTTCAAATCCTGACTCTGTTACTTGTTGCTCTGTGGCCTTTGTACAAGATTCAACTTCCTGGAGCTTCATTTGTCCTTTATTGGGGAAAAATGCAGATGAACAGTATCAACTTTAACAGGTTGTTTTGAAGGCTAAAAAAAGATTAAGGAGATAAGAGGTCATATTGAATCTCCTATTGTAAAAGATGAAAGGGGCTCAAATTCCTTAGCTGTGTGTTGATTTGTGAAATAATTCTTCTAAATAAGTGGTTTATTGTTTATTAGGGTGCTCTTTAGAGGCAAGGAGGGTGAAAAGTAATTTCACTTTGTTAACATTGTCAGGAGGCACTGATCCCTGGGGGAAAGTCTCTGGAAAAAGTAGAAGGTTAGCAAAAGGAAAGGAGAGGGAGAGCGAGAGTGAGAGCAAGAGAGCAAGAGAGTGAGAGTGAGAGAGTGAGAACGAGAGAGAGAGAGAGTGTGAGAGAGATAAGAGAGAGAGCGAGAGTGAGGGCGAGAAAGAGCAAGCGAGAGCGTGAGAGAGCGAGAGAGAGAGAGAGAGAGAGGGAGAGCGAGTGAGAGACAGAGTGAAAGCGAGTGAGAGAGAGAGCGTGTGTGAGAGAGACTGAGTGTGAGAGAGCGAGAGTGTGCGAGATAGCTCAACACTGACTGCAACAATGGCCTTGATCTTGGAAAAGACTGTAAAAATGATGCAGGTTAAGGTGTGGTTTCAATCCCTTGTTTATAAGGTTGCTGTGACTTGTAGTTGACTTGATGGTACCTAACAACATCACATCTATCAACATCTATCCATATATCATGGTGATCTGAATATTACACTTGCCTCTTCTGCCCATGAAAACTGTTCTTACAACTGGCTCCAAGAGTCTTCCTCCTGAAGTATAATGTCCTTCAAGCCAACTTGACATTTAGAATCCGTCCTTCCTGGAACCTAGTTTCAGTGCTAAGGTTTTTAATACCTCCCACAATCCATTAGGTCCTTCCTCCATGAAGTTGTTGTTAGGTGTCTTTGAGTTGAGGACGACTCATCTTTACCTTGTGAACCACAGATCTGAATTCTGTCTTATCTTGTACCAACCTCACAATCTCTGAGACACTCGAACCTGTGGCTGCAGTTCCTGTATCAATCCATCTGGTTGGGGGTCTTTTTCTCCAATGTTGTCCCTCCACCTTTCCAAGTATGATGCCCTTCTCCACGGAATAACCTCTCCTAGCACATGCCCAAAGTATGCAAGATGAAGCTTCACCATTCTTGCCTCCAATGAGCACTATGGCTTCTTCACCTTCTCCAAGACATCTCTGTTTGTTCTCTTGGAAGTCCATGGATATTTAGAACTTTCCTCTAACACCACAACTCAAAGGCATCAAAAAACCTTCTGTCATATTCATTGTCCAGCTCTCAGCAGCACAGAAAGTGATTGGAAAGACCATGGTCTGAATCAGGCACAATTTAGTCTTTAGACTAACATCAATGCTCCTTAAGAATTTAGAAAGGTTCTTGACTTTCTTAGGGCAACATGTCTCCTGATCTCCTGACAGCTGGTATCAAGTTTATTGATTGTAGATTCAAGAAAAAGAAGTTGTTGACAGGTTCAATTTTTTCTCTATCTATCATGGTGTTGCCTATTGGTCCAGAATTTGGTGAGAATTTTTATTTTCCTGAATTTAAGATGCAATCCATATTGAAGGCTACAGTGTTTGATTTTCTGCAGTGTTTCAACCGCCTCCGTAATGTTCCTCTCTTAATGCTTCCCATTGCTCCCATGGCCACACACAGGTGAATCATAGACCATAGCTTTCCATGTTATTTGCAATTTCTGAAACATATCTAGTATTTCCATGCCTTTGCCTCTGATGTTCCCTTAGCTTGGAGTATGATCTTTAATGAACTCTTCTCCAGTAGTCAAGGTTCAAGTCAAAACTAATTTTTTTCTCTCTTAGTTGGAATGAAATCTCTCATTCCACAAACTTGTGGAACACTCACTGGCTTTATTGCAGGTTCAGTGAACTTTCTGTCCCTTCTATTACACAGTGTGTATCCATTTTTACTCCTTTATGAAATAAGGAGTTATGGACAGATACTAAAGGTCTTTATAACCTCTCCTATTAGGACTTTCCCAATACCTAGAATAGGGGAGGCACTAAAAACGTGTTTATTGTGAGTACCAACAGTGATAAATCATGTTGACAGTATTTCCTCTTGACATGACATGCTGACAATGATGTTTACTTCTGTGATCTTACACCCAAAAGCCTATAACATTTGTAAAGATTTTTTTAAACAATCAGATAAACACAAACACCCTTTTACAAAATTCCTTTTCAGTACTCTTCCAAACTGCCAAAATCATCAGAAAACTAAAAAAGCCTGAGACATTATCATTACCTAGAGGGAGTAAGGAATTGAGCTGTCAGCCCATAGGTACACGGTTTGAATCCACCAGCTACTCCACGGGTGAAGATGAGCAATCTCCTCCTGTGTGATTTACTGCCTCTGAAACCCACTGAAGGGTCAGCTATGGGTCAGTTTTAGTAACAGTACACAGCAACAACTAAACAACAACAACAAAGAAACCTAACCAAAGCTAATGTGCCCAATGACATCCAGGAACAGAGAAAAAGCTTTTGGTAAAAATGAAGGAAATCAGAATCTAAAAATACAAAGATAATGACAGAGGGAATTGGATGTAAGGAAGATAGGACCTCTCTGAACAACATTCACAACTTGACTGTCTAGCGGGGAGCTATGGTGACCTAGAGGTAAGGAATTGCACTGTCAACCCAAAGGCAAGCCGTTCGAATACGCAAGTTGCTTCATGGGAGAAAGACAAATAATCTTCTCCCATGTGATTTATTGCCTCTCCCTGGAGGGACAGCTATGACTTGGTTCCAACTAGGCAGCATACAACAAAAAGTGGGTGAATGAGAAAAGGCTTTAACTTCCTTAAGATAAATCAGAAGAAAATGTAATAATTTAAAATGTGTGTCTACTGCAAGGTAATTTGGTGACTCTGGAAGTGTCATTTGATTCACTATTTCTGCATCCATTTATTTTTTCTCCAATTATAATTATATTTAACTTGTGGGATAAAAGAAATGAATCTGTACAAAGTACTTGGCCCTGAGAGGGTGTTTCACCTCTGTTCGTTCCTCTTTCCTTTGTAAAACCAGGCTTAGAGACAAGTCACTCAACTTCTTCATGGACAACAGGGCATTTATTATTGAAATGGAATCAAAAGAAATGTTTTGAAACAAAGCCTATGGTTACTGCCTCCTAATAGGTGAAAGCAGTCCAATTTTTATTAGTTGCTAGGTGCTTTCTATGAACTTGGAGAAATGATGAAAATTATACAAGTGTTCAGGTCTTTGGTTCATAAGGTTGCTATGAGTCACCTACGATTCAATGACACTTAACAATAACAACAACATAGAGAAAGACCAGTTGGCCTAGTGAACAGAAAGTGATGCTACCAAGAAAAAAGGTGGGTGTTTTTAATTGTTTTTGGTCAAGCATTCTTCTAGGTCGTACAGCGCTGGTGTGTCCGCTAGCCATACAGAGGTAACTTGTGGTCGCTGTGAAGCTGAACACTGTGACACTGATGAGTCAAATGCGATAATGGTCACCTTTGGTGGACAGTGTTTGGTGGATTAAAACAAACTTGGAAGCAGGAGTAGTATCCACTTCTGTAAATAGCTTGCCTCCAGAAACTCTATGAACCCGGAGAAAGGATGAAAGTCACGCACGCAAGTGTCGAGGACTTTATAGGGTCGATATGAGTCGCCGACAACTCAACGGCACTTAACAACAAGAACAGGTGCCTTCTGGTTGGTTCAAATTATAATGTGGCCTTGTGGCATCCTCACAATAGCATCTACATTTGGACTTCTTTTTTGCAGCCACTGTTCCTGTCAGTTGGTTCCACCAGTCATTTGCACGTAGTTGTGATGCCACAAGCGATGCCACTGCTGATTCACAGCAGAACCACTTAGGGTAGACAGGTGTCTGTGGCATTTCTAGATTAACAGAGACGAGAGGCGGGGATGTAAGTCTACATATGAAAATAAATTGGTTGCTGAGTCGGATGGATTTTTATTAGAGGAGCATTATACGTGCACGTTATCTCCTTCCACCGAGAGCCCTGGTGACATAGTCCATAGTGGGTTTTGTTGATACCCCAAAGACCACGCCTCTTTGGGGGTAAGAATCCATCAACAGCTCTTTTGGAGAAAGACATCTCCTCATTTTTAAGATTTATTGCCTTGGAAATCCAGTAGAGGTCGCTATGGGTTAGATGTGACTTGACAGCAGTGAGTGTTGAGTTTAGGAAAGAGGAAAAGGTAAGCTAGCAATTTCAAGGCTTCATCCTTTTCATCTGAGCTGATAAAGGGGGAGTCTGAGGGTGGATGGCCCTTTGTTTTAGCTGGCACATTAATGAGGCCCTATTTACAAAAATAGTACTAGAAGCCTCAGAGGAGGGTGGAGAAGTCAGAACAGAGGAACTGTTCTGCATAATTAAATTAGGGAATGGAAGATGAGTAGGGGATAAGGAGAGGTTTTGATCAACAGAGCAGGAGACTACAGTCTTTGAAGACAGAGACCAGCAGGACTTTTAAAACAAAAATTCCTAAACTTTAATTTTTATTTACTTGGTTTATGTATGTGAAAGAGATAAATGTCTGTCCTCATGCCTAATTTTCAATACATGCCTAGTGTTAATGTTGTTGATGGGACTGAAGAACTGGATTAGAGTGCTTTATTTCCATTTGGCACCAATCCTGGAGAAAGAGAACAGTTTAGGGCAGTGTAATGACATGTGAGATTTTGGGGTTCTGCAGAAATAGGAATATGGACATAGAAATAGCCAGAGTACAGGCATCTCTGGGAACTTGCAGGAAATTGGGACTGGACATTACTTCTGGACTAAATTAAACAAATAGGAACATTTATGTATGGTATGTGAGTGCATGTGTGTTAGTGTAAGAAGCAGGAATATATTCCTGTTAACAGATCTCTCCACTGCAACATCTCTGGTCTGAGGGAAAAGAAAAGATTGATGTTTCTTAGGTTTCCAGCCCTCCCTAATAGAAAGGAAATATAATTGCCAAATGAGAGAAATATACCCTCTTATAAATACTTAAGGTAGCTCTGGTGGCCTAGTGATACAAAGCTGCACTGCAATCCCAAAGGTACGTGGATCAAATCTACCAGTTGTTCCATGGGAGAAAGATAGGAAATCTTCTCCAATGTGATTAATGGCCCCTGAAAACTCTCCAGAGTGTCAGCTATGGGTCGGTTCCGACCTGATGATACACAACCACAACAGGTTTGCATTAGGGAGCTCTAGTGACATATCCCTTAGGGAGTTGTGTTCCTAACCCAAAGGCCAAGCCTCTTTAGTGGTTCAAATCCACCTGCAGCTCTTAGACAGAAAGGGGAGCAATTGCCTCCCATTTGATTAATTGTCTCAGAAATCACTGGAGGGCCAGCTATGGTTTCAATTTGATGGGGGGAGAGATATAGAGAATGAAAGGGAGAAGAAGAGGGAGAGGGAGAGAGATAGATCAATCTACCAGCAGCTCTGAGAGAGAAAGATGGGAAATCTCCTCTTGTGAGAGTAATAGCCTCCAAAAGCCCATTAGAGCGTCAGCTATGCATGAATCCCAGCTCACCTGCAATGAGACTGAAGGCAGGACAGAGTGCCTTGTTAGGGCTGTAAATTTGAAAACAGGCTGTGATTTTACAGGCAGACATTATGTGTTTAGGAGATGTCAGTCATACCTAGAAGCAGAATCTTGGATGTGAAGAAATGTGAAAACTTTCACTGCAAATTAGTAAATGTGACTCTATCTGTCCTTTCCTTGCTTTTTGGGGAATCTGACACTCATTAAACAGGACACACACACACACACACACACACACACACACACACACACACATGATGTTCCACCTTCCATACTCCCATTGCTTCATTTCTTGTTACTCTTTAACATTTACAGATTGGTTGTACCAAGTTGGTGGTATGTATTAGAATAGGATGTCTTTTACCTTTGTATCATACTCTGTGTTGGAAATCATTTGTTGACAATGAACTTGAACTTGGATTCATGCACTGTCATTTACTTACAGATCCCTGTTTATTCATCTCTAGGGAGAGACATGAATAAGCACTTGGCTTCTAAGTGAAGGGATGGTGGTTTGAATACATCCAGAGGTGCCTCCGAAGAAAGGCCTGGAGATCTGCTTCTGAAAGGCACACTGAAAGCCATGCACAGTGAAGTTTTACTCAAAAGCATGAGTCTAAAAGGCAAGAGGCATCTCTTCATGTGCGGAGCCTTCCTATACACATTTCCTTCATATCTGGTGTCTGGCAGAGGTGACCACTTCCTCCAGAGTGGATACAGGGCATGGGATATATTGGTGCTTTCTGCAGATCTGTGCCTTCTCAGGAGCCCTGAAGGCACAGGTAACCCAAAGGTCAGGAGTTCAAAACTACAAGCTGCTCTGAGGGAGAAAGATGTGGCAGGCTGTTTCCATAAAGCTCTACAGCCTCGGAAACACGGTGGGGCAATTCTCTTCCTGTAGGGTTGCCGGGAATCAGCTGAACGGGACTGGGTTTCTTTGGTTTGATCTGTCACTCCTAATGTGCGAATGGTGATTATTTGCAGCTACTGTTTCCAAACAGCCTCCCCCTGCAGCAGGCAGAGTGTAGACACCAGGTCAGTTTAATTTCTGTCCCAGGCACTTAGCACAGCTCCTGGTTCTTACAAAGCGCTTAGTAAATATTGAGTGAATGACTAACTCTTGTCCTTCCCAAGTGTAATTACATGGGCCTTACAAAATGTCAGACACCCACTCCGTGACTGGTCAGCTCCTGTTAGCTCGGAGATTATCGAACGTGTCTGCACACTGGAATCACCCAGCAGGCTTTGAAATTCCTGCTGGGGGTGGTTTCACCCACCAGCCATCTAATCGGTCTGAGCTGCAGCCTGGTGTGGGCACTTTAGTTGAGATGAAAGTTACAAAATGCAAAATGAACATTTTTAGGGCGTTGTGGTGGCCTAGTGGTAAGACTCTCCTCTCGCAGTCCTGAAGGCACACAGTTCAAGTCCACCAGCTGCTCCACTGCAGTAGGATGGGCAATCTCCTCCCATGTTATTATTGCCTCTGAAAACTGCTGGGGGGTCAGCTATGGGTCGGTTCTGGCTCTACGGCACACAACAACAAGACTCAGTAGCATTTAGTAAAATCACAATGCTGTACAATCATCACTTCTGCTAGTTTCAGAACATTTCTATCCTTCCAAAAAGAATCGCATATCCATTAGGCATTTTGACTGCATGTTTAATCATTTTGAGAGTGCAAAGGCTGGTGGACATCACCAATTTCTTCATCTTTGGCTTTAATAATTAATGCATATAGGCCTTCCTTGTGTGTGTATGGATAATATCACTATGTGATTGTCTGATTCAAAATGGCCAATACCAATCCATCTCAACTCACTAATTCTTGGGATGTCATTATTTACATGTTTCCTTTCATTGTGGACAACTTGCAATTTCCCTACGTTCAACCTTCATACATTCCACATTCCATTTATTAACGGATGCTTGCAGGTATTGTCCCTCACTTGGAGTCTGGCCACATCAGCAAGTGAAGGTCCTTATTGAGTGAAAGCTTTACACCATCAGTGCCATTACAGCAGACTCTACTTTTAGGAGGTGACTCTTCCCCTGTTGCATTTTGAGTGATTCCCAATCTGAGAGGCTTATCTTCCAGCACTGTATCCAACAATGGTCTGCTATTGCCCATCAGGTTTTGAAGGTCTATTATTTCAGAAGTGAATGGCTAGTCTTTCTTCTTAGACTGTCATAGTCTGGGGGTTCTGTTGAAACCTGTCTGCCATGGGTGACCCTGGTGGCATTTGAAATCCCATTAGCATAGCTTCCAGCCTCACAGCAACACACAAATCACCACAGTATGACAAACCGATGGACAAATGGTGGTATAACCTGTTGTGCAGATGACACAACTCTGCTGATAGAACGTGAAGAGAACTTGAAACACCTGCTGCAGAAAATAAAAGACCATGACTTTCTTTTTTTTTTTTAGACCATGACTTTCAATATGGATTACATCTCAATATCAAGAAAACATAAATTCTTACCAATAGCCAATATCTTGCTAGATTGGGAGGAAAACTGAAGTAGTCAATGATTTCATTTTACTTGAATCCAAAATCAATACCCATGGTAGTCGCAGTAAAAAAAAAAAACAAAAAACAAACAAACCCAAAAGACATTTTGCATCGGGCAAACCTGCTGTAAAGGGTCTCTTTAAAGTGCTTGAGAGCAAAGATGTCAGTTTAAAGACTAAGGTGCACCGGATACAACCCAGGGTATTTTCCATTGCTTCATATGCATCTGAAAGTAAAACAATGGAAATAAGAAAGATCAAAGATGAATAATGCCTTTCAATTGTGGTGTTGGAGAACAGTTTTGAATATGCCATGGACTGCAAAGGTTCAAATAAATATATCTTGGAGGAAACCAGAATAATGAGATTTTTGCCTCACGTACGTTGGGCATATTGTCAGGAGGCACTAGTCCTTGGAAAAAGACATCATGCCAGAAAAGGTAGAGGATCAGAGAAAGAGAGAAGGGCCCTCAAGGAGATGTACTGACACAGTGACTACAACAATGGACTTGAACATGAAGGAGGTTGTGACAATGGGACAAGATAGGGCAAGATTCAAGTCCATGTTCTTAGTGTTGCTAAGAGTCCTAGCAGACTTGATGATACCTAACAACAACATCCACTAAGCAAGCACTCTCATACTTACACCCCCATACATTGCCTCCCCTGGTAATTACGAGTCTTTTTTTCTTCTCCATACCATTGTTTAAGGGAGCTTTGGTGGTCTAATTACAAAAAAAACTGTGCTATAATCTTGCAGGCATGTGGTTCAAATCCACTAGCTGCTCTATGGGAGAAGGATGGGCAATCTCTCTGATTAATTTCCTCTGAAAACCCACCTGAGGGTCAGCCATGGGTCAGTGGTACACAACAACAAACAACATCATCGTTTAGGAGCCATTGTTAATGACATGGTGCTAAAGTGCAGGTGTGCTTGACCCAAGTCAGGGGATTTTCAATTGCTTTATAAGAATGTATAAGTTGAGAAGTGAAGGAAGTGAGACCAAAAAAGAATTGATACCTTTGAATTCTCTGTCAAGTCAAGTCCAAGTCAGAGGGACTTCATCAGGTTTCAGAAGCTGCACATATTTAAGGAAGAAGACTGCCTGTCTTTCTTCAGTGGAGCAGCTGTTGTCTGGAAACTGCTAACCCTGTGGTTACACATTATACGCACTGTGTTATGTCACCACGTCTCCTTTCTCAGAGGAGCAATTGTGCATGCAGTGTTTATACCACTCAGGGACCTTAACACTTTATAAAGAGTTATGCAAAGTGCAGTCCATACAAAAGGGGATCCATCCACTACTCATGCTTCCCCCAGGCATCTCTTTCTTGTGCATTCTTGGCTTTTGAAGACCTGTATCTCCTACACTTTGAAAGTCTCCCCTTGGGTTATAGGAATTGCTTTGTTGAAAGGCTTCAAGAATTAAAAAAATAGGACTGTAGAAGGAGGTAGGGAAGGATAGGGAAGAAAATGTGCAAGAGTTAATGAATAAACATTTTTAAAACCCCAAACAAAACAAGCAAACAAACAAAAAGAACTAAAACACATTGCCGTCAAGTTTGAGCAAATTCCTAGCTGACCCTGTATGTGATTTCTGAGGCTATAACTTGCATGAGAGGAGACTACTCATCTCCCTCTGAGCTACCAGAGAAGAATGGCCTTGGATTTAGCCTCACAGCTCACTACCGGTTACACCATCAGAGCTTCCTGCAAGAAAGGTGCCTGGAAATGTTTGTCTTCCTCGAGTTACCCTTACCTACCTAACTACTGAGGATGAAAAAGTATAAAGGCCAGTTCCCTTGTTTAGAGTCCAGACGTCTTTTAAGAGACAATTTATATCCTGGAGTTAACCCAAAGTGGAGCCTCTCCAGTGGTTTAAATCCACCAGGGGGCTCCACAGGAGAAAGATGGGCAATCTCCTCCTATGTGTTCTCTAGCCTCCTGAAAACCCACTGGAGAATCTAGCTGGGTCAAGCCATGAGTTGGTTCTGACTTGACTGCAATGAGCTTGAGTTGGATCCTTTCCTCCAGAAGCTTTGGTGATACGATGTCTAAGACATTTGACTGCCAGCCTAAAGGTCAGTGGTTCAAACTCACCAGCCCCTCTTTGGGAAGAAAGATGTGACAATCTGTGTCTTAAGGATGTACCCTCTGAAGTCCTGTGGGCAGCTCTGTTCTGCCCTCCAGGGTCACTGTGAGTCACAGCCAGCTCAATAGCATTGACCTTGTTTATGAATGTCTTTTTCTCCCACTCTCCTTTCAATCACATCAGCCCAAAGCCAGATCTAAGGATAGAGTCAGTTTCTTCAGACAGGCAGATTGGAAACAAAAACTCTGCTCACAGCTTGGCAGCAACAAAGGTAGTGATTGATCTTCAGTTGCTGCTCCAAATGGCAACCACTTTAAAACTGATCCTGCCCTTGTCACTGGGTGGAGAAAGCTTCAGTCAGCAAGTTCCACATCCTCCCCAGCCACTGCTTGCGGCTTGCAGATCGGCTCTGGTATGAGAAGTGATGGGAGTTGTCAAAACAGGGTCTCCTCGCTGAGTGAAGAGGGGGAATGAATGATTCAGGTGGTGGGGCTTTTAAGGAACTGGAAGGCAGATGATTTAAACACTATTTTTAGTGATTGTTGGTCATGTTAGGGGTGGGGCTCTGGTGGCCTTTACTATGGGGAGTTGTGCTTGCTAACCTGATGGTTTCAATCCCCTAGTGGCTCTGCGACGGGAAATCTCCTCCTGTGCAAATTACAGCCTCAGCAAATCTGCCCAAAGATCAGTTCCAACTTGATGCCAATGAGTTGTTGCTTTGGGGGTGCTTGTTGTTTTCCCAGTCATTTTATATTTAATTCTTCACAGATTATTAAGCATCTGTTAGATGGCTGATGATGTGCTTCTAGGAAAATCAGCTAAGTCCTATGGAGCACAATGTTCTAATCTGTCACTAATCGTGGGGATAGTCCAGGGTCAGGCAGTATTTTACTCAGACGTGCACGGGGTCTCAGAACAGGGACAACTCAGAGACCAAGGACAATAGAGGGCAACAAGCAGAAACCGAAGACTGGCAAGGCTTGTTTCTTACCCTAGAAGGATTTGAAATCTACAATTCATAGCTCAGACAGACATGCTCACTCAACACACACTCACTTGCTCACCGTCTAGTAGGTTCTAACACCTAGCAACTTTCCATCAGCCAATTAGAGCCTGTGATAGACTTTGGAGTCAGAAATGGAGGACATCAATCCCTTACACCATGGAGAATCTGAAAGTAGCACAGACACTGGGCCTGGAAGGATGACTGTTGTGTCGTGCATGGTATTTCAGGCTAAGGGGAGAACCAGGAAAGGCAGAGAAGTCTTCGGGCAAAGAGAACACAAATGGTCTAGAGGAGATGGAGCTGCTGGGATGGGTAGAGTGAGAGGGGAAGTCATCCTCCGCTCGCAAGCTTTGTTACATGTCTACTTTGTACCACGTAGGAAGGGGAACACATCTCTCTAGGAAATAAAAAACCATGAATGCAATGCAGCCCTTTGCCCTTTAGGAGCAGGCAGAAGGAGGCGATGGGCAAGCACAGAGGGACTGCAGCCACGTGAAAAGTGTCATGAATTGGCACAAGGAATCTGATAGAGTCGGGAAGACTTCCTGGAGGAGGGGACACTCTTCTGTAGGATAAATCTCGGAGAAGTGATAAGGATTGGAAGGGTGGCCTTGTTGGCCAGTCCCAAAGTACTTCATGTCAAACTAAGAAGTCTTGACTCAGTGTCACAGTGAATAGCGAAAGCAATGAAGATTCAGGTGCAACGCTGTGGGAGTGGGGCATTTATTCAGTCTGTGTTTCAGACACGTCACCCGACTAAGAGAGCTACACACAGGCTGGCTCCAGGTGTCCTAGCAGTGCACTGCTTGATTGATGTAACCAGGCCTCATGTTTTGAGATGTCAGCCCTATTGTTCTGGCTAGGAGACGGATACATTTTCTTCCCTATACGAGAATGGCTTGCAGGTTCTCAATAAAGAGCAGGGGCTTCAGGCAGAGTGGAAGGTAGATCACAGAAGGACTTTGCACTCACCTGCTCTTCAATGTTGGGTAGAAGAGGGGATGCCTGGAGAGGCTGCTAGCTGATGCGGTAACTATGGTAATGTGCAGCCTCCTGCACTTAGGAGGGGCCTGAAGAGATGAGGAGCACTTTGTCAAAGGCTTGCAGCTAGGCACGTCTTGACTGTCTGCCTGTGGCTAGCCTGCCTCCAAAATCTAAGGACAGAATTTTAGATGGCCGAGTTTCAAAGGCACACCCAGCCCTTCCCAAAGGAGAAGGACGGCTTGAGGGACACTCAAGTCTGGCCCAAATAGTTCCAACTAATGCTGGGCAGCTGTCCCTAAGCCTGCCCCCAGCAACCCACAGAGCAAGGGCTTTACTTTGAAACTAAGACTCTGCTCCAAATGTCTATTTAAAACAACAGCAACAAAAGCTGCCTGGTATTGTTGTTGTCATTGTGCTATATCCATCCTCTAAGCAGCCCCACTTGGGGAATATTTTGAACTCCCACAATAATCCCTATCTACCTCATCTTCAATATCACGAGACATACTTGGCTTCCATCAGAACAACCCAGATAATGAAATTAGATAGACTTGGATTCACGCCAAGCACTGCTGCTGATTCCACACTGTATAACAGTGGAAAGGGCACTTAGCCCCTCTGAAAATCAGAGATGGCAGGATCTGGTTTTTTTTTTTAAAAAATTATTATGAAAGTTTCTAGTCTTAACTCTTGGTACATTGTGTGTACTTAAGTAAATGGTATTTTCTTTCATTTCATTTTCATCCCATCCCCCTAAAACTCTGACTTTCTTGGAAACAGATAGTGAATTTGACTTATGTCTGTTTCCAACAAAGTCTAGCCAGTCTTAGTACGTAGGGGAAGAAGACTTCACACAGCCTCTTCATGAATACAGCTCGTGAAAGTAATTCTCCATCTCCAGGAAAGTTGGCTCGACTGGCTATTAGTGGAAAGAGCTGTGGTTTTACAGATGGAATGGAACATGGGGCAAGAAGAGTCTTAGAATGCCCCCAAAACGGTTTCTGTTCAATCTCTTTTATTTTTTAGGAAGTCTCTCATGATCTCCTTATATCCCTAAGCCCATCATTCCCGCTTCACCACACTCTTCCATTTGCATGGGATGCCCTTTGCTTCTCTCCAATAAAGGTGACCTTCCTCGTCCTACTAGACATCCATCCCACTGGTCTGCACCACTTAACAAAGCATTGCTTGACTCTTCAGCTGAAGGTGACCTCTCCACTCCTGCTCTAGAAAAATACTTAGTGGTTTGCCTATTTACTATTTAAGAACAAACTTTACAATAGAACTTTTTTTGCAGTCTATTTATAAATTATAAAATAAAGGTAGGATAATGACAAAAATGAAAAATTTAAGAATCTATTTTCTCCACATTTGATGTTATGTTTACTGCATGTTTTAACTTTATAAGTATATTCTAACTAATGTATAACATTTTTATTAAAAATTGTTTATCTAATTTAAACTTATATTCACATGATATAAAATAGTCACATGTTATATAGGTTGTTGATGTTGATTGCCTTCTAGCCGAGCACAACTCACAGTGACCCAATAAACAAAAGGCCTGCTACGACTATCGACATTTGTCAAAGTTCATAGTTTCCGGAGGTATGTTGTTTAAGAAGTGGGTGCCACTTCTGTTTCCAAATATGTCATAGTATGTTATTGTTGTTATGTGCCATTGAGTCACCAGCAACCCTATGTACAGCAGCTCTGAACCCTTCCCTGTCCTGAGCCAGTCTCACTAATTCTGACACACCAACCCCCAATGCCCAGTTACTCTATCAGTCCATCTTATCTGGGGTCTCCCTCTCCTGCTCTGTCCATCCACCCTTCTTTTTTTATTATTATTATTTTGTTTGTGTGTGTGTACCATCAAATCGGATCTGACTGGTACAGGAGGAGATGGCCCCTCCTTCTCTGGCAGAGCATCTGGTGGATTTGAACCGCCTATCTCTGGGATTGCAGTGCAGCTTCTTGCCACTAGGCAACCAGAGCTCCCCATCCACCCTTCTGAGCATGATGTCCTTCTCCAAGGACCAATCTCTCCTGACCTCGTGCCCAAAATAAGTGAGGCGGAGCTTCAAAATCCTAGCCTCCAAGGACAGACTTGATTTCACCTTCTCCAAGACAGATTGAAATGTTTTCTTGGCAGTCCATGATGTTTTCAAGACTATTATCCAGCCCCACAACTCGAATAGATAAATATTGTATTCTGTTTTGGTTATGTGCCGTCAACTTGCCTAAGACTCATATTGCCCCTCTCTAAAGCAGCTCTGAAGCTTGCCCTGTCCTGATCCAGTCTCACTGACTCCAATATACCTAACACCATTGACGAAGTTACTGTATCAATCCAACTCATCTGGGGTCTTCCTCTCCTGCATTGTCTCTCCAGCCTTCCAAGCATGATGTTCTTCCCTAAGGATTGGTTCCTTCTGGTCACATGCCCAAAGTATGAGATGGAGAATCAAAATCTTAGCCTCCAATGAGACACTTATTTTCACCCTCTCTAAGACAGACTTATTTGTTTTTGTGGCAGTCTATGAATGTTCAAGACTCTTTTCCAGCACCACATCTCGAAGGCATCAATTCTTCTTCTGTCATCCTTAGTCATTGTTCCGCTCTGTGATGCATAGCAAGTAATTACAAAGACCACGGCTTGGATCAGGTGCACCTTGGCTTCTAGACTGACATCATTGCTTCTTAGTATTCTGGAGAGGTCCCTGACAGCAGATTTTCCTTGTGCAATTAAGCTTTTGATTTTCTGATTGCTATATTAACACTTACAAATCCTATGGGACTCTGGTGGCATAATCCATAGCACATTGTTCTGCTAACCTCTCTGGAAGCTCAAGGGAGAAAGACAGGTAGATTCCATGTAGAGCTGCAAGGAGTCATAATCAACTTGATCACACTATATAATATATATCATTTTATGTATTGTAGCTTTAGTTTTATATTGAAATATTGCCCTTTTCCTATATTGCAATATGGTGTTCACAGGATTCACTTTCCAACATTCATGTACTATTTGATAGATTTACATTCTCTATAAAATCCTTTTGGAAATTGAACATTTAGATTGTTTCTATTTTTCATTATTATAAACAATGCTATTTGCTTGGTTTTTTGTTTGTTTTATTTATCCAATCACATGTCAACATAGGCTAACATCCATGGGTTAAAAAGGAAGGCATGTTTCATTTGTATCATAACCCAATGCTATCATTCCTGTTCTGCCCTATTTTGCCCTGTACAATCATACAGGGACCATGTTTATTGGATTTGGTGGTTCTGCAGTCTTCTGGGACTTTAGAGACATCCAGGAGAGCCACTGTATTCAGCGTGCAGACAAGGGACAAGATGATGCAGGAAAGATTTCAAAGGAGAATTTCGAGGGTCTGCCTCAAAGCAGTGTCCAAGATTTCTACGCAAATGACACTGGCCAGAACTTGGTTGCATGACTCCAGATAACTGAAGAGGGAACTGAGAAATTACTCCTCAGATCTGTACAAGTAGTAGAGAAAGTGGATTTGAGGAGTATCTAGTCAAAATCTGTTACTATTGTATTTTATATTACTTGCTTATATTCTATATCTAGAAGAGAAATTTTGGATTAAAATGCAGCAATATTTTTCTAGTACTCTTCTTGAATGTCTTCTATCATAAGCTTTTTTTTTTTAAAAAAAAAGGTATTAGATTATAACACTAAATTAAGTCATGCATTTTCAATTTTGCCACACTATTTTGTTTTTTTCTCATAAAAATGTAATGTAATAAATCCCTATTGAAAATTTACATTCCTTGAAAGCCATGTCTTCTCTTTCATAAACTCATTCGAATCTACTCCATTCTGAGCACACGTAATAGATGAAACAAATGATGTCATTAAATCGAAACAAAGTTCTGGGAAGTGAAATGGTCAACTGAAGAGCTAAAGAGAAACAATAAAATAAAATCATCACCAACAGCAGCAAAGTAAATAAAAGTGTCACATTTAATTGGATAAGACATAACATAATAGTTCTCCAAGGAATGGAAAGATGCTTTGAGTGAGAGAGGGCTTTTCCACCTCTATGGCCTGAAAGAAGAAAGCACAACCATTACATAAGCTCCCAGCAGAAGGGATGTGTGGGAAGTAAAGAGCTTGCAGTCCTGATGGTTAAAGTCAAGGGCAATTGTAAACTCTCCATCCACCACAACACTGAGGACTAAGTCAACTTCTTTTCAGTCTGCAGTGATTGGAAAAGCCCAGCTCACAAGAAGGGCCAATCTTTTCTTTTACCTTCATTTCTACTGAATAACTTTAATTTTTCAGACACAATGCTACTTGCTTTATGTGACTTTGACTATTTCTTCGTTCCCCACCCCCGCAACAATACGTTAAAAGAGAATTCATTCCTCGCTGGGATTTATGGTTTCCCCCCTCAATTCTCATATTTCCCAGCACCTGTTGGGCAGCTGCTACGCTCTGCTCAAGTGGTGGCTTGCATTTGTGAAGACTAAGTTCTAACAATATGGAAAGTTAGTGATATACTTAAGGGATTTGCAATGCACTTAACTATAGTAGATTGCTTGAACCATGCTCTCATATTTCCTGTATACTTCTGTGGTCTCCTATAAGAACTAATAAAAATAACAGTGCTACTGCATTCAATGGGTATGTCGCTATGACTTTTATAGAATAATGATGTATAACTATAAACATGCAATATTATATTCACACATATACAAATTATATATATACGCATATGCTTATACACACACATACGTATATATATGAAGTTGGTAGACTATACAGCCCTATTGATTTCTACATCTATTGGATATAACACAGATTCTTAATTGTATTAGATTTTACAGAAGCAGCAGCTAACACTGAGATGATGATATCAGGCATTCTTCTAAGCATTATACATAGATTGATGCATTAGATTCTCACACAACCTTAAGAAGTTATAACTACTATCCCTAAGTTATAACTACTAAATCCCCATCATACAGATGAGGAAAATAAACTCCAGAGAGATTAAGAAATCTGTCTGAAATCACAGCTCAACAAAGTCAAGATTTCAAAGTAAACCATGTGGGTCTGCAGTCCATTATTTTAAGGGCTATGAAAAACTTACATTTATGAAATAAGATGTAGTAAATGGCATCTATTGTACAAAACAAGAAAGATTATTCTCGTTTTAACTTGCATTGAGCCATTCAGATAAGTAGGACAATAGCGTCATGGTTACTGTTATTAATATTTCTCCCCTAAGACAAAAGAGGCTTAGAGGGAGTAGAAGACTATGGCTTTTGAGTGGCAGACGTCTTGCCTTCCATAAGTTCAGTTACTTGCTAATCTTTGCCAAGTGAAGCCATCACTCATCTGTCCGTGAAGGTATGCAAGTTCCTATGATGCTGAACAAGTTTCAGTGGAGCTGCAAGACTAAGGCTGATTAGGAAGAAAGGCCTGGTGATCTACTTTCAAAACTGGGCTAATGAAAACCCTATGAATCACCACAGTCCAATCACAGGGATGGTACAGGGCCAGGGAGCATATCTTTTCACTGTGTAGGAGGCTGCCATGAATCAGGAGCCAATATAACAGTAGCCAAGAACATGTGAGAGGGCCAAGGAACAAGAATATTCTACTCCGTAATACAAATATTATCTACACAAATACACACACATGCATCAACAAAAAATGTATATAATGTGTGGAGGGTCTGATATGAATCAAACCACAAAACTCTTTGACATTAGGTTGATTCCAACTTCTAGAACAGAGTAGACTTGCCCCATAGGGTGTCCAAGAGGGTGGCATAGCCCTTAGCAAGTACACTGATAACCCAGAGGTTGTGTTTCCACAGCAGTTTGAGTCCACTAGTATTTCTTCAAGAGAAAGAGGAACAATCATGTGATTTCAAGCCTCAGAGACCTGGTGGAGGATCACTGAGTCGGAACAACAGTGAGTGGAGGTGGTATCGTTACAAAAAGCAGACAGTCATGCACTTTGGTTAGCAGCAGGGCACATAACCACTGGGCCACCATGACTCCTTGTGATGTGGACAGTTCTTGTTGTTGTTGTTGTTGTGTATTGTAGAGTCAGAACAGACCTGTAGCTGACCCTCCGGTGGGTTTTCAGAGACAGTTAATTGCACAGGAGATTGCCCATCCTTCTCCCATGCAGACTTTAGGTGTTTAAAATAGTGATGAAATGTATTTAGAAATCCCACATAAAGACACATATTATTCACTTGTAATACAGTAACACCATCCAGCCCTAATCAAAATATTTTACAACTTGAGTAAAGAATACTTTAAGGTCTGAAAGAATTAAGTTCCATATTTCTAATGAAAACAAAATTCATTGCTTAGTGACAAAAAGGTTATAGGTTTCTTATAATAGTCCAATAAGCCGAGTTATTAAAATTTTGGAGCTGTTCAGCATTCCACAAATACTTTTGAGTCTGTGAAGGTTTCAGATACATGAGACGAACGATCTCTCAGGCCTGGGCTCTGCTCTGAGTTCTGCTGGAAAGATTCAATGCTGGTGACCAGGAACTGGTTCATCAGCCTCTCTGGGCTTGAAGCTGTTGTTCTTAGGGTGCTGTTGACACTGCCTGATGCAGTGGCGGCTTTACGATGTAAACACATGGTTCTAGCCACTGTGTCAATGCAACTCGTTGAGGTGCATCCTCCTTTTTGCTAACCCTCTTCTTTTCCAAGCAGGGCTCCTCCCAAAAGCATGTTGAACCTACTTAAGATGAAACCTCACCTTCCTTGCTTCTAAGGAACACTCTCACTGCACTTTTTACAGGACAGATTTCTTGTGAAAGTCCATGGTAGATTCCATATTCTTTGCCAACATCAAAATTTCAAGTTACTCATTTAAAAAACAGGGCAGGCATTATTATTAGTAGATGTTGTTGTTGTTGTTATGTGCCATCGAGTCATTTGCGACTCATAGTGACCCTATATACAAGAGCCCTAAACGCTGTTCTATCCTGTGCTAACCTTGCCGTCTCAGACACACTCATTCCCACCATTCTGATCACAGAATCGATCCATCTCATCAAGGGTCTTCCTCTCCTGTGCCATCCCTCCACTCTCCCAAACATGATGTCCCTCTCCAAGGACCAGTCCTCCTTGCAACATGCCCAAAGTATGTCAGATGAAGCTTCAGAATCCTTGACTCCAAGGAGCATTCTGGCTTCACCTTCTCCAGGACAAACCTGTTTGTTCTCCTAGCAGTCCATGGTATATTCAACACTCTTCTCCAGCACCACAGCTCAAAGGCATCAATTCTTCTTCTATCATCCCTATTCACTGTCCAACTCTGATGCATAGCATGTAATTGTAAAGATTATAGCCTGGATCAGGTGCACCTTAGTCTCCAGCCTGATGTCACTGCACTTCAGTACTCTTGAGAGGTCCCTCACAGCTGACTTTCCCAGCGCAATTCATCTCCTGATTTCCTGGCTGCTGTTACCAAGAGTGTTGACCGTAGAAATAAGTAAACTAAAACTGTTAACTCTCTCAATCTCTTAACCATCCATCCTGATGCTGTCAATTGACCCAGTGGTGAGAATCTTTGTCTTGTTGACATCGAGCCTCAAACCATATTGAAGACTGCAGTCCTTGATGTTCTGCAGCCGGCGCTTCAGGTCCTCCTCAGTTTCAGTTTAGTAGATAGTCAAGGGATTACTTACACCAATGAAGGTGACAAGGAAAGATTTGTTGCTAAGCATAACATTGAACCTATGGGGGTCTACAGTGTGCGAGACTGGCATAATTAGGCAAGAGAGAAGTACTTCGTCCTATTATCACTTTCTGAATTTTAGGATTCATTCATTGATGCAAAAAATAATTATGGAGCACCTGCTATGTGCCAGGTGCTGTTGTAGACACTGTGAATAGAGCTGGGTCCTCTATTATCCTCTCTTAATGAAGCTTATATTGGGTCTGAGGAAGTTAGACCTTAATTAAGCAAATGAAAAACACTATATATGTCAAGAGTTGGTAAGTGTTACGCAGGGAAATAGGGGGCTCTGGTGGTCTCATGGATAAGGATCTGTGTTTGCTAAACCAAAGACAAGTGGTTCAAATGCCCCTGAGCTGCTTCATGGGATAAAAATGAGCAATCTCTTCTCATGAATTCCACAGCTTCTGAAAATTCATTGAGGTCAACTGCAAGCTGGTTCAATAAATGGTCTATAACTACCACCACAATAGCATGCATTGAAATAAAGCAGAGGAAGGGTGAAAAAGGGGCACTCTGATGGTACATTCCACAGGACCTTAGACTATGAAACCAAGGCCTATGTCTTTTGGCCAGTTTGAATTCAGCAGAAGCCAAGACCTTTTAATACAACTATTATTTAAATATACAAACCAATCCCTAAAGCCAAAGAGGAAGAAATTGAATATTTCTACAAGGTTTTGCAGTCTGAAATTTATCACACATACAACCAAGGTACATTAGTGGTAACTGGTGGCTGAAATGAGAAAGTTGGAAACAAAGGAGCTCTGGTAATTGGTAAATGTGAACCTGGACTAGGAGTGACTAGTTCTTGGAGAGGGACATCATGCTTAGAGGGAAAAAAAAGAAGGCCTTGGATGAGATTGATTGACTCAGTGACTGGGGATATGGGGGTAGGGGTGCCAGAGACAATGACGTTGGCTCAGGATAAAGCAGGGTTCAGAGCTATTGTACATAGGGTCGCTATGAGTCACAGGACACTCGGCAGCCCATAACAACAAAACAATGTCAATACTATCCATCGATCAATGGATCAATCTATCGAGCTTTGTTGGCATTGTAGGTTAGGAGTCACATGCCATTCAACCCAAAGACAAGTTGGTAGATTCTATCACCTGGTCTGTGAGAGAAAGATGGACAATCTTCTGTGTTATATATTGCTGTTGATTGCCTTCGAGTCAAGCATGACTCAGCAACACCGTGAACAAAAAGGCTGAAGCCTCTCTGCAACCATCAACATTTATCAGATTTCATAGAGTTTCCAGAGGCATGTTATTTAGGAAGTAGATGCCACTCCTGCTTCCAAACCTGTCATAGTATGTCATTGTTGTTATGTGCTATTGAGTCTCCTGCGATGTAAAACCCATTAAAGGTTAGCTATGAGTTGGTTCTGATTTAATGACACATACAGCGTATACATGTTGTTGAAGTTGGTAGGTGGCATCAATGAACAACAGATCTGAACCTTGCTCTATCCTGTGCCATCCTCATGATCTCTGATATGCTAGAGCCCTTTGTTACAGTAACTATAGTCCATCTTGTTGAGGGCTTTTCTTTCTTTTTCTGACTCTCTATTTTTCCAAACAATATCTGACAGATAAGCAATTTAGTGAAAGGAGCAAGTGAAAGGCATTTCCCCTTAAAGAGGTAACCATACACGCAGTGCCCTCCCCCTGAATTGTCTGTGTTTTGTCTCTTTCCTTTCACTGAATATTAGCATCATTTACATTGCCTCCTACCCCATCTAGCACCCACCTCCCCCGCCCCCAGCAACACTTTGATATGATGGCTTAGGCCACAAGTCACGTCTGTGATGTCTTGCACCTCACAATGTTGCTGGTCTTTCACTCTGATTGCTATCTCACATTTAGAATATTTTTAGTCCAAATCCCACGTATCAGTTTCAAGGAGAGCTTTTTGTCTCCGGCAGCACGGGGGAAAGGTTCTTGCCCCTGAGCTCCTACTCCAGGACTACTGTCTTGTGGCATAGTGTCTCTGCACTTCTTTCTGCACTGCATGGTGGTCAGAATATGATCATTTCCAAGGGGAGGACCAGGTCTCCTTTAGATCTGGTATGCTAGTGTTGCTTATTTGGCCTGAGGGCCTGCGTCCGCAGCCCGACACAGATCTGGGCCTGAATGTCCCATCTGGCCTAGGCTGGCTGATTGTTAACAAAGCTGATAGGATCCCAGGAGAATGAGGGTACCTGAAGGGAAGGCAAGATGTTGGTCTCACCCTCTTTTGCTGAAACTGAGGTGGACCTGAAGCACTTGCTGCAGAAAGTCAAGGATTGCAGTCTTCAATATGGATTGAAGCTCAATATCGAGAAGACAAAGATCTTTACCACTAGGCCAATTGCCAGCACCGTGATGGATGGAGATGAGATTGAGGTTCTGTTCCACAATCAACACTCTTGGCACTGGCAGTCAGGAAATCAAAAGACAAAGGGTATTAGGTAAATCTGCTGGTAGGGACCTTTCTACGGTATTGAGATGCAACAATGCCAGTCTAAAGACTAAGGTACACCTGATCCAGGTCACGGTCTTTGCAATCACTTGCTATGCATCAGAGAGCTGGATAAGGACTAAGGATGACAGAAGAAGAATCAATGCCTTTGAGTTGTAGTGCTGGAGAAGAGTTGTCAACAAACCATAGACTGCCAAGAAAACAAATAGGTCTTCCCTAGAGAGGATGAAACCAAGTGTCTCCTTGGAGGCTAGTATTCCAAAGCTCCATCTCACTTACTTTGGGTATAAGGCCAAGAAGAACTGATCCTTGGGAAAGGACATCATGTTCAGAAGGGTGGAGGGACAGCACAGGACAGGAAGACCTCAAATGAGATAGATTGACTAGAGCAATGGAGGTAGATGTGTTGGAGTCAGAGAGACAGGGCAAGCTTCACAGCTGTTGTACACTGCATTATTATTAGTTGTAAGCAACACAATGGCACATAACAACAACACCTTTCTAAACATCATATCTTTTTCCAAGCGCTGGCCACTTCCAATGGCATGCCCTAAATATGTGAGAAGAAGCTTCACCATCCTTGCCTCTAAGAGAAGAGTGAATTAGGGGGGAGGTTGGGCAGGGAAAAATGAATGAATGGAAAGTCAATCTCTCTGTACTTTCATTAAAATTAATTAATAAATAGGAGGAGGCTGTAGTCTTTGATCTTCTGTAGGAAGATCCTCTTGCAGTGTGAACTTAAAAGTTGGTTTTTCTAACCCATTACATTAACCCCTGCTGGTCTCTAGCTACCTTAATTGCAAACACATGGTTTTGCAAACCCTCAACAGCTATGGGACTAAGATAAGCGACAGGGTTCTTCCCACACTGAGGAGTAAGACTTGAAGGAGACTGAAGCAAGATCCTGGTGAGAATGAGACGCCGGTGACAGTGGTAGAGAGATTGTGGCATTGCTGCAGAGAAACTGCGGCAAGGTGTAACCAGAAAAGCCCTGAGATAAAGGCCACACTTAAAGGTTTTGCTGTGCTTGCTGGATAATTAAGGAGAAGGTGACTTATAATTGCTCTAAGGCAAACCCTGCCAGATGATTGAGGAATCTGTGTTGCTGGAACTGAAACCAGAGTCTGAACTAATTGAGGAACTGAGTCTTTGGACTGCTACCCTTATCACTTGATGTGCATTGGGTGATATTCTTTGCTTTCCCCACTTTCCAACTTATTTCCCTAATAAATTGCATTCTCGGTACCACATCCATGAGTGAAGTGTGTGAATCAAAAATGAGTAAAGATCTTATTGCTTATTATGTGGCTCCAGAGGTACCATGTAACTGGAGTCCAGGCTCTCTATCTACTTTCTGCTCTGGGCCAGTGAGGAGCTGTGCTTTTCTCACTCTCTCTGGCCCTCTGAGAGAGATGTTAATGACCGTGTGCACCCATGTGCCATTTTTTTTTAAATTTAGGTTGTTTATTTTTCATTTCAATGAACATCTACAGAGATTTTGGGATTCCATTCATCCATGTGCCATTTTTTGCTCTCAAGAGACCTCTTCGCTTTCAGTAAGCAAGGTTGTGTCATCTCCATAAATACAGTTGTTGATGGATGAGTCTTTCTCCAATCCTAATGCTGGATTCTTCTTCACATAGTCCAACTCCTCAAGTGATTCCTTCTTCATATTTACTAAGTGTACACACACACACCCCCTCCTCCCTACAATAACCACCTTGAAAATACGACTCAAAATAAATATTTCACAATGGTTAAATATGTGTTTCACTTCACATTAATACTCTGCTTAAATCTTTCCAGTGCATTTTCAATATTCCAAACAATAGTGGCTGACTGCCACTTCTCTGACCCTATCTTTCATCCGTCCTTCTCTTGCCGCAGTGACCTTCTCTCTGCCTCTTGAGCTCATGTAATTCATTCCTGCTTCAAGGCCTGAGTACTATCTTCTACCCTCGTATCTTTCAAGTCTGATTCGTCTCATGGTTAAGTGTCAGTCTCTTTCAAAATGTCAGTTCCACAGAGAAGCATTTTCTGAGCTTCCTAGCTAAAGTACCCACATGTATTTTCACCTTCTCTATTACTCTATTTTAGTTTTTGCACAGAACCTGTCACTTTTTGAGTTGCTGTTTATCTGTTTAAAGACTTATTGTCTGGCTTCCTAGTAGAATGCAGAATCCATGAAAGAGGAGACTGTTTTTGTCTTTTTCCTGTTTTGAAATGCCTAGCATGTCACATGACTGGCACATATTAGATACCAGTTAAAATGGGAACACAAAGAACAAAAGACAAAAATGAACTGAAGAAAGGAAATTTACAGGGAAATATTAAAATCTTGTGACAAAAGAACTTTTCTTAGATTATTACTAAGCTGAGAAGTATGACTATGGGTGAATTAACTGTAACGATTATTATATTTTATTATATAATATTGTGAAATTGTAGAGGAAAATTCTCTATAAACCGAATTAGGAGATACTTACAACATTTGTAATTGGTGAAGACTGTTCAGATTAACCCAACCACATGTTTTAAAACTATTTAGAGTAGAGTCATCTTTCTGATTCAGTTCTGCCCAGACATCCTTTAAAATAAGTGCAACATTGATCATCATAGGAAATTGTGTCACACTCAAAACAAGCAGGCCAATAGGGAAAAAAGTTATGAATAGGCATTTCACATACACAAATGGCTGCAAAACCATGAAAATCTACACAAATTCATTAGTGACTTAAAAATATTTACACAATGAAATGTAATTCTGTTGTCTATGAAGCTGGTGAAAATGTTAAAAAATTATTAACATTCTATACTGTCATTTGTGTGGGGAAATAGGATCCCTAACATGTAATTTGTGGGACTCTGAATCATAATGACATTTCTGGAGGCCAACCTGGCAATGTTTAAATGCAGAGGCCCTTTGATTCAGCAATTCCATTTCCAGAAATAAGTACTACTGAAATTCCCAAGTACATATGCAAAGATATCCACACAAAAATTCTCATCACAACAATGTTCAGAGTAACAAAATTGCAACAATATAAATGTCTCAAAATATGACCTGGATAAATATTGTATAGCATATAGAAGATGAAATTCTGTGCTATCATTAAAAAGTAAAAGGTAAATCTGAATACATTTTCACTTACAATGATGTTTATCAAACATTAAAAGAAGTCACAAGTTGTAGATCAATACACATAACTCGAGCTCCTTAATAGCAAAGACATTCTCATCTGCAAGTATAAGACTAATGACTAATTATGGCTAAAACAACAAAGGTATCTTTGCTCCTTGATAACAATAAGTCTAGTGGAATTGTAATGGGATTATTTAAACAATCAATTGTGTCAGAACACTCAGTCCAGGATGCTACAGTTTTTTGGACAGCTAATCTCAAAATGACTGCACCTGCTCCAAGAACAAGTTTCCACACGAGTTTCCCTAGCATAAGGGACTGTTTTTTTTTTTCTTTTCCTCACAAATTGGTGTTAGTATACATAGCAAAATAAGAGGTGTCCTATTTCCATACCTTTCCAATCTATGTGCAGAAGAGATCATCTGGGAGGCTGTGTTCTATGAGGAGGAAAGTGGCATCAGGATTGGAGGGAGATTCATCAATAATCTGTGTTAGGAACACAACACAACCTTGCTTTCTGTAACTGAGGAGGACCTGAGGCATTTGCTGCAGCAAGTCAAGGACCTTCAATATAGGCTGAAGCCCAACATTAAAAAAAACAAATATTTTCACCACTGGGTGTCAACAGGCAGCATCATGACAAATGGTGAAGAGATTGAGATCGTTAACAGCTTCAGTTTGCTTGGCTTCACAATCAACACTCTTGGCACCATCAGCCAGGAAATCAAAAGATGAATTTCATTGGGAAAATCTGCTGTCAGGGATCTTTCCACAGTACTGAAGAGCAATGAGGTCAGTCTGGAGATGAAGGTGTGCCTGAACCAGGCCAAGGTATTCACAATCACTTGCTATGCATCAGAGAGCTGGACAATGACTAAGGATGATAGAAGAAGAATTGATGCCTTTGAGTTGTGGTGCTGGAGAAGAGTACTAAATATCTCATAGACCACTAGGAGAACAGATTCATCCTTGAGAGGGTAAAAACAGGCTGCTCCTTGGAAGCAAGGATTTTGAAGTTTTGTTTGGCATACTTTGGGCATGTTGCAAGGAGGAACCAGTCTTTGGAGAGACATCATGCTTGGAAGGGTGGAGGGACAGAGCAGAAGAAGGTGGCCCTGGATGAAATGGATTGACCCAGTTACTGGGATAACGAGGATAGGTGTGTCAGAGACAGTAAGTTTGGCTCAGGATAGAGCAGGGTTCAGAACTGTTCTACACAGGGTCACTAGGAGTCGCAGGCCTCTTGGCAGCACATAACAGCAGTAACCACATACCTAACAAGATAAACCTTTATAGAAAGTGGCCAAAGAAGAGTGGAGGCCACAGGGAGGGGCGTTACCATCCATGTCAGCCACGGATGAACTAACTCTCAGGAACACTACCAAGAACTTCTATGTTTATGGCCATTTTTATGTAGTTTTCCAACTTTTTAGTCCCTTCCACTTTCCTTTTCAGAGGTGAATGCAGGACCTTCCTATGTTTCCACCAAAGAAATGCCACATGCGGACAGCAGCACTGGATGGCACACGGGCCCTGATGGGGCTCCATACCCCCCAAAAGACATCACACTCAAAACTGAAACTCAGAGCCATCGAGCTGGAATGAACTCCCAGCTGAGCCTCCAAAGGGTCTCTGGGAGGCTGAGAACGCATTGAGGCGGGGTGGGACAGTGCCCGTCTCTCTGCAGTTGCTGGTGGATCTGAATTTCCAGAGAGGTGCGGTGCTGACTTTGGGTCAGGTATGAACTCTCTATGTACTACATCACCAAAAGTCCCTGAAAAAGACTTCTTGTTATGTGCCATCGGGTCAAAACATATTCATAGCTGACCCTCCAGTGGGCTTTTCAGAGACTGAAAATCACATAAGAAAAGACTATCCACCCTTCTCCCACAGAACTGCCTGTCTTTGGGTTGGCTGTGCAACTCCTTACCATTAAGCCACCAGGGGTCCCTAAAAACGGAGGGAAGGGGAGAGGGGTGCAACAATGAATGAATGGAATTCCAAAATCTCTGTAGATGTTCATTGAAATGAAAAATAAAGAAATTTTAAAAAAAGGAAAAAAAAAAAAAGAAAGTGGCCATAAGCTGTGTCATTATTTTTATCATCTGGAGACAAGGCAGATAACCACACCTGACAACACCTAAGCCTGCAAAGCTATCTGATCAAGAAGAATGAGTTTCCGTGGGCTGTTTTAAGAGCATCACGGTTCATACAGAGACCCAGAGATCTTTTCCTCAACAACAGTAGGCACAGAAAGGAAAGACTCACCATTTGGACTTCATTAAAATTAAAAACTTGAATCCATCAAAAGATAGTATTAAGAGCAGAAAATATTTATGTGATATGTACAGGTATATCTGTATCTCTATCTATCTATCTATCTATCTATCTATCTATCTATCTATCTTTCTATCTTTCTATCTTTCTATCTCTATCTCTATATTTGATAGAGGATTTAAAGCGCCTACAAATTAACAAGCACATACATATAATTAATAATGGGTCTAAGACTTCCACACTTCATAAATGAGGCTAATTATATATTTAATTAATGTATTTATCAACTTTTCATCATTTTCATGAGAAACATACTGACAAAAACAATAATGAAGGCCATTGAACATAATCCAGAATGGCCAGAATGAAAAGACTAACAACTCAAAAGGTAGCTGAGATGTAGGATTCGTAGAACCCTCACACATGGCTAGTTTTTGATGTGTGCTGTCTAGTCACATTTTAACTCATAGACTCTTTTAGGACCAAGTCGAATTGCCGTGTAGGTTTCCAAGGGTATGGAAGGAGGCTGCTGTATCTTTTCCCTGAGGAACAGCTAGTGTGTTCAAACTGTCATCCTTTGAGATGCTTAACTACATGGCTGCTAGAACAAAACATTAATGCAATCAATCTAGAAAACTTTTTCTAGGATATGCACTATCTAAACTTTTAAATATCGCTTGGCACAGCAACCCCACTCTTGGGTACAAAATTCATTTTACGCTGTCAAGCTGATTCTGACTGACAGCAACCCTCCAACTGGGTTACTGAGGCAGCAAATCTCAATGGAAGGAGGCTGTCCATTTTTGCCCCAATTGCAGCTACACACGCATGCAAAATATATATCAAGAAATGATCTCATCAGCTTTAATCAAGATATTTAAGTTGCCCAACAATAAAAGAAATGGTGGTATTTTCATGCAATAAAAACCACACAGAAGAAGAAGAATTTAGTGAATCATGCAACAGAGCATGAATGAAGCTCATAGAAATGTTGCCAGAAGAAGTCAGGTGTAAAAAATTCCAAACCAAACCAAATAAATCCGCTGTTCTTGAGTCAATTGCAATTCATAATGACTCCCCACCAGGGTTCTGAGAGGACTACCTTGTCTTTTGACCAGGAAGCAGCTAATGGATTCAGACCACTAATTTTTTTGGCTAGCAGCCCACATGCTACACACTCTACTCAGCTTCTTCCCACTAGGCCACCAGAGCTCCCTCGGCATCATTATTAATATGAAGTTTTAGAACAGGTTATTAGTCTATGTTGATAGATACCAGGGAAGTAGTTAACCTTTGGGAGATACTGGTTTGGAATGGGCACAACAAAACATTCCAGAGTGGTGGGAACAGTCTATACCTTAAACTGGTACTAGTGACATTTGTACACTATAAATGCCAATAAGCATCTACTAAATTTAGGATTTGTGCATTTTATTGAATGCATCCTATACTTCTTCAACAAAAGGGGATCAATAAAACAAATCTCTCAAACCAGTAACATCAGCAACCCAAAGAAAGTAGATTCTTTTAGTTGGTAAAGTGAGGATTTGATATTGATGGCTGTTGAATGGCAAAGGACTGTGTCTGCCACCATTCAAGTATGTGTGTATGTGTGTGCTTGCACATATAGATCTGTTGTTGTATGTGCTGGTGGGTTGACCATGACTCACAGTAACTATATGAACAACAGATTGGGACCTTGGGCCCCACAGCCCCATTGCCCTCATGTTTCCACCACGGTCAAGTCCATTGCTACAGTCATTGTGTCAATCCATCTCGTTAGGGTTTGTCTCTTTTTCTCTATGCACATATAAATTACTTGCTCCTTGGAGTCAAGGATTCTGATGCTTCGTTTGACATACTTTGGGCATGTTGCAAGGAGGGACTGGTCCTTGGAGAAGGACATCATGTGTGGCAGAGTGGAGGGATGGTGCAGGAGAGGAAGACTCTTGATGAGATGGATCGATTCTGTGAGTGGGGTGGTGGGAATGAGTGTGTTTGAGGTGGCAAGGTTGACACAGGATAGAGCGCCATTACATAGGGTCGCTACGAGTCGCAAGCAACTCGAAGGCACATAACAACAACCACCACCTCCATTTTTGAATGTCAATCCACTTTGCTAAAGATCTTCCTCTTTTTGCTGACTTCTTAAACTGCCAAGCATCTTGACATGGTGATTGCAACAATGGACTCCAACATGGCAATGATCACAAGAGTGGCACAGGACCGGCCAGTGTTGCCTTGTTGTACAGAGGTTTACCACGAGCTGGTGTCACTAGGACTCCGTGACACCACACAGCAAGTTCTACATTTTTATACCCACTTGGAAAAATTCTGAAAGAATGTACACTCAACTAGTAACAGCAAATATATTTGAAGATGAAATGGTTGGATTAAAAAATATTTCTACACCTCTGGATTTTAAAAGAAAGAGGAAATTTAGAATAGACCATGATGCTTGGGGGTGTCTCGTTGAATGATGAGAGGATTTGTCCTCCTTTATTATTGATAAATGGGGGAAAGTACATGAGAGAGACATCCAGCATTAAGTGTCACTGGGTCAACTACAACTCTAGTGATCATAAGAACAACAGATCTATTCTGTGACGTCTCCATAATCTCTGTCATGTTCAAGTTCATTGTTGCAGTTACTGTGTCAGCCTATCTTGTTAAGCGGTCTCCTCTCTTTCACTGACCCTCTACTTTTCCAAGCATGATGTCTTTTTCCAAGAACAGGTGCCTCCTGACATGCTCAAAGAAGACACGATGAAGTTTCACCATCTTTGCCTCTAAGGAACATCCTGGTTGCACTTCCCCTAAGAGAAATATCTTTGTTCTTTTGGCAGTCCATGTGATATTCAATACTCTAACACCATGACTCAAAGGTATCCTTTCTTCCTTATTCACTGTGCCACTTTCACATGCATGCTAAGCAACTGAAAATACCTTGACTTGGACCAAGGGCGTCTTAGTCTTTAAACTGACATCCTTGCTCTTAAGCCCTTTAAAGAGGTCCTTGACAGTAGATTTTCTCAATTCAAGGTGCCATTTGATTTCTTGGTTGTTGTTAGTAAAAAAAAAAAAATTAAAATTAGAAGATTTCTTTTTATCTCTCATAGTCTAATGAGTAAGGGGTTATATTGCCAATCTAAAGGTGTTGTTGTGTTGTTGTTAAGGGCAGTCGAGTTGCAGGTGACTCATAGCGACCCTATGAAGGAGAGTCCTCAATGCTTGGGTGTCTCTCATCCTTTCTCCAGGTTCATAGGGTTTCCGGAGGCAAGCTATTACGGAAGTGGATGCCACTCCTCCTTCCAAAATCTAAAGGTAGGCAGTTTAAATCCACTAGCTGTTTCACGGGAGGATGGATAATCTCATCTTGTGCAATTCGTTGTCTCAGAAAATCTGATGGAGAGTCAACTATGGATCGTTTCTGACTTGATGGCACACAACAACTAAAATTTGGTTTGAGTCTGGCTTATCTTATCTTTACACTAACGTTCTTGCTCTGTGGAACTCTGAAGAGGTCCTTGACAGCAGATTTGTTCAATGTAACATCCCTTTTGATTTCTTGATTGCATCTACCCAAGATGCTTCTGGGTGGTGGGAGGAAAAGTTTCTCAAAGCCTGTTCAGAGTTCATTTCACTAAGATGTGTGTGTGTGTGTGTGTGTGTGTGTGTGAATCTACCATGAAAACTGCATATTCACACAATATGCACATGAATATTTCAGAGTTGCCTACAGTGCATTCTCTTAAGAAGACAGTATCTGTTGTATGAATGATGAAAAGAGTGAAAAATCAATCTTAAAGGTCTAATTTAATGCTTTCAGCCCATGTGCCAATCTTTTCCATAATTTTTTCTTTCAAAGTGTCTCAGAAGTTGTGTAACAAGTGGAAAATATGCTTTTACTATGAAGTAGGGGAGGCATGCTGTATGGTCAACTGTCTAGAAAATGCTTGTGAAAAGCTGCCCCATTTGTTTTCTTTGCCACTTGGAGTCATGTTGACTATGTTTGTGTTTGCGCGACGGTGGAGATGGTGGTGTGTGTAAGAAGAGAGTCGGAGACAGAGAGAAAGAAAGAGAGACAAGTAGACGAATGAGCTTATGATGTGAAGGATTCTGCTTCTTGGAAACCACCCAGTAGTATTTTCTCAAGTTAACTATTTACATGTCTGACACAGACAGAAAATATGATCTAAATTTTGACTGTAGACCTTTTGTTCCAGTTTGCTCTGAGTCTAAATTCACCAGCAAGGGGGAAAAAAAAGTCTTTAACTTTTCAAAACAGAGCAAGAAATGTTCTGACATAACCCTATGTAGGTCTCATTCTTAGCAACTGAACTTCTAGTGATATATATTTTAATACTATTCAGTGATCTTCACATAATTTTTCATGGTTACCTCTGGTCCCCCGCCCACCATCTATTTCCCCTATTCCTGCAACAATTCAATTCAATTCTCCCTTCCCTCGATCCCCACCCCTCCCCAATGCCTCTGAGCTGTTGTGCTGGAGAAAAGTATTAAACACACAATGGACTGCCAAGAGAACAAACAGATCTGTCCTGGAGAGGGTGAAACCAATTTGGTCCTTGGAGGAAAGAGCCTTTGAGGCTCTGTCTCATATACTTAGGGCAGGTAGCCAAGGGGGACCAGTCTTTGGAACAGGATATCGTGTTTGGAAGGGCCGAGGGACAGAGCAGGAGGGAAAGACCCCAGTGAGAGAGACTGACCAGTAACTGGGGTAATGGGAGTAGGTGTGTCAGAGACAGCGAGATTGACTTAGAATAGGGCAGGCTTCAGAGCTGTCATGCACCCAGCTTCTCTGTAGGAGAAAGATGAGCAATCTCCTCACTCAACTGCCTCTGAAAACCCACCAGAGGTCAGCTTTGAGTTCATTCTGACTCAATAATGCTCAGTAATAATATATCAAAATAATACATCGTTTTTGAGTTTCATTGAATGCCAGCTAAGAAGTAGACTGCCTCTCCCATACCAGGTTTTCTCATGCTCATGACTGTCAATACTTTCCAAATGTAACCATTATCCTAATCTCTATCACCATAGAGAAGTACTTGAGTAGAGTTTCAGGAGTCTGGACATAAGGGAAAATAGAAAGGACTAGGTAGAGTCCACTACACAGAGAGCAGACGAGCCACTGTCTCGAATACTTTTAGAACAAAACAACAATAACAAATTAAACTTGCTGCCACAGAATAAAATTCAATTCATAGTGACCCTGAATGTTAGAGTAGATTTCCAAGGCTATAATCTTTCTGGATGCAGATGGTTACATCATTTTGGATGCAGAGGCTCAGAGGTTCAAACTTTTGACTTTTGTGTCAGCATCCAATCCCCTAATCATTGCATCATACATAAAAACAAGCCAACAAGGCCATGGCCTTTGAGTCTATTCCATCTCATTGTGACCTTCTATTGTTGCTTCCAAGGTTATAAATTCCAATAGGAGAACACTTCTTCATGTTCTCCTGTGAAGCAACTGATAAGTTTAAACCACTAACTTTTCCATTATCAGCCTCGCACTTAAATAAATGTGCCACCAGGACCTTCTCCTATGTCTGTGACAGACAGGGGAAGGGGAATTCAATTCCTGAATTGATAAAGACTGACTTTCTGCCACCTTATTAGTTCTGTTAGTCTAGTGAGTAAAGAAATGTGCTATTAACCCAAACGTCTGCGGATCGAAACTACTCGCTGCTCCAGGGAGATGGATGAGTAATCTCTTCTCGTCTGAGGGTCAGCTATGAGTCGGTTCCAATTTCAAGGCAATGAGCTTGCATTTTTTCCTTTACTTAGAATCTTAGGTGGTACTAATGCATAATATACCGAATTGCTAACTCAAAGTTTGAAGGATATCCCAGAGATGACCCAAGAGAGACCTGGTGATCTACTTCAAGAAGTTAGTCAGTGAAAACCCTCAGGTGCATAGCTGTGGTCTAACACACATGGTGTTGTCATGAGTTGGAATAAAGTTAATGACACCTGATTTACGAGAATTTGGTCCCAAAAGAAAAAAGAAGAAATAAAAATCGCAGCTCTGTATGACAGAATGAGTTACTAGAATTTTTGCTCAAAATAGAAACTACAAATCCCTTAGTACTGAGTAGGGAGCTCTGGTGTCCTACTGGTAAGAAGCTGCGTGACAATCCCAAAGGCATGAGGTTCAAATCCACTGGCTTCTCCACGGGAGAAGGATGCACATTCTCCTCTTGTACGATGACTGCCTCTGAAAGCGTGGTGAACGGTCAGCCATAAGCTGGTTCTGCCTCAACACCACTTCCTCCCTCCTCCCAGGACAGAGGATAACTGCCTACCAGAGCTTTGGAGGCCATGAATCGTTACAGGAGCAGACCAGCTCACCTTTGTCCTCCAGAGAGGCTAGTGAATTCAAACTGCCAACCTGTGGTTGGCAGCCCCAAACTTAATCCCTGCACCACAGGAATCCCTCCTATAGAAACAATGACCAACAATTATAAATTACCTGTCTTTCTTTAAAAAGTTCTCACCAAATCCCATAACAACAAAGAAAGCATAGACTGCCTTGTTACATAACAGGCTTAACTTTGAAGACATTTCTCTGAGACACAGAGTCGGCTGTTACAAACATTCTAAGTGTTATGAAGATTGCTTCCTTAGAAGTATTGGTTCTTTCTTAGAATTTCCTATTATACTTGATCTTGTAAGTGACTGGTCCAGAAGGAACAGAGTGGAAATTCCCTAGTGCACAATGCTGAGCTCGTCTCTGAGTCTCCTATAGCATGCTGGGAAAAGGAAAATGAAGAAGAGGAAAGAAAACACAAAGCTAGACAAACTTGAGACAACCCAAATTATAGGAAACTCTGTTAGAGAAGTCAGTGAAAGTGAATGTACTGGGGCAGAGGGCATCTCGTGGTGAAGTTAGAGGCAACCAAGCACTGTGACCTATGGCGTCCAACCATAGTTGTCAGATGAGCTGGGAAAAGATCATCATAGAAGAGTTGAGCAGGAAATCTCAGAAAGGTAACCCAGGCAACCGTAGTCTGCCTTCTGAAGTACTGGCTGCACACTGAGATTGCACTGAAAATCAGAAATGTGCCTGAGGATGAAGAATTGAATGACAACTCTTTTCTGGAACAACAATAACAGCAACAATATTAATAATAATTTTCCTATTTCTCCTTCCCCTTCTTAGTCCCCTTTTCCTTTCTCTGTTCCTCTTGTTCTTTCCCCCCCTTTTTAATTGTTTCTATTGCTAAGCCTCAAATACTCCATTTGAGAAGGTTTTAATGGTTATGATGGAAGTGTATCTTCTTATATTCACTTCCTTCCTGTTCTTCTTCATAGGCAATGATACAATGGCTGGGAATAGTGAGGGTCATGTAGCTTCTGCTGGTTCAGTTTTTGTTTTTCTCTTTCTCTTCAAATGTCTTCTTACCATTTATTATCTTACTGTCTAGACATGCTTTCCTGCCACACTCTACTCTCTGTTTTGCTTAGTTGTTTCATCAGTACCCACAATTTAATGACTAATAATCACTGTTTGGAGGCACACTATCATCTTAGGTATTATGAATTGCACTTCTTATTTTAGGTCTTTATTTCTGAAATAAAGACAAATCTATTAATTAATCAAACCAAATTTAACATAACCTAGCCTGTCCAAATAATGCAGAACATTGAAAGAATGAGAATCCCAAAATAGTTAACTGGTATTAGGTGGAACCTTGAAAAAATCAAGAAGCAGCCTTTTCAAACAGAACAAGAGGATATATCGAGGCCGGGGCCAAGACTGATGTGTGTCAGGGTTGTTTCCCTTTCTCCATATTTATTATTTACTCTGTATGTGAAGCAGATAAGTTGAGAGGTTGGACTCCACGAAGAAGAATGTGGCATCAGGACCACAGGAAGACTCATCATCAACCTGCAATATGCAGATAACACAATGCTGGTTGATGAAAGTGAAGAGGACATGAAGAACTTACTGATAAACATCAGACTCAAACATTCAGTACAGATTACACTTTAAAATAAAGCAAAAATTCACTCTATTAGACCAATGCCATGATGAATGGAAAAATGATTGGACTTGTCAAAGATTTCATTTTACATTTGGATCCACAATCAACACCTATCGAAGGCACAGTCAAGAACTCAAATGCTACCAAAGATCTCTTTAAAGTGTTAAAGAGCAAGGTTGTCAGTTTCAAAACTGAGGTGTGCCTGGCCCAAATGATCTCAATCATCTCTTATGTATGCAAAAGCCATATGACAACTAAAGAGGACTGATGAAGAATTGTTGCATTTAAATTATAGTATTGCACGTATACTATGAGTAGGAATCCATTGAATAGCACTTAAAAACACTTAACAACCACAAACTAATGCAGTCCCAAATCTAGGACATTGCTGATCACTTACAGTTAATTCTGCCCTAGTTTTGTGAGATCCAACAGCTCTTTATGTGGTTCCCCTCATTTTACTTTATATTGGTTTGCATACAAAATTTGTATATTCTGTTCCACACATTCCTTCATTCACATTGTGTTTCATACGATCATCTCCATACATTTTATTTCATAAAATTAATCACCCTTGACCTAGACCCACCATTATCCCATCTTTTCAGGTCCCCACTGATCTTTCCTAATTCCTTCAAGCCTCCCTCTGCCCACCAACTCTTTGACCCCGTGATTTTCCCCCTGCCCACACTCAGCCCCTGGCTTCCTCACTTTCCCCCTTTGGACTTTTATACACATCTTACTAGTTATCTTTCTATTTTTATAAAATGGGTCTTGTGCAATGTTTGTCCTTACGAGACTGAGTTTGTTAAGCAGAACACTCTCCAGGCTATCCCATATTTTGTAGTATTTTTCGAGATTGTTGCTCCTGAGTGCTGCATAGTATTCCATCGTGTGAATGTACCACAATTTCTCAATCCATTTGTTTGTTGCTAGGCATTTGGGCTGTTTCCATGTTTTAGTGATTGTGGATAACCCTGATATGAATATTGGTGCAAAAAAATCTCTGTTTGTGTCTCAGTTTCTAATTTCCTTGGGATATATTCCTAGCAGTGGAATAGTTGGGTCAAAAGAAACTTGAGTTCAACTTTTTTAGGAAACAACAACTGCTTTCCAGACTGGTTGTACCATTTTATAATCCTACCAATGGTTTCTGACAGTTCAGATCTCTCCACATCCTCTCCAACATTTACTGCTTGTTGTCATTTTAACTTTGTCATTTCTACTAGGGTGAGATGGTATCTCACTGTGGTTTTGATTGGCATCTCTTTGTCAATGATTTTGAGCATTTCTTCATGTGTCTGTTGGTCATCCAAATGTGTTCCATGGTGAAAAGTCTACATCTTTTTCCTATTTTGTAATTGGATTATCAGTCTTCTTATTGTCGAGACCCTGTAGTATTCTGTAAGTCTGCATTATGAAACCCTTTTCTGAGATCATTTTTTTTTTCTCCCTGTCAGTAGATTTTCTTTTCACTCTATTGGAAAAAGTTTTTTATTCACAGAAGCACTTAATCTTTCAAAGGTCCCATTCATTGATGTTATCCTCTCCTTGTTGTGCATTTCTGGCTACATTTGCCAGCCTATTTATATCATAGACTAGGCCTTCTAAGTGTGGTCCCATTGTGTTTCTTATAATCTTTATGGTTTAGGGCTTTATCCCTAGGTCTCCGATCCACCTTGTGCTGAATTTTGTACATGGTGAGATGTGAATCCTTCTTCAGGTTTTTGGAAGTGGAAGTACAGTTTTTTTCAGCTCCATTTGTTGAAGATGTTGTTATTTCTGCATTTAATAAGTTTTGTTTTCTTGTTGAATATACGTAGATGGGTTAATTTCTGGGCTCTCAATTCTGCTCCCATGGTCTTTGTGGCTATCATTGTACCAATATCATGCTGTTTTGGTTGATAAACCTGTAAAGTAGGTTTAAATCAGGGAGTGCAATGCCTCCTGCTCCCTTACTGTTTTTCAGAAGTGCTTTACTTATTTGAGGTCCATTTCCTCTCCTAATAAATTCATCAACTGCCTTTTCCATTGCTTCGAAAAGTAAATTTGGTACCTGTATTGGGACTGCATGAAACATGTTGATTGATTTTGGTAGAATTGTCATTTTCACTATATTTTCTTTTCCATGAATAGAGAACATTTCTCCATTTCTTTAGGTCTCATTGTTTCTTGTAGTAATGTTTTGTCATTTTCTTTATAAAGAACTTTGCATCTCTAATGTACGTTCCCAAGCATCTCAATTTGAAGTTGCTTATTGTAAATCGTGTTGCTTTCTAGTATACTTCTCTGTGTCTCTTTTGTTAATGTAGAGGAATCTCACTAATTTTTGTATATTTATCTTGTATCCTATCATTCTACTAAATTGGTCTACAAGTTTTTTGTTGAGTACTTAGAGATTTCTGTGGACACTATCATATAATTTGCATATAGCAACAGTTTTATCACCTCTTTGCTGATCTGGGTATCTCATATTTCTTTCTATTGTCATATTTTCCTAAGAAGTACTCTAATGTAATATTGAATAGTAGTAATGAAAGTTGGGCATCATTGTGTGATCCTTATTCTCAAGGAAAATGTTTTTAGTCTTTCTCCACTGAAAATGATAATGGCATTTGGTTTTGCATTTATACTTTTCACTATCTTGAGGAAATTTCCTTCTATTGCTGTTTGCTGAGTGTTTTAATCAGAAAGGGGTGTTTGATTTTGTTGAATCAATTTATAGAATTCTATCAATTGATAGAATCACGTGTTTTTTGTTCTTTGTTTTGTTAATGTGATTAATTATATTGCTTGTTTTTCTTATGTTAAACCATCCTTATATACCTGCTATAAATCCCACTTGTTCATGATGAATTATTATTTTTTATGTACTATTGGATTCTATTGGCCAGGATTTTATTAAGGATTTTTGCATCCATGTTCATAAGAGATATTTGTCTGTAGCTTTCTTTTTCAGTAATATTTTTGCTTGATTTTGGTATTAGGGTTATGCTTACTTCACAGAATGACATTGGTAGCATTCCTTCTTTTTCATTTTTTTAAAAAAGAATTTAAGTAGAGTTGTATACAGATATTCTCTGAATAATCGGTAGAATTCAATTGTGAAGCCATGTGGTCCAGGATATTTTTTTTGTGGAGGTGTGTTTTTACGACTTGCTCAATTTCTTCTTTCACGATGGGTCTGCGCAAGTGTTCTATGTTTATCTGTGTCAGTCTAGGTAGGACATGAATTTCAAGGAATTTATCCATTTCCTCTAGGGTTTTGGGTTTATCAAAGTATGTAGTTGTTGTTGTTATGTGCCGTCGAGTCGTTTGCGACTCATAGCGACCCTATGTACAACAGCCCTAAACTCCGCTTTGTCCTGTGCCAATCTCATTGCCTCTGACACACCCATCCCGATTACCCCAGTCAGTGAATCAATTCACCTCATAGAGGATCTTCCCCTCCTGCGCTGTCCCTCCACTCTACCCAGCATGATATCCCTCTCTAAAGATCTGTCTCTCCTTACATCATGTCGAAAGTCTGTCAGATGAAGCCCCAGAATCCTTGCCTCCAAGGAGCAGCCTGGTTTAACCCTCTCTAGGATGAATCTGTTTATTTTCTTGACAGTTTGTGGTACATTCAATACTCTTCTCCAGCACCACAGCTCAAAGGCGTCAATTCTCCTTCTATCCTCCCTAGTCATTGTCCAACTCTCTGATGCATAACAAGTGATCGCAAAAACCATGGCCTGTATCAGGCGCACCTTAGTCTCCAGAGAGACACCATTGCTCTTGAGTACTTTAGAGAGGTCCCTAACCGCGGACTTTACCATCACAATACATTTTTTGATTTCCTGGCTACTGGTGCCAAGAGTGTTGACCATGGAGCCGAGCAAACTGAAGCTGTGAACAATCTCAACCTCTTCACCATCCATCCTGGTGCTACCACCAATTGGTCCAGTGGTGAGAAATTTTGTCTTCTTGACATTGAGCCTCAGTCCATATTGAAGGCTGCAGCTTTTCACAATATTCTGATATTTTTAAATTATATTTCACTTGGTTCTGTTGTGATGTCACTTCTCTCATTTCTTTTGTTACGTTTGCCAATGGGGTGTCAATTTTATTCACTGTTTAAAAGAATCAGCTCTTGGTCTTGTTGATGGTTTCAATTGTTTCCCTGTTTTTCATCTCAGTGATTTCAGCTCTTATTCTAGAATTTCTTTTTCTAGAGGCAGTGAGATTATATTATTGTTCTTCTTCTATTTAATGGAGGTATTGATCTTTTTTTTTTTACGTGTTTCCCCATTGCTTTGAACTGTCCCTTGAGGACAGCCTTAGCTGTATCCCAGAGTTTTTGGCATATTATCTTTTCAGTATCTCTTATTTCAAGGAAGTTTATTTAATTTTGTATTTTTCTATAACCGAATTATGTTCCAGCAGGGTGTATTCCACTTCCTAAATAACATGACCTGGAAACTCTATGAACTTTGATAAATGTCAATAGTTTTAGAGTGGCTTCAAGCCTTTTGCTCTTAGGGTTGCTATGAGTTGTGCTTGACTCGAAGGCAATCAACAACAACAACAAGGGTGTATTTAGCTTGAAGTGTTCAATCTATGGGGATGGGTAACTTGCTCTACTAGAAGTCCTTTCTGGTACTATGGAGTGGTAAACTTTGCCTTTCCTCATGTCCTTCAGATCCTCTCTAGTCTCCATTGCAGCTCTGTGAGAATCTCACCTTATAGCAGTCCCCTCTCCCAAAGTCTATTGTCCTCTTCTGTCTGTGGAGTGGCACAGGACCAGGTTTCTCAACTCAAGTAGTTTCTGTCTAGAGAGTTTTGTTGTCAGCTCCCTTCTTCACTAGCACTTCAGTATGTCAGCACAGAAGTGAGTTTCTCACCTGATTGCAGCCCCCTCTCTTAAATTCTATTTTCCTCTTTGGTCCACAGTAAGGTCCCACAGCAGCTATGATCCTCAGATGGAGGCATTGTTTTTCCAGGGAAGTTGTAGGTTTCTCCTTGCCCAGCACCTGAATACTGTAGCTCTGGGATGGAGTCTCTCACCTGATTGCAGCCCCTGATCCTGAAATCCCTTATCCCCTTATCCTCCTTTGATGTGTATGATCAGGTTCCCAAACTGAAGCAATTTCTGTCCGTTTTATAAGGATATCTCTCCCTTGTCAGCTCTTCAGTGTGCCAGTTGTGGAAGTCAGTCCCTCATCTGATTACAACCTCTCTCTTAAATTTTATTATACTCTTTGGGTGAGCTCTGGTGGCCTAGTTGCAAGATTCTGCGCTGTAATACTGAAGGCATGTGGTTCGAGGCCACAGGCTGCTCCATGGGAGAAGGATGGTTAATCCCCTCCTTTTGTAATTAACTGCCTCGGAAAACCTGCTGGAGGGTCAAATATGGGTCTGCTCTGACTCTATGGTACACAACAACATTAGCCCATTGGATGGTCACATAGTGGTCAGGATCCCCAAATGGGGGAGTTTTTCTTAGGAGGAGCTGTAGGCTCCTCCCTTCCCAGCATCTGAATGTCTCTTTATGCAATTTACTAATAGATCTCAACACCTCACAAAAAGAAGAAGAACTCATCTGAAATGACTTCCAATGCCTACATCCGTTGCCTACCCTCTCATCTGCCGCATCAGCTTGAATTTCAAGCTCCTTGAACTATTTCCAACCTGTAACTTAAACGCTTGCACACTGAAGAACATTGCACTTGGCATTGGATGAAAAATTAATGAATTCATTGAGGTGAATAGTGAAGTTTCGTGTTTGTTTTTTAATCATCGCCTTGTGCCTACAGAAGCCAATATCTCTGGTAATGACACAATATCCTTCTCACCTCTTATGAAAACTTATGAGTGGAGAATTTAGGAAGCAAATGACCTTGGCTGAGGGCTTTCCAAGCCAGGTGTGACTCTGCAGTAGAGGCAATGACGAGTCTTCTTACTGTCTAGATTTTCAGCAGCCTCACTATTCATTTTGAATGAGGCAGCCTCCCCCACTCACGGCATTGCCAAACCATGACAAGAGGACCTGCAATGACAGGGCTTTTCACAGACTTCTAGAATCTTAAATATGGTATCTTTTCCCTGAGAAATTTGAGCGATGTTATGTTTGGAGAAACTAGTGGGGCTGTTGTTGAAAAACCAGCGGAAGTCAGATGATTACAAGAAAGGACCATGGAAAAGCCAGCGGTACACCATCACAGGCAACAGGTATTCTGGGGAGGGGTATGATGGGCTGTCACTCTTAGAGGACTTTGGACTGGCTTTCTAGCTTCTCACTGCAGTAACAGAAGGACTTAGTCATTCATCTTTCCACATATTTAGCTATGTGAAAATACAGTCTTGGTGGGTCAGACTGCCTTGTCTCATTTCCTTTTCTTTCTTGGTCTTACCTTGCCACAGTGTAGAAATACATAAATTTACAGATTATTGTTAGAAACAGAGAAGTGTGTAATATCAAGCTTTAGAGCCTTCATAAAAAGCTGTTGTTTCCCAATGTGTATTCTTTGGGAATTTTGTAAGTTGGCTTTGTACATTCTACCCAATACTTCACAATCACAAAGTGTTTAGAAATTCCCTCAGACTTCAAGTTCAAATCAAACTGTATTTTATCCTGACAAAATTGAAATATTTTTCTGTCAAGTTTTCAGTTTCTTGAATGAACTATATTGGGCAAAGAGTACTTGCGTGCACAGGACTTTAACTGGGGGACTTTGGTTGAATCCTAACATGTTTCGAAGACCCTGCTGAAAAATGTCTACCCATCCAAATGAAATGAAAGGGTGCTTGTCCTACAAATGGCCCCCAAAATAACTCTGCAAGCCCAATTCCTGCCACTGAACAGTGGCTATTACCCTTGGACTCTGGTAAACCAGGCTTATAATTCTGGAATAATTTTCCTTTGAATTTATGACTCTCAACTTCAGTTCACACATCAGCCTCCTCGTCTTCCCTCCAGTGTTAAATTGGTCCATAAAACTCCACACACCATAAAACGAGATCTGGGTGGAGATGTGGCATCACATCCCCAGCGTAAACACGATGACAGGCTTACCCTCACCCCCTGCCCCCAAGCCCAAACTAAATGGAAACAAAAGGCATGTTAGTTTGCAGACTTGACTTCAGACAACTCTCAAACAGTTTTATGTTCTCATTGGGTTAGGAGAGCAGCAGCTTTGGTACATGCCCCCTTCTTTTTCCCTCCCCACTTTCCTTATCTGAGTAATGGTCTACACAGAGGATCTAGGAAATGCCGGCGCCTTGCTAGGCTCTGGAGAGCCACCACCAAGGACTTCCCGTGGCCTGATCCAGCCACACGCACGCAAAGCAGCACAGTCTGAATCAGCCAGCCCTGATGGTGTCTGAAATATTTGACTCTTGGCTCCAGCTGTGGGCTGCCTGTCTGGTTTGTTTGAACATGGACTAGCCTGAGAGTCTTTCTGTATAATGCTCCTTGAAGTTTTTCCATGACATCTGCCAGTTAAATATATGAATTACTCTGTTTACTCTTCTGTGACAGGGAAGATATTTTATTCAGAGGCAAAAGATTTCTCCTCATTCTTTGGTGTTTTTGTTGTTGTTGCTGTGTTGGGTTTTTTTGTTTGTTTGTTTGTTTTTTAATGGTAGCATTTGACGAGCCTTCATTGCATTTTCAAGATGCTTTTACATTTGTAATTCTCTTTATTCCTCATGATATCCTTAGTAAAATGGACCTCCAGTTCCTATTTAACAGATAAGGAAATTGCGATGAAAAGACAGCAAACGACTAATCTAAGGCCATGCAAGCTAATCAGGGGCAAAGTAAGAACTTATAAAATATTAAGAAATTATAAGGTTCCTGGGTTGCCCCAGTTTTTTAAGAATAGTGTTTGGCTACTTTGAGTGAGGATATGACCATTGATTCATTCATTCACCTACCATATATTCAGAGCTCTGGTGGCCTAGTGGTAAGAAACAGCACTGCAATTCTAAAGGCACACAGTTCAAACCCCTAGGTACTCTACAGGAGAAGGATGAGCAATCTCCCCCTGTGGGATTAATTGCTTCTAAAACCCCACTGGAAGGTGACATATGGGTAGGTTCTAACTCAACAGTACACTGTCACCACAACCACAACAACCATATTACCAATCATCTACACCTACAGGGCCCTAAGTACAAAGGTTTAGTGCAGGATCAGTAAATATTTTAGACTCTACAAGTCATATGATCACTGTTGTCACACTTCAGCTGTACCATCATAGGGTTGTCATAGCTGACACGTAAATGAAAGGACACGATTGAATTAGAATAAAACTTTATGTACAGAATCAGCCTTTCCAAGATGGAATTATTTAGTAACTTGAATTCTGTGTTGAAACTATGTATAAAAGATATGGCTTAGGGATAAGAAGCTGTACTGCAATTCCAAAGGCATGTGGTTCAAATCCACCAACTGCTCATTTGAAGAAGGATAGGCAATCTCTTTCCACTTGATTTACTGCTGCTGAAAACCTGCTGGAGGTCTAGTTATAGGTTGGTTCTGACTTGATTGCACAATATAACAAGAAGTATGGATTTTTTTAATATGTATTGGGACGGATGGTGAAGAGATTGAGCTTGTTCACAGCTTTAGTCTGCGTGGCACCACAATCAACACTCTTGGCACCAACAGCCAGGAAATTAAAAGATGTATTGCGATGGGAAAGTCTGCTGTTTGGGACCTCTCCAAAGTATTGAAGAGCAATGGTGTCTCTCTGGAGACTAAGGTGCATCTGACACAGGCTATGGTCTTTGCAATCACGTGTTATGCATCGGAGAGTTGGATAATGACTAGGGAAGATAGGAGGAGAATTGATGCCTTTGAGCTTTGGTGTTGGAGAAGAGTATTGAATGTACCACGGACTGCTAAGAAAACAAAGATTCATTCTAGAGAGAGTTAAACCAGGCGGCTCCTTGGAGGCAAGGATTCTGAGGCTTCGTCTGACATACTTTGGACATGTTGTAAGGAGGGACCTTGGAGAGGGACATCATGCTTGGTAGGGTGGAGGGACAGCGCTGGAGGGGAAGGCCCTCTATAAGGTGGATTGATTCACTGACTGGGGTAATCGGGATGGGAGTGTCAGAGACAGTGCTATTGGCACAGGACAGAGCAGAGTTTAGGGCTGTTGTACATAGGGTTGCTATGAGTCGCAAGCTACTCGACGGCACATAACAGCAACAACAGTGGGACGTATAGAAGCCAAGGAGTTTCTAATGCTAAGATTAAGGCGATGGGGCCCGACCTTCAGATTCGTGCAGCCCCCACTAGGTGGCAGCATGCACTAAGTGTGACACTCATTGCCCTGGAGTCAGAGCAGATCCCTAGCTGACCCTCCAGAGAGGTATATAGAGGCTATAAACCACCCAGGAGAGAATAGTGTATCTTTCTCTTGAAAAGCTGCTGGTGGATTTGAACCACCAGAAAGATGCCACCTTCGGCTTAACAGTGCAATTCCCTATGTACCATGCCACCTGAGTGAACTAAACCCTGGAAGTGGGAAATATAAGTGAGCACTTTACATCTCTGAAGTGACAAAAGAGTGATGCAGCAGGCTGGATTCGATACACAGGCCACAGTTTGCTGTATATTATGCACTGCATAACTTTCAGCGTGTGGTAGTTCTAGCATAGCCCATTGCATTTGAGTTGAGTCTGACTAGTACTCACACTCGCCCATCGCTGTCGAGTCAGAACTGATTCAGAGCCAACCCTCCATTGGTTTTAAGAGACAGTAAATCATCAGGAGAAGATGGTCCATCTCGCAGCTGGTGGATTTGAAGCACCTGCACCTCTAGGCTGGCAGTTCAACTCTTTAACCACTCTCCCTCTCAATGCTGTCCAGTCAGAACTGACCCATAACTAACTCTCCCGTGGGCATCCAGAGGTTTACCTCAAATGTGGGCGGGGGCGGGGGGGCAGGGGAGACTGACAAGTGGATTCTTGGTAAAGAAATATTCTTTCTTCCAAGGAATAGCTAGTGGGTTCGAACTGCCTGCCTTTCTAACTCCTTACCCACAGGCCACCAGAGTTCCCTCCTTACCACCTACATAACCGTAGAAGACAGAGTAGAATTGCTCCATTGGGTTTTGAAGGCTGTAAGCCTTTATGGGAAGAGACTGCCTATTTTTCTCTTAGACTGATGATTCCAAATGGCTAGTCTTCTAGTTGTTATTGGAGTTGACTCCTAGCTGACCCTCCAGTGGGTTTTCAGAGGCTGTAAATCACATAGGAGAGGCGAGCAGAGCAGCTGGTGGATTCAAGCTCCCTGCCTTGTGTTGGCAACACAACTCTGTACCATTAAGCCACCAGAGCTCCCTGCAGCCAAATCCTTAGGCATCCCAAAGCCCTTCTGTGAGCAGCCAGAAGGAACACCCCAGAAACTGTGGTAAAGGTTATACCTATCACCTCCAAAGCCATGGTAAAGGTTATATCCCTCACCACAGAAGCCATGGTAAAGGTTATACCCCTTGAATGTTAAACTTAAAACTCAAAGCTCTTGAGTATGATGCCAGGTGATGCCATAGGACTGAGTAGAACGATCCCATGGTATTTCTGAGGCTGTAATTTTTGGCAGATGAAGCCTAGCACATCTCTCTCCCACAGGCAGCTAATGTTACAAATAGCAGCAAAGTGAAGCCCCTAATCATTTATACCCCCCACATCTCCTTCATAAGGAGCTATCCTTTAAAGGGTATTGAAGATTTTAATGACAACTATGGAAGACTATGTCTGAATCATGTTGTGAGATTGTATTGGGCTCAGTCTATCACTGCAAGGGATCTCTGGCAGCCTAGCGGTAAGAAGCTGCCCTGCAAACCCAAAGGCATGTGGTTCGAATCCACCAGATGCTCCTCAGGAGAAGAATGGTCAATCTCCTCCCATGCCATTTACTAACTCTGAAAACGAGCTGGAGGGTCAGCTATGAGTTGGCTTCAAGCCAACAGCTCACAACAACAACAACGGAACACTACTAATAATTCTAATCTGGGTCGCTTAATATCTATAGGAAGGGAGGTGGAAAGGGGGGCACTGAAGGAGGGAGGAGAGAACTAGCAACTCATTCAGGGGACTTTGGGGTAAGAGGTCAGAAGATGTTCTTCTGTTGTTTGGGTGCCTCTAAGCTGGACATGTGTGACAAGACCCATCTTTCCTTTCCTAGGGTGGCCTACTGCAGACTGAATAATGATGACATCTTGGTCAGGAAGAAGTCATGGAGACTCCCAATGATCCCAGGGGGCATTTATAGCTCAAAGCCAGGTAGGATTTATTTTTATTTGATGGGTACAAACAAAGGGTGGAAAATGGAGATATAACTGGTTACAAGAGGAGCTAGAAAGGGAGGATTTAAAAAAAAAATTGGAAAAGGAGAGGAAAGAAATTAAATAAATAAGATATTGCCCTTCATGCACAGAGGCATTGTGGCCAGGATAGAACTGGAAACTTTGTGTGGTGAGTTCTAGTGGGATGCGGGTTTGGTCAAGATATATTTGTTTCCAAGAAATACATTTTTTTTTCATAAGGCTAAGCCCTAATTTTTTTTTAAGTAAACATTCAGGGAAATGCCAAGCTCGATACTTTCTTGAATGGAGCCCTGGATGTGTCTGATGAGGTCCTTTTTGTGAGAGGAAAACCCTTGTTATCTTGACCTGAGTGTTCCGGAGTTTAGGTTCCCCTCAGTTTAGCCTGTACACTTTGAAAATCTGCCCTCGGCAGCCTTTTGGGCTGTGTCCACACCTCCCCTTTCCACTCCTACATGGACACATACGATGTGCTTCCTTTCTCAAAGGCGCAGCCATCTTGGAAGAAATGCAGGGCCCTGAAAAACAGGTTAGCTGGTCCAACAGTCAAATCTCTGAGCCCACAAGCAATGTTTCTCGCTTGCCACATTTTCCTTGGCTCTTCCGGGCTCCATCCCTCTAAGCAAACATCCCCTCTACATTTAGACTCCTTCTAACACTGAGCATAATGTCACGGAAAGAAACATTGAAGACCTAGGTTTCGGTGGTTTTTCTAGTAACTTCCTCAGTGTTTAACATCCCAGACTTGCCGTTTTCTCATCTTTAATAACTATCTCCTGAGTGTCACTGGAAGAAACAAATGGGATAATGTCCAAGAAAGGATGCTAATGGATACTATAGCCGAGCATTTGTTCAAGGCTTGTTGCGGGCTTGGCTCTGAGAAATTCAAAGCAGAATGAGGCACATCTCTTGACCGTGAAACGTTTATAATCGAGCCAAGGAAGCAAATGGAGAAATAGGTAATTTTCATGTCATGTGTGAAGATTTAAACCAGAAAGCAAACTTTCTATTGTTGAGTTGATTTCATCTCACGGCAGTCCTAGAGGACAGAGGAGAACTGTCCCCTGGGGTGTCCAAGGCCGCAAATCTTCATGGGAACAAACTGCCCCGTCTCTTCTCCAATTCTTGGTAGGTGTCCTGATGGCTTACTCAGGAGGAAGTAGCACTGCCAACCCAAAGATAATGGTTCAAATCCTCCAGCTGCTCTGTCTCCTCTCATGTCATTTCAAGCCTCTGAAACCCTGCTGGAGGATCAGCTATGAGTCAGTTTTGACTCAATGGCAAGGATTATTATTTTTTTTAATAGTTTTGAGTTTTCCCATTGAGTAGCTGGTGGTTCTGACCTCTCTGACCTTTTCATTAGCACCCTAACTCTTGAGCTACTGCACTACCAGGGCTGCTTGTGTGAACACTGAGTAGAGGTCTGGGTGGTTTGGCGCTTTTTTCTTTCTGGCCACAGTGAGTCAGTCCATAATCCCAATTCTTTATCACCTTTGCCACTAACTCCCCGCCCTTCTTTGGGCTTCATATTTCCAATATACCAGCTGAGTAAATGACCAGACAGATCCCTTTTAGGCCAAACTGAGATACTTCTCACTTGGAGAAAGTGAAGGGAGAAGCAGTGCTATTCATAATTGGAACAGCTGGTGGAGAAGGGGACCGTTCTCAGCAAACTAGGATCATCAGCGGTAGAAGTCTTGGCTTCTGTGAGAGAGACCAGGCTGGGCTTTCAGCCAATGAGCCTTGTCTGTCGTCACCACCCATCTCCAGTGGAAGCTTTCATGCTGTTGTGACACCAAGCAGGTTTCAGCAGAGCTTCCAGACCAAGACAGACCACCAGGAAGAAAGACCTAGGGATCTATTTTCAAAAAATCAGCCAATGGAAAGCCCATAATCAGTTACTGGTCATGCAACACCCCCATGTTGCAAATAAAGTAAATGTAAACAGTCATCAATAAATAAGGGCAAGTTCTGGTTGTGTGGTGGGATACACGGCAGGCAGCTAAGGAAAAGGCTGATGATACGAATCTACCAGCTTCTCTGTACTACGAAGACCAGGCCATCTGCTTCTATTAAGACTTATAGCCTCAGAGACTCAATGGAGTGTCACCGTGAATGATCACCGAATGACTCAATGACAGTGGGTTTTAAGGATGATTGAAGTCCTTAAGACCTTATAACCTTGAACGGACTTCCGTAAGTTTTCCTCCTGGCCCCAGTTAGCGTGTTTCCAGACTTGTACTTGAAGATGTGGTTATTGAACTGGATAGTACAGTGAGTACAACTCTGACAGCTGTCCCTGGCTGCGGCCTCCACAGGTCGATCCTTTGTAAAGGAGACAATACCATATGCCTAATGGCCCATCACCTATGGGAGTTTAGCTGCTTGGCAAGTGGTAAGCCGGAGAAACAAACATACCTTCAATACAATCAGTAGACGCCATGTTACTGGGAGATGGTGAGCTTTTGAGCTGCATTTTCCCCCCATCTCAGAGACAGTCTATTAACCTCTCCCAAAACAGTGAGTCTAGTGTCCATATTGATGATAGCGTTTCCAGATGACATATGGGAGCTTAGCAATACTGACCTACCAGGATCTCTGCTCAGCTTCACACCAATAAGAGGAAACGGTTGATGAGCTGAGTTTCTGTGTTCCCCGCTCCAGCCTCTTCCCTTCCTCTCTATTTGACTCTTTTCCATCTCCTCGGGGACTACTTCTATGGACTTGGGATAAGATCTCAAAATAACAGTCTCCCCCACCCCTGTCTGATAAAAACATACACGACCACAGTGGCAGGTAAACTGAGGAGGCTTGGCTGAAAACAGATGGGAGAGCTGGATAGCCTTTCACAGACAAGGAGCTCACATAATCCAAGCCTAGTGACGACGGCTGTCACGAATTCAGGCAGGATGTTGCATATCTTCCCAGAATCAGACCTTTAAAATAGTCCTAAATGAAAAATTAAGGGGATATTGCTGTGTTAATCACACCTCTTTCCAAACACACGCCCATGAGTCATAGAAGTAATCTCTTATCATAAAGTGTTCCAGGCACTTGGGATTTGCATGACTTGGAGATTTTGTTTTCAAAGTCCTTTCCAGTTTCATCATCGCTATCCAAAAAAAGTTGAGGATTTCAGGAACCAACAGATTCAAAAGTGGGATATCTCATCATTGCAGTCTTATAGGCTCTTGTGTAAATGTCTTCCATCTGCATCATAAAACAACTCCATTTGATCGCTCATGCAGGTGAGACAAACATCTATGCAGGAAGAGCCCATGTGGGTGTTTAGAGAGGAAGACAGAATATGGATCTTCACACGATATCTGCTTTAGGTGACAAGAATTTCCCAGAGGTCTGCTGGGAGTGCAGTTACAAGTCCGGCTCCTACCACCCACTCAGAGCAGCAGGAAGGTGTCTTTCTTCCTCAGCCAGCACAGCTGGCCTCTCCTGCTTTTGTTCTCCACAAAATCCTAGAGCAATCCTACTGAACTTCCGTCTCCAATGCTCCCTCTGCACCGCTGGGATTCACATATCCCAACAGACTTATCAGAGCTAGGGTCATCACGTCATTAAGAGCTCTGACGGTACAAAGGTTAAAGCACCTGGCTGCTGACCGAAACGCCGGTAGTTCAAATCCACCAACAGCTTCACGTGAAAGAAAAACACCTGGACCTCTTCTCCCATAAAGACATAACGCTTGGGAAAGGATATGGGGAAGTTTGACTCTGTGGCATGGGGCTGCTATGAATCAGGATGAACTCAACAGCTCTCCATAAAAGTGATCGTGTCATCAACCCACCTATTATTCTGTTAAAGAGCTGAGATGAGTAATACTTAATTATGGTGCAGAGTGGAGTGTGTACGTGAGGATAGCTTAGCATGATGTGCCCTAGTGACAAAGTCTTGGTGCCACAGGAGGTTAAGCCTTGGATGACTGACTAAAAGGTTGTCATTGGAGAGAGAGTTGTCGTCGGCGGCCTCCATATAGATGGACAGTCTCAGAAACTATAAGGGAGGATTCTATTCTGAATGAAGCCAGGTCAGAATTGACAAAAGGGGAGTGGGTTTGGGAATTGTATGCTTACTGGGCTCTTTCCTGGGTAGCAAAATAGGAAGTTAAGTGCTAAGCTGCTAACTGAAAGATCGGTAGTTCAAACCTGCCAGCTTCTCTTCAGGAGAAAGATGAGGCAGTCTTTAGGATTTACAGCCTCAGGAACTTGAAGGAGGGGGACCTTGAGGCGGTGCCCTTAAACCAACTTGACTCCAGTGAATTTGTTTTATTGTAGTGGGTGCGCATGAGTGCTGGGGTGCAGGGCCATGCTTCCTACTTTGTCCTGGAGTAAGTTTCACTCTGCCCCCGTTCCAGGCTCTGTTTCTCTCTGTCAGCTCTCCAGGAGCCTGATGATGATCTTTATTTAGTAAGTAGGTTTAGAGTTCTTAATCCAAGGGCCTCTGACTCCATATGCTATGCTGGAAAGGAAAGCATCCGCATTATCTCAAATTCTTTTTGCTTTCTGCTATGACATCTTATCTTGGAGATCAAAAGTGAAAGCTCCTCCTCTCCTGTGGAGCCCAGCTGTCCTGTGGGGGTCAAGGACACCCCTGCTCAGCTGTGTGAGGTGTGGAGACAGAGTGTCCTCAAAACACACAGAGCAGCTTGCCACTTCGGAGTTCCACACTGATATGGCTAGCAAGAGCAGACACGATGTGGTAAACTCATTGCAAGTAGAAGAGGCGATTTGAAGTTTTATATGCAATTCATTCAATGTTATTAATGTTTCATGAGCACTGATTATATCCCAGATCTTTTTTTTCAGGGTTATTATTAAAAAATTAACTTTTTAATTGTGATTTGAGTGAGTAGGTACAGGGCAAATTGGGCTTTCCGATTGTAATGCCCACAATATAATGGCCCTCTCTCATTTATTTTCATGCTTCCCATTTCTATTAATGTCCTTCCTTACCAGCCCTTCCTACCTTCTGAGATTGGTCTTTGCACAAATGCTGTCTTTTTGATCTTGTACAGCTTACGGTCCTAAGGAGCGCATTCTCCTCTGGTATAATTTATTCCCTTGAGTTGCACTGCTAATTCAAAGGCTTCACTTTCTTGGCAATTTGAATCCACCAGTCTCTCCAAGGGAAAATGATGGGCAGTCTCCTCTCATGGGAGTTACAGTCTCAGAAGCCATTTGGAGCATTAGCTACGAGTTGGTTCCATTTTGATGGCAGCAAGTACTGCTTGACTGGAAGCTGAGCTAGAAGGGAAATATAGGACCATATTCCTGGGGGTTCTACCAGTCTCTTCAAGGCTGTAAACTTGGCGGGGTTTGGTTTTGTTTTGTTTATAATTTTTATTTTTGCTCTGAATTTTCCCCTCACTCCATCAGAAACCATTTTTTGGGTTCCTCTCACCTCCCAAGCAATCAGCAGAAGTAGTCGGGCACCATCCAGTTCTTCTAGTGTACAGAGACTGAGGTTCACATCTTTACTTTTTTGTTCAGGAGTAATTTCATATCCAAGGATCATAAGAAGGTTACTTGAGTTAGTTATTCATTTCACTGCCATTACTGTATCAGATACAGTATAGACTCTTACATTTCTGCTACCAGAGAGTTTATAGCTTCATTAGGGAATGGATGAAAAAAGTATTACCATAAAATCCCCAAACAAGGTCTTTTCTTTGTGTTTGATCCTAGGTCCTGACACATTTGGATTATATCCCCCATAAATAGGTACTTGTTTGACGAAGCCATGATTTTGCATTTTAGATATATTGATGTGATGTGAAAGCCATGTAATAATCCTTCATAATCTGGTAAACTACTCTGTTTTAAAAGAATTAAGAGCGGAGTACCACACTTTTAATACTCTCAGAGCCATGTGCCAATTTAAGGAGAGTCTCCCCAGACAGAGATTCTCCTTAAAATGGCTCATGGCTCTGAGAGGATCAAAAGTAAATCCAATACTTAACCTGCAGCAAGTTTCTTTTTGCTTTGTTTTGTTGTTGTTTTTCTTAGTAGAGATTAAAACAAAACATCCTTTGGACCCAGGTCCCTGCACTGGGAAACTCCCAGAACCAGGAGATATACCAAGAGAAACCCTTTTGCTAAAGCCCAAACCCTAATTTCAGACTCTGACTTCCTAAACATGTGATTAATTACCTAAATATTTAATTTAATTAATTAATTTCTGCTTGCCATCGCCATCTGTGGTATTTCTGTTATAGTAGCACTGGATAACCACCCCTTCGTCCCCCACATGACTCAATGCAAAGTTGGACAGGTAGGATGGATGTGCTCCCTGAATGAGATTTGGGCCCCAATCAGGAGGTAAACACACAATTCTTTCATCACTGGATTTTCCCAGCACTCAGCCTAGAGATTCAATAGGTTGCAAGACTTTCCAACTCACCTCCAGCCCTCTTAATTCTCCTCTCACCCTCCTCACCTCTTCAGTTCACAAAAACTTTGTTATCTAGACTTCAGTAGTGGTGGAGATGTGTTTTGTGATAGAAATTTCTCCTGCTTAATGCTTTTAGATCTGTGTTACCTAACCATGATGTCCAGAGGAGAAGGATATCATGCTTGGAAAAGCAGAGAGTCAGTGAAGGAGAGGAAGACTCTCAACCAGGTGGATTGACACGGCAATTGCCGCAATGAGCTCTACTGTGTCCGGAAGTGTGAGGATAACTTAGGATGGGACAGGGTTCATTGGGGCCCCATGGGTGCTACTTAACTAGACTGCACCTAACAATAACAGGTATAGCTTTAAGGTCAAGAGTTGGATGAATCATCCCTATCTGCATTAAGAAAGGAGAATCACATTGTAAAAAAAGGATACAAGGGGTGGGGGGAGAGGGGGAACGACATGAGTTCTTGTTTTACAGTATCATTCCCATGCTATTGGGACCTTGGTATAAACTTGAAGACCCTGAAGAAATCAAATGAAATTGTATTTTTATCCAAAGGGAAATGTCATCCACTAGTTAGGCATTTTTCAAAATGGGAAAGTCTATTTTCTTTTGAGACCCGAAAAGGATCTCATCTATGATCAAGATTTTTTTAAAAAAAACAGCAACTTACATATCCTTAAAAGTATAATTAACTACTATAGTAACTATAGTAACTATAAATTATAATCTTTCTTTGACTTTCCAGACAGCCTAAATAAGATGCCATCACTTTCACCCTACAATTAATACTCCTTGAAGAAATATCAAAATGTCATGATCTGTTGCTAAATTTGAAGCTATGCAGGCAAAAAATTGTCATTTGCATCAATTGTTGCAATGGTAGCAAATTCAATGGCTTCAGCATAATTCAGAAGTGTAACATGGGTTTGCACATTGGTTAGGGCCTGATGACACAGAAAGTGAAGTATCAACTGACTGAAGTCTCAAAGATACTTTGATTGCCAGAAAGAGATGCAGAACAGTATAGTTTTACTACTACTCATTTGATTGATCTAGTGAATTTTGGGCCTATGTTAATCTAATATTAACATAGTGTTAGTCTTTGGATCATTCTTCTCCCCGCCCTGATTTAGAGTGGCATATAATCAGAAAAATAGACTCATGTCTAGCCTTAAGAATGTGTGGTATATGTTGGTGGGAGTGTAAAATGGTGTAACCTTTATAGAAGGCAGTGTGGTGCTTTTTCAAAAAGTTGGAGTTAGAAATACCATTTGACCCAGCAATTCCACTACTGGGAATTTACCCTAAAGAAACCAGAACTGCCACCCAAGCAGATCTATGCACACCCATGTTTATTGCTGTTTTGTTCACAATAGCAAAGAGTTGGAAACAACCCAAGTGCCCATCAACAAATGAATGGATAGAGAAGCTGTGGTATATTCACACAATGGAACATTATGCAGCACTGAAATACAAAAAACTCATGAAATATTATACAAAATGGGTGTCTATGGGGGATGTTATGTTGGGTGAAATATCTCAGGCACAAAAGGACAAGTACTGCATAATGCCACTGTTATAAACTAGGACTGACATGGGGGTTGGGAGGAAACTAAGAAAAGAGGGGATAAATAATGTATACGGCATTGAAACAGATGAGGAAGGGAACTGTATAAAAGAAATATATGAATAGGTATTATTGGCATAACAACGGTCTAGAATAAGAGCTTCATAGTAAAGTGGTCTGGGGTTGGGGTGTGGAGTGGGAGAAGACGACTGAAGAACAACTAAAGAACTTTTTTTTTTTAAAGTGAACTGGGGTAGGCATGGAGGAAAATGTGCAACAATGAATGAATGAAAATCCAAGTTTTTTATAAGCTTTCATTAAAATATCAATTTAAAAAAATCAGCCACACACACACAAAATCCCAACAAAATAAAAAGAATGTGTGGTATAATGGGAATAAACTGCATTTCTCCTGAAGTTCTGGATGTGTTTTCCAGGCCCTAGGGTAGGCACCTTACCACATTCTTCTTGTTTGATCCCAATAATAACCTTAGAGTGGATTCTATCATGTCAATTTTACAGGTGTAGAAGGCCAAATTCTGGATGATGAAGAAAAGTATTAACAATTGGCCCAGCTAATAAAAAGTAGAACCAATAATTAATTGTATAAGACCAAAGCTGTATAATAGCTGTCTTCCTTTTCTTTTCCTGATTCTGCTTTATGCACTAAATGATATCATTAATGAGAATCATTGAGACAATGATTGAATCTTATTGATTGGTAATATTTTTCTCTCAGATAATTGAGATCGTTCTCAGGATTAAGCTTGCTTATACTATAAAGGGAAATGTAAGACATTGGTTTATTTTTGTTTTCCATTTTATTTCCTCATTCTCTATCTCTATGATGTTTTCTTTTCAAGGGAAGATGAACATTGAAGGGGGGGAATTCTGTGCACACTGTATTATAGATGCTTGCCACAATATTGCAAGCTATATATTATTATTCAACATTTTTAGTGTAAAAAGTTTGGGCACAGGGAATTTTTATATATATTCTTAATTCTAAAATTTAAATAAAAAACATTGTAAAAGAAAACATCCCCAGACAAATAACCACGGTTACACTTTTAAGATATAGAGCAGAGAATCTAGATCAGATTTCTCTCCCTTTAAAAACCTCTTCAGTATAATGAAGTTCCTGTTACTGGGATTGCCCTGTGAACTAGAAAAACCAAGATCTCTACTCTTAAAACATTTACAGTTTTGTATATGCTGGTCAAAAAGAAATAGTAAAAGATAAATTAACTGAAAGCTTATTTAAAGAGGTAAGTAGCATACTGAAAATGAAACGTAGTAACAGAAACTGGAGAAGTGAGGGAGTGAGGGCGATTCAACTAAGAAGGTCAAAGAAACTCTAAGGATGTGGAATGAGCTGAGACCACAGTGATGAGAAGGCAGTCCCAGAAAATAAGCCAGAGCAAGTCCATGCTGATGAGAGTGGTGTTGCAGACAGGTGGAGACTGAAGCGGTAGGGGAGGGAAAAGGTTCAGATGAGAAGACAGTAAAGGATTAGCCTTAGATAAGAGGAAGGATACTTCTTCAGAGGTAACATCAACTATGGAAATGATTATAGAAATTCTGTCAGCCATGAACTTGATAAGGCCAAGCTAGAAGAACAGGAAATCATCGTAGAAGAGTGAGGTGCTTACAGTCGTAATCAAAGAGACGGTATTTGCTTGCCGGTGTTGTTAGATGCCACCGAGTGGTCTACAACTCATAGCAACTCTGTGCCCAGCAGATTTCAACCTTTCACAATCTTGTGCCATCTTCCTGATCTCTGATATACCCATTTTTTAAAACACAGGAAATAATTTTTAATAAAGCAAGTTTCTTTTTTTTTCAATTTTAGCAATAGTGTGTGTGTGTGTGAAAGTCTGATTACAATAATTGGTGACACAGACATCATGTTTAAAACACAAGGAAATATAAAAATATTATCACTGACAACATTGCATAATTCCAGTGCTTCCTTTAAATTTGTTTTAGGTAATTGAGTGATACAATGAAATCAACAAAGCTTGAGCAAGATACATGTAACAAGTTAACAGAGCCTGATAAAGTAATTTATTTTAACTTTTCTCACATTTACCTTTAAATCTTTTCATCATGGGCTCAGGGCCATTTTGATAGTCACAGTGTCCTTCCACATTTTTGAGGGGCTTCCTAAATGAGCAGTTTCTGCCCATGTGATTTATAACCTCTGAAAACTCACTAGAGGGTCAACTATGAGTCAGTTTGACTTGACAGCACACAGCAACCTAGGTTATGAAAAGTCCACAGTGTTGTTCACAGCAAGACGATTGAGGATGAAGGCAGTGAACATGAGGGCAAAGGTGTGCAGAACTAAGGTTAAGAGAGGCTTCAGTGTTGCATCTTATCTGTGTGGTTACTAAGGTTGGAAGGAACATTAACAAAAGTCAGAATGAAAAGGAGCAACAGTAATCAGGAAGCTTTCTTTATTACAATATATGAGAAATTGCTGGGCACAGGTCAGCAGTAATGACAGTGTATCTGCAAAGAATAAAAGTATCCTATAAGAGGAAGGAGAAATAATGATTCAAATGCTGAGATTAAAAGCAAAGAGGATATTGATGGCTAGAAGGTCGGTCAGATGTCAGTAGATGTTTTCTGGGAAGCTTTTAGGGAATTTTTGTTTTCTTGTCAAATGGATAAGTATAAAATGTGAGCTCTCTGTTATCTTTCCTTCCTCATTTTATCCTCTGGATGTACACATGATACCAAGAGCTCTGGCAGCCATAGTGTGACAATGAGGCAAATGCATGAGGTCAGAAAGTGAAGATGTCAAGATATGAGCAGTCCGGGAATCATTGAGTTGTATCCCCAAAATGCTTTTAAATTTTTTAAAGAAAAGCAATGTTTGCTAGACTTCCGATAATGTAAGATAATGAAATGTCTTTATTGTATAAGTTACTATGAGTCAGATATTCTTTTTTGCACCTGAAAGTAGCTTAACTTTTATAAAACTATGTGGAAAGCATATATCATCCAAGAGGACCCAGGTTTGGGTTAAGACAAAGGATTGAATAAATATTTATTGGATAAGTTGAGAGTTTTGGGAATTATTGATCATAGGTCAAAATCTTGTGACTGCATGGGGATAAGATGTGAGGAGGAGGAAAAAGATGCGGCTGACTCTGAGGAGAATGGGAATCCCAGAACATTTAATTGTGCTAATGCAAAACCTATACTTGGACCAAGAGGCAGTAGTCAGAACAGAGCAGGGTAACACTGCATGGTTCAAAATTGGGAAGGGTGTACACCAGGGATGCATCCTGTCTCCATACCTTTTCAACATGTATGCAGAGCAGATTATCCGAGAGGCTGGGCTCTAGGAGGAGAATTGTGGCATCAGGATTGGTGGAAGATCTATTAACAATCTGCATTATGCAGATGACACAACCCTGCTTGCTGAAACTGAGGAGGACCTCAGGCACTTGCTGCAAAGGGTCAAGGACTGCAGCCTTCAGTATGGACTGAGGCTCAATGTCAAGAAGACAGATTCTCACCACTGGACCAATTGGCAGCGTCAGGATGGATGGCAAAGAGATTGAGATTGTTCACAGCTTCAGTTTGCTTGGCTCCACAGTCAACACTCTTGGCACCAGCAGTCAGGAAATCAAAAAGCGTATCGCGATGGGAAAGTCTGCTGTTAGGGACCTCTCTAAAGTACTCAGCAACAACGGTGTCTCTCTGGAGACTAAGGTGTGTCTGATACAGGCCATGGTCTTTGCAATCGCTTGTTATGCATCAGAGAGTTGGACAATGACTAGGGAGGACAGAAGGAGAGTGGATGCTTTTGAGTTGTGGTGCTGGAGAAGAGTATTGAATGTACCATGGACTGCCAGGAAAACAAACAGATTCATCTTGGAGAGGATTAAACCAAGCTACTCCTTGGAGGCAAGGATTCTGGGGCTTCGTCTGACATACTTTGGACATGTTGCCAGGAGGGACGGGTCTTTGGAGAGGGACATCATACTTGGGAGGGTGGAGGGACAGCGCAGGAGGGGAAGACCCTCTATGAGATGGATTGATTCGGTGACTGGGGTAATTGGGATGGGTGTGTCAGAGGCAATGCGGTTGGCGCAGGATAGAGCAGGGTTTAGGGCTGTTGTGCATAGGGTCGCTATGAGTCACAAACGACTCAACGGCACATAACAACAACAACATATTATATATTATTAATGTATGCTGTTGTTGTTGTTGTTAAGTGCCATCGAGTGTCTCTGTGAGTCGCCTGCAACTCCACGGCACTTAACAACAATAGTATCAACACACAGAGAGAGATCAGCTGGTCCAGTGGACAGAAAGTGATGCTACCAAGCCAAAGGTGGGTGACTTTTTTATGAATGTATATTATAAATTAATTATATATAGTGTATTATTATATATTGCTATCTAACAATGCTCTCTGTAACTTAATGGCTTAAAAGGGTAAGAATTTATTATTTCACAGTGTTTACTGTTTAGGAGTAGCTTACCTGGTTCTAATCATTCTCTTGGTTGTTGGTAGAAGACTTTAGTTCCTCATTGTGTGTACCTCCCCAGGAGACTGTGTGAGTAACCTCATCACATAGAAGCAAGCTTCCTTCTGAGGCTACAATCCAAAAGAGCAAAATGAAAGCGTCCATGTCCTTTATGTTTTATCCTTACAAATTACACACCATCTCTGTCATAATGTTCTATGGCTAAACAAGCCAGCCCTATTCAATGCTGGAAGGAACTAGTACACTGGAGCATGAATCACCAGGAGACTGTCCTGACACTCTGGTCCTACATTCAAACTCAGAGATGTGCAGGGTAGTATGCGGATGGCATTTTGGATGATTATGAATAATGGGAGAGGATCTGACTTCTGATGGTAAATGATGGCAAATTAGGGTGTGAGCCATGATGAGTTTGGTCCAAGTAATTTGTTAGAGCACATTAGCAATCTATTTTAGTGCTTTTATCCTGAATATGCCCTTGGATGAAGGGCGGTAAGCAAGGTTCCTGTAGGAGGCTCCTGGTGATGTGATTACAATGCTTTCTCATCGGTAGTATGACGGAGTGAGAGGTCTGAGGATGCTAAAGTAAAGAGTAGAAGGAAACTTTAGTTCTAGTCCAATTCTGGCTGTACTAATCTGTCTCCCAGCTGGAAGCTTGAGAGTCATTATCTTCCAGAAAATAATTTACCTCATCTCCTTTTCATCTCCTGCGTTTCTTCATTCTTCAGCTTCAGTGGTTTACTTCACTCCTGACACACTCAATATGCTAGTCCTCACCACAAGGCTTTCTCCACTCAGTAGAAAGAGATTATTGTCAGAATGGAATTAATTATGTCAGGATCTATTGAAACTCTTCTCAAAGTTGTCTTACGTTTGTTTGTTGTTTTGTTGAGGTGTATTGTGTTGTGTTTTCATTTTTTGGGTTTTTGTTTTTGTTTTTTTAAGAATGTAATGCAAAGAGACTATTCCTTTTGCAGTAAAATGAGAGCCCACTGTTTTGAAATATCGATAAATAAAGACAGTGAAGGGGGATTAAGGACACATCAAGCTTTCAAAGGGATAAAGTATATAGTTTTCAAAATACCCATTTCTGGGTATAGGCTGAAGACCAATATCTTTTGCTTCTAACTTGTTTTAGCAAAACTCCAGCATTTAATTATTAGTTTGGTGAATGACCACATAGTACCATTTAGAGTAACATGACAGCCCCTGAAGGGAGTAGTCAGTAATTTGAAACACTAACCATGTGTTTTGTCTGAAGAATTAATACCTGTAGCATGATTGGAGTGGCAGAGTTCCACCAATCAAAATGTACGAAAAACTCCATGGTAGTAATAAAGCAGCTACTGTCCCGACTTACAGCAAACACAACAGACAATATTCATTAACTATTTACTCTATGCTAGCATTATAGATGTTTTATCTTATTTTGCATTCTGGACCACTCTCTGACCTAGATAAAAAAACAAAAAAAACCAAAAACAAACAAAAAACCCAAACAAAACCCAAAACAAAACAAACAAAAAAATGGTTAAAATGTATACAACACACATTATGTTGCTACAATTTTTTCCATGCATTATTTACCTTACTCAATCCTCATAATATGATAATATTATTACCTTTGTGGTTAAAAAATTAATTAGAGAGTTTAACAAATAAATAGTAGTTGATGAAAGAAGGAGTTCTACTAAAGTTTGTATGACTCTGCTGTTCATGTTCTTAATAACTCTACAATATTAAAAAATACAGTAAAGCATTACTAATTCTGACTGAACTTCAGAGAGAGGAAGATCACTGTCTGGCTATGGACAAACTGTAATTCTACAATATTTTAAAAATTTCATTTAATTATATCATGCTTAATTTTAAACAGGACCCTCTACTGCACTAACAAGTAGAAATCCTTGAGGATTTTACTTTAATGATTATCAAAAGAGATTTATTTTTTTCTATATTTTAATTTTCATAAGCATTTACAGAGATTTTGGGTTTCCATTCATTCATTGTTGCTCTATTCTCTCTACCCTTCTCCCAGTTTGTTCTTGTCCAAATGCCACAGTGCTTGTCAAAGCCAGTTCTGATCAATCTTCTTTGTCAGTGTATCCTTTGCCATTCCCTATCACTCCTCCCTGAGAGAGACTTCACTCTGAGTCATAAGGAAAAGGGGATGGCGTATTCTCTTAGCTACCTCCTGCTGAAAAGGGATGCTGTGGGTTTCAGGGTGAAGATCTTCTCTCACTACTCTAAAGGGCCCCTTTGGCAGTAGGAAACACATAGACTATTATGGAGATTGATTTTGGAATTTAGATGCACTCTTATTGATTGTGCTTGGCCGTACATGTTCATATCCTTGAAGATGTATCATGGGGGTATTGCAACGTAGAAGACACAAATTTGACTAACAAGTTATAAGTCCAGAAGTCAAAAATTATGGAAAAGTAAAAGAAAAGATTCTTTCATTGTTTTACAAACCCTCCCCCAGGTCCCCTCCACCATGTAGCCCTCGCTCTAGTCTCCTGTGATGACAGAAATACCTAGTTATATATCTCTTTTAAACAGTTTTCTCCCTCCTCTGTTTCAGTGCAGTATACATTATTGAACCCGTCTTACTCAGTCTCTCCCCAACCCCAAGGACAGTACCATTCTACAACAGTGGCAGAACCCATCAACCACCAAATGGCTTGAAAGATGGGGCAGTTTGCTTCTGTAAAGATTACAACCTTGGACACCACCTGGGGCAGTTTTCTCCATCCTTAAAGGAACTACAAATATGAATAAAGCCTTTTAAAAATTGATATTTTAATGAAAGTTTATAGGGAACTTGGATTTCCATTCCTTCATTGTTGCACATTTTCCTCCCTGCACACTACCCACCCCAATTTGCTTTTCTCTTTGAAAAGAAAATTCTTTCTTTGGAATAGTACAACAATAAATAAAGCCTTTTTTAACAAAAAAAAACTATAGTTAGAATTACAGAGTTTGCAAAAATTCTAGAAATAGTAAAACAGCTACTATTTGACAGACATTATCACAAACACAAATTACAATCCTGAACTACAATGAATATTACACCTTGAACTGTCTTCCCACAAAGAATGTTTTGAAGTCCTAACACCTCTCTGTCTGTGGATATAATCCACAGGGACTGGTTATTTCTTTGTCATATAAACCGAAGTTAGTGTGGAATAGAGCTTTTGAGAAGTGTAGATCAGTTTAGGCAGAAAGACAAAAAACTACAAATGAGAGGGGGAAAATGGCAGATACTATGTGAAAACAGCCAAAGAACCAAGAACTCCAGGCCTGGAGAAGCTAAGACAAGAATTTTTTTCCAGAGTGGAAACACAGAGAGCCTTGCACTAGAGCCCTTGCCCTTCTAAACTGTAAGGAAAAGAGGTTTCTATAACAATGAAAGAATTTTCTTTTACTTTTCAAAGAGAAGAGTGAACTGGGTGGGGGGAGAAGTGGGCAGGGAGAAAAATGCAACAATGAATGAATGGAAATCCAAAGTCTGTAAATTTTCATTAAAATTAATAATAATAATAATAATTAATAATAATAATAAAGAAAAAGAAGTTTCTGTTCACTAACACCACCCACTTGTGATATTTCTGTAACAGCAACATTAAAAATCAAAGACACAAGACATCAGGCACTACTGGTTGACAACAATTGAACAACAATTCTCATTTTTTTCTCCTTTTAACAATTTGACTCATGTTTTCATTCTCCTGGGAAATGGTGTCTTGTTGACAAAATAGAACCAAACCCTAAGGCCCCGGGGTAAAATTTGATGGAACTAAGTCAGTTTTAAGAACACAAACTTCCTTACAAGTGCTTGGCTTGAGCAAAGACATAAGACTCAATTCTAGTCAATAAGAAATGTAGAGTGGATTATATTTGGGGCTAGGGGGTGGGGCTTGGGG
>NW_006399827.1:3111804-3164770 GCF_000299155.1 Elephantulus edwardii | reverse complement strand
TATTTTGGTGGTGTCTTTTCCTGGCTTTGGTATCAAAGATATGTTTGCTTCATAGAATGAATCTGGGAGGGTTCCATATTCTTCTATTTTCTGAAATAATTTTTGTAGAATTGGTAACAGTTCTTCTTTAAATGTTTTATAAAATTCACTTGTAAAACCATCTGGTCCAGGGCTTTTCTGGACGTCTTAACAGATTCCTAGGGATTTTTCCAAGTGATTTTTTTTAAGTGATTTCAACATGTCAGGCAAAGGTAAAACAGTGTTCAAATAAATGCAGCCAGAGAACATGGTATATTGGGGAAACAAGACAAAGAATAAGTTAATTTAGCATTCCTTCCTGGATTAAGTAGTGACTGAATAGAGGCACATAGAGCCCTCATAGAGCTTAGAATAAAACAATTACATAGTTAAACAGAAAAAAAAATCAGAGCTCTGGAACATGTTGCATGGGATAATCTAAGATGCTCTATATGATATGAGATCTTATAACAAACTGGCCTCTGGATGAGTGAGTGCTTCTCCCATATGTGATGAAAAAGAGGCTGGTGGTGCATTGAGTAACACATTGGACTGCTAACAGAAATGCTGGTAGTCCGAATCTGCCAGTTACTCTTTGGGAGAAAGATGGGCAGTCTCCTGCATAAAGATTTACATCCTTGGAAACCTGGAAGCCCAATGAAGGGTCACTAAGAACCAGGATACATTAAGAATAAATGAGGTTCGTTTTGAGAGAACCCAAAAAGAGAAGCAAGTATGGTATAAGCTGTGGGTAATGAGATGACACGGGGCAAAACTGTTCCCGTTCCTGTGGACAACGACAAAGGTATTAAACCATCTTATATATTAGCACAAGTCTGTGGACTTGTCTGGCTCTAATCTCCAGCCCAAGTGACACAGGGATGCTAAAACTCTAGCCCAAGTCTGACCTACTCCAAGCCAATTTAACCTTTAGTAAATGTCAATTGCCTGTACAGATAAAGCAAAGTCAAGTTCACCTGGAGACACAGAAGCTTGGCAGTTTAGTGGATACAGGACAGCTGCTCTTATCGCTGAGTGAGTATCCGTCCCACAGAAAATATTGCACAGAACACACAAATAAATGGCCCCATTTACTGTGTGATGTGGATATTTCCTACCCCTTCTTTTCTTCTCCGAAGGGGGGAAGGAAACACAAGGCTTTTTGTAAGTAATTTTTGCAGGTTTTAAGGCTTCCTCAATTTTGTTCTCCAACTTTCCCAGAAAATGAAGCATAATGTCAAGCTGATTCTTCCAACAGCTGCTTTTGAAGGTGGCTGGGAGGGTAGGGTGTGTTCTGTGCATGGTCTGCAGCACAGAAGACATTCAGGCTGATACACTGATTATCTTATAGTGTGATTTAGCTTGGTCTTTCATAAGTTAACATCAAATTGGAAAAAGTGCTGTTTAGAAGGTGAGAGGGGAAAGTGGCTTTTGCTGCGGAGATATTTTTATGTGAACTAAAAAGGAATATCATCTCTGTTTTTTCCCTTCTCTTACTTATGAGAAATGTAGATGGGAAGGATAGCTTTGCTCTTTGAGGACAGCATTGGCAGGCAAGGTGACCCCAAGACTAATCATCTCTGACAAATGAAGATCTCTTTTTACACAACTCCAGAATACTCTGTGGCTTGAGTCCCTCTACCCCCTTTTCTAAACCCCTGAACTATTGTTTTAAAAGTTGTAGGTTTCTAAAGAGCTGTTCTTTTGAACATGGATGCAATTTTGGTACACCCTCCCCGCCTCCTCAAAGTTTTTGAGTTTTCGCTCTACCTTCTTCTAGCCATATCCATGAATCCTTCAGAACCATTCAAGAAAAATGTCATAGACACAATGACTTAGAATTTTTTTCTTTTTTTACTTACTTTGGCATGAAATTATTAAACAGCAACACACACACACACACACTCCTCATTAGAACATAAATTTTAAAATAGGGTAATATTTGAACTTGTTTACTATAATTAAGGCATGTAATCTTGTCCTATGGCTGGGATGATATGGCACAGGACTTAAAGATGGAAGGCTGTGATGTCAGTCTCTTCAGGTTCAAATTCTAACTGCGTTATTTATTAACTAACTACTCATTGATGGGCTAGAATACGAGGACATTATGTAAATTCTGTCATGATCAAGTCAATGATCATGGTTAAAAAAAATTTAAATAATCCAAGTAAAAAGAGTAATGTATGGCACGGAATTGGCTCTCAGGACCATCAGGGAAGTTAGGTCATTTTGTCGCCCTGCCATTGTCTTCTCTTAAATCATTAATAATTATTTGCCCAGTGCTAATTCTAGCATATTCTTCAGTTTGGTTGAGTGAGTGGATGGAGGGATAGAGGGATGGAGGGATTGATAGATGGGTAGAGAGATGGATGGATGGATGGATGGATGGATGGACGGATGGATGGACGGATGAACGGAGAGATAGATCAATGTATAATACATAGATCTCAGTCCCACATTGCTCACAGTCAATTTAAATACACTGATAGACAGTTGGTTCTATTACTGATCAAGAATCATAGGAAGATGGATTTCTTCAAGGGCTTCAGACAGTGTCAAACAAATTCAACCATGGCTGGCCCAGCCAAAAGGAAACACACTCAAATTTGTAAAATGTTGGTGTATCAGGATGATTATTACCAGAATGGGAGAAAAAAGAACAGGTGTGAGAAACTCAGAAGATGCACTGTGAACCATTTCAAAAGCCTGCTGCAGGCAGGACTCTTGCCAGCACAGAGAAGGGCACACAGTCAAAGCAATGCTGCTTCCTGTGAGTCAGGCACGATTTGTGAATCTGAGTTGAGAGATTGGGTAGCGAAACGATACAACATGCAAACTGTCCTTGTCTTCTAGGAGGGAGAGATTAAATTTCTAGCAAGGTACTGATCTATCACTTTTTTTTCCATTCTGTTCATCATTCTGGTACTCCCATCTGTTTACACATTTGGGTCTGTTCTCATTTGCTTTTGTCAGCCATGACTGAAAGGAGAAGTTTGAAGCCCTCTTCACAATGTTTCCTTTCACTCCTAAAGGGAGCCTCTCTCTAAGAGCTGTCATGATCTCTGGATGCTGCTGCTGGAGCTTCTTCTGTTTCTGAAATGTCATATCCTCAAGTCTGCATGCACCTCATGTTCCTTCAACTCTGTAGATAGGAGTGAACATCCCAAGGCAAGGATAAGAAGTGCTCTCATGTAAAGTCAGAAAGAACTTTGATTCTAGGACAGTTATGCAAGTAGCTGCCTGTCTCCAATCTTGTGATCTTCCCCCTTCAAGTGGAGAGAGAGACAGGCTGAGGAGCCACTTTGGAGGCTCTGACCTCTCCCAGCTGTCTCCTGAGGTGACTGGAGAAAGGGAAGGGACAAGCAGTGTGAGCCTTCTGTCACCATATTATTTATAGTCCTTCTTCCTACACAACAGTCTTTACTGTGGACTCCAGGGCCTTGGTAGTGACAAGCAAAATGGCAAGTGATGATGGGATGACACCGGCAGAGGGGTATTTGGGGGAAGGACTACTTTATGTTTGGTTGGTTGGCAGCCCCCTTGATGAGCTCTAGCATCTTCTCTGAGACTTCCCAGAACCCCTCACTGAAGGCTAGGCTTCCCAGGGAACACCAACGTTTGTACAGTTCTGACAATTTTCAGGGCGGAAAGAGGGGGACAGACTCTTTTCTTTAAAAAAAGAAAAATCATTGGTTTGTATAGAATAATTCATTTACATTGAGGTGTTTTAAACTTTTTTTTATATTGATTTGCTTACAAAACTTGTTTTCCTTGTCTTTCATAGTTTCTTTCATTCACATTGTGTTTCATACAGTCATTTCCACACTGATCTATGCCTACCATACCCCAGCTTTTCAGGTCCCTGCTGATCTTTCCCATTTCTTTCACCCCTTCCCTCTGCCCATCAAATTCTGTGATCTCTTCTGCCCACCCTTTAACCTCCTGCTTCCTCTCCTTCTGACCCTAGGATCTTTATACACATTTTACTAGTTATCCTTCTATTTTTATAATAATGATCTCATGCAGTATTTGTCCTCATGCAACTGAGTTGGTTCACTCAGTATAATGTTCTCCAGTCTCATGTTATGTAGTATTTTTAAAAATTGTTGTTCCTGAGTGCTGCATAGTATTGCATCATGTGAAAGTACCACAAATTTCTCAACCTATTCCTTTGTTTCCATAATCTTGCAATTGTGAATAACACTGCTATGAACATCAGTGTACAAATCTCCATTTTTGTCTTGATTCTGATTTCCTTGTGGTATATTCCTAGCAGTGAAATAGCTGGGTCATATGGGATTACTATATTCAACTTTTTGAGGAAATGCCAAACTGCCTTCCATAGTCATTGTACCATTTTACAACCCCACTAGAAGTTCATAAGAGTTCCAATCTCTTCACATCTTCTCCAATATTTATTATTTGATGGCCCCAAGAATTGATGTAATACCAATTGACATATTTCAACTAACAGATGCTACCTTGGACATCTTAACCAGATTGTGTGAAGAAATCTGGGGGACAACTACCTGGCCAACTACCTTGAAAAAATCCATATTTATACTCATTCAAAAAAAAAAAAAAGATGATCTTTCAGAGTGTGGAAATTATCGAACAATAACCCTAATATCACACGTAAGTAAAATCCTGCTGAAGACTATCCAAAAATGACTGGATCAGTATATTGATAGAGAACTGCCAGAAGGGCAAGCTGGATTTAGAAGAGACTGTGGCACTTAGGGACATTGTCAATGTCAGATGTATCTTGGCTAAAAACAGAGAGTATCAGAGAAATATCTACCTGTGTTTCATTGTGCAAAGGCATTTGACTGTGTGGATCACACAAATTATGGCTAATTTTGAGAAGAATGGGCATCCCAGAACATCTGATCATGTTCATGTGAAACCTATACTTGGACCAGGAAGTAATCATCAATATTCTCCATGGGTTTTCCCCCCTTCTATCCTCCTGTTCTGGAAATCCAGTCACATGTATGTTATTTTCTTTTGTACTATCTCACATAATTCTAATGTTTTCTTTATTTTTTTATGTCTTATCACTGCTATTTCTTCTTTTAAGTTCTTGTAGAAGTTCTTATCTTCTACATAGCTGATTCACTGTCCCATCTCTTCTGCTTTTTTTGTCCTTCATAATTTTGAGAATTTCTGTCATTTCAGTCTTGATATTCCGGATTGCATTTCAGTGCTCTTCTGTTGTTAAGTACTTTGTTGATTATATCCGCTATGTCTTGTGATTTTTTTCCCTTTCTTGTTTCTCTTTACTTACAGCTTCAACTCTTTTTTGTAACATTAACACCTTCAGTACCAATTCTTGGAACTCCAAGAACTCAGCATATTTCTTCTGCTTTCCTATCTCTGTGGTATTCATTGTGTCCTTGATCTTGTCTCTTTATTAGGAAAAGGCTTGTTTTGCTTTTTCATTGTGTTTGACCTGGCCTGCTGTAAAAGGAGCAGATGCAACATGATGGTGGCTGAGTCTGACTTCTAATCACTGCTTCATAAAGGTGCTCTTGCACCTATTTTTACCAATCATTGGGTCCCATGTTTGCTGCAAGACTCACAGACTTTAATCACCGTTGTGGGGTTTATTAGGGAGATAGGTTAGAGAGTTGAGGAGTCAAAGAATATTTCACAATTCAAGTCCAGGTTTAGTCCACAGTCCTAAATCAGATTAACAAGGCACAATTCCTCAATTAGTGAAAGTCCAGGTTCAGTGCAAGAGCACAAATGCAAAAAAGTCTCTGATTTCCTCAATTATCCAGCAAACTTCATGTCAGAGCAGTTATAAATTAGCTTTTTTTTTTTAAATCATCCAGCAACCAAAACCTTTAACTATGGCCTTTACCTTAGAGCAATTACAGGTCAGTGTTTACTTCAACCATCCAACAAGCAAAACCTGTAACTGTGGACTTTGTCTCCAAGGTTCCCTTGGTTTATCTCACAGCAGTGCCACAGTCTCTTCACCTTCTCTCCACCACCAATATCTTCCCGCACAGTGCGGAAAGCCTTCTCTTATATTGGTCTCACAGCTGTTAATAATTTGCAAGACAATGTGTCCGCACTTATAGTAGGAACCCCAACAATAGGGGCTAATACAACAGATAGAAAAGCCAATTTTCAAGGGTTCTGACACCCCACCTGCTGATTCCTTGGCATTATGCAAAGTAAATGTGGGTCAACATTTTCCCCCTGACCTAATAAAGCTGGTGAGGGGAGCTGGGAACTCCCTAGACATCTTGCCCAGAACTCTTCCCTCCCCAAGACTGGGTGGTTCCTGCTCAATAGTGGTCTCTGCTAGCAGTGTCCCTGTGTCTTCTCCTGAGGCTGAGCAGGAGGGGACACTTAGCCAGTGGAGTCTTTGCAGAAAGCTGGAAACTTCTAGGAATGCAGTCCTTGGGTTTGGTGCCCAGGACCTTAGTCTGGATAGCTAATGATTGCCCAGAGTCTCTTCCCAGCAGGCCCTTCACTTTCTTTGCTTTTCTTTTCTTTTTTCTCCCCTGCCTTCCATGTGCCTTCAAAACTAGGTTGCCTGTCCATTCTCCTCTCTGCTTCATGATTATTTTTTAAACCTCCATCTCAAAAAACATTCAAAACAAAAAATAAAAATCCCTTCTGTTGTGATTTGAGTAAAAGTTTACTTTACAGAGCAAATTGATTTTTCACTCAATAATTCATACATTTTATGTTTGTTGACATCGATTACAATCCTCACAAAGTAACGGTTCTCTTTTCATTTCTCGTGTTGCCATTTCTATTTGTCCTTTCCTATTTCTTCCTGATTCCTGAGCCCTATCCCTGGGCAAATGTTGCCCTTTTGATCTTATATGGCTATTTTTTCTAAGAAGTACATTACCCCACCTCCCCCAGTACTATTGATCATATTATAGTCCTGTCCATTGTTTGGCCTGGAGGCTTTGATGGTGTAGTTAGAAGGCAGTTGTGCTGCTAATCCAAAGGCTGTACCTCTCTGAATCCCCCCCCTCAGTGGCTCCACAAGAGGAATATGGGCAATCTCCTCCCATGTGACTTACAGCCTCCAAAAATGCACTAGAGGATCAGCTATGAGTTGGTTCCAACTTGACACCAATGAGTGAGTACTTGTTCAACTGAAGGTGAAGTTAAGAGGGTGATTTCATGATTTCAGTTCCAGTATTGTAGGGTGACTAAGGACTACTATATTCTTAGGGGTTCCACCAGTTCCTATCACACAACAAGTCTGCCTCCCCCTTTTTAAATGATGTTGAGTTTTGTTACACATTCTTTTCTTACTCTATCAGTGACCACTTATTGTGATCCTTTTCAGAGCGATCAGCAGCAATAGCTAGGTGCCACCTAGTACACAGATGACCAAGTAGAATACAACCTAGTAAGGACCTCAGTCAACAATGGCTTAAAGCAGTTTCCCAAAATATGGGGCCTGGACCCCTGGGTCAGAATTTGCTCATGTGCTCCTTAAAATATGGACATTCCTGGGTTCTATTGCCAGGTAAGGAATCAGTACCCACAGTTTAAACAACTTCCTTCTGTCAGTCTTATGGAATGACAATGAAAAGAGTACTTACAACATAAGCACTATGCAAATTTTAGTTGTCAATAGTACTACTATCCAAAGTTTGAAGATTCTCCACCCATTACCCCCAATAACAATTGTTTCATGTGAAAACCCTTCACCTTGACCAGCTTGAAAGGAAGTAACTTTGAGACCATGAGACTATAACTGTTTTGAGCTACAGTGCTGTCACCTACCCTATAAGAGTGTGATTTACCTACTTCCAGGATTTTTCCCAGCTCTATTCATTTAGGATTAGTAGATGTTTGGAAAATGGTTAGCTATTGCCATATTTCTCAGCATAGTATTCAGGAGTCATTAACACTGTGTTTATGAAATCCCTTGGTATTAGATTCTCAGGAAATGGTAGTTCCTTTTTACTACATATTAGAAATGCATTATGTTAAGTGATTTCATTCATTCATTCATTCATTCAGAAAGTTATTGAACACCACCCTAAGAAAATGGGAACTGAGGCTCACATGGAATATACCAATGTTCATAGCAGGATTATTCACCATTGCAAGAACATGAAAATGGCACAAGTGTCCAACCACAAATGAATGGATTGAGAAGTTGTGGTACATTAATAAAATGGAATACTATGCAGCAGGCAGGAGCAATGATTTTTCAATTACTACCTAACTTGGTGCCTTTGAGCTGTGGTGCTGGAGAAGAGTATTGAGGGTACCATGGACTGCTAGGAAAACAGATTCATCCTGGAAATGGTCAAACTGGGCTGCTCCTTGGAGGCAAGGATTCTAGGGCTTCATCTGACATATTTTGGTCATGTTGTAAGAAGGGACCAGTCCTTGGAGAGGGACACCATGTTTGGTAGGGTGGAGGGACAGCACAGGAGGGGAAGGCCCTCTATGAGGTGGATTGATTCAGTGACTGGGGTAATTGGGATGGGTGTATTGCAGACAGTGCGACTGGCACAGGACAGAGCAGAGTTTAGGGCTGTTGTACGTAGGGTCGCTATGAGTTGTAGGCGACTCGACGGCACATAACAACAACAAGCACCTAACTTGGCAGGGACTGGAGAGCATTATACTGAGTGAACTAACTCAATTCCACAAAGACAAATACTGTATAAAACCATTATTGTAGAATGAGTATGAGGATCCAAAGCAGGGGGCAAAGGTAGAAATAGAGGGATGAGGATGGCGGGTAGGGTGTTAATCATAGGGTTGCACAATTCAATGGGTAGGTGGGGTGAAGGAAATAGGAAGTTTTTTGAAAAACAATGTATTCCTGAGAGGGGGTGAGCAGGGAGAAAACGTCAACAATGAATGAATTGGAAACCCTAAGACTCTGTAAACTTTCATTAAAATTAACTTAAAAAACCTAATGTATTCAAACTTTGTAAATAAATCAGATTAATATAAAAAAATTAAAAATTTTTCAAAGAAAGAAAATTATTATATCCCTAGTCTGTGGAAGAGCATTGTAAATATAGAGGATACAGTAGTTATAAGATGGTTATGGCCCTGGACAGCAATATTATACTGAGGAGAGATACAGAGAAGCAAAGAAATTGTTACTGCTGTGGTTAGATGTCATCAAGACAGTTCCAACTTGTAGTGACCCCATGGAAACAGACTAGAACTGCTTTATATGATTTTCAAGTTGCGTCTGGGTAGGTTCAAACTTCTGACCTTTCAGCTAGTGGTCCAGTGCTTAGCTGTCTGTGCCATCACACTAGAATTGATGTTGAGCTATAGGAAAAACCACGTCCAGTAGAAAGAAGAAGGGACAGGGGGTACTAGGTTAGCAGAGGACAGGAGGGGGAAAGACTCAGAGAAAAGGAGCGCATGGGGTCACTGTGGAAAGAGAGAAAAACAAACAAAATACCAAAACTAGAATGACGAGGGAAAATTCACAAAAGGCCCTAAAGCATGCTGTTTAGAGCTTCGCTTGTCCTATAAAAATGGAGCATCACTCTCATGTTTTGCAAAAGTCATTCCCAAGCGAGGTGAGGAAGGAAATGTGTTCCAAACCAGTGGTAGGGCACCTAAACAAGTGGCTGAAATAGTAATTTTGATAAAAGATGGTGATAACTGTGACTAGAGAGAAACACAGATTCTAGGCATATTTAAGCTCTGGTGGCATAGTGATAAGAAGCTGTGCTGCAATCCCAAAAGAATGTGGTTTGAATCTACCAACTGCACCACGAGAGAATGGGCAATCTTCTCCTGTGCAATTTACAGCCTCCGAAAGCCCCCTGGAAGTCCAGCTATGGGTTGGTTCTGACTTAACAGCACATAACATTTTAGTTAAGAAGCAGTACCTACAGAATCAGTGGTCCAGTGCTTAGCTGGAAAATGAGAGCATGGTACAGCTCTGGAAATGAAAAAGACTGACAATATCAATAATATTATGCAAGCAAAATGCTGCTGAAGATCATTCAAAAATGGCTAGAACAGCATACAGATATGGAATGGCCAGAAGTTCAAGTAACATTTTAGAAGAGGCTGTGGCCCCCAGGATATCATTGCTGATGTCAAATGAATCCTGGCCGAAAGTTAAGAATTAAAGAAGAAAATCTATTTATGCTTCATTGGCTCTGCATAGGCATTTGACTGTGTGGATCATAATAAGTTATAGCTAACATTGAGAAGAATGGGAATCCAAGAGCACTTAATTGTGAAATTTACTCATGTGAAACCTATACCTAGATTGGGAGGCTGTTGTGTGAACAGAGCAAGGGAACACTACATGGTTTAAACTTAGGAAGGCGGTGCATTAGAATTGTATTCTCTCTCCATACCTATTTAATCTGTGTGCTGGGACAATTGTTAGAGAAGCTGAATTGTATGAAAAGGAATGTGGCATCAGGATTGGAGGAAGACTGATCAACAACCTATGTAATGCAGATAACAAAACCTTGCTTGCAGAAACTGAGGAGAATCTGAATCTTTCACTACAGAAGGTCAAGGACTGTAGTCTTCAGTATAGATTGAAGCTAAACATCAAGAAGACAGATTCTCACCACTGGGCTAATTGGTAGCACCATGATGGATGGAGAAATTACAGCTTGTTCGGCTCCACAATGAAACCCTGAAGCACTAAGGAAATCAAAAGACAAATTGCAATGGGAAAATCTGCTCTCAAGGACCTCTCCAGAGTCCTGAAAAGCAAAGATATCAGTCTAGAGACTTAAGAGTGACTAATCCAGGCCATAGTTTTGCAATTGCTTGCTATGCATCAGATAGCAGGACAATGACTAAAGATGACAGAAGAAGAATTGATGCCTTCAAATTGTGGTGCTGGAGAAGGTATTCTTGAACATACCATGGACTGCCAAGAAAACAAATAAATCTGTCTTGGAGAGAGTGAAGTCAAGTTTCTCCTTGGAGGATAGAATTTTTGACCCTCCGTCTCATATATTTTGGGCACGTGGCCAGGAAAGACAAATTCTTGGAAAAGGACATCATGCTCAGAAGGGTGGAGGGACAACAAAGGAAAGGAAGACCCCAGATGAGATGGATTGATACAGTAACTGGGGCAATGAAGCCTGGTGTGTCAGAATTAGTAAGCCTGGCTCATGACAGGGCAGGGTTTAGAGCTATTGTGCATAGGCTCACTATGGATCACAGGCAACTCGATGGCACATAACAAAACCAGCAGTCAGGAAATCGGGCGACGTATTGCACTGGGAAATTCTGCAGTGAGGGACCTCTCAAAACTACTGAGGAATAATGACATCAGTTCAAGGACTAAGGTGCATCTGATTCAGGCCATAGTCTCTCTGATCACTTGCTATGCGTCTGAGAGCTGGACAATAAATAAAGATGACTGAAGAAGAATTGATGCTTTTGAGACATGGTGTTGGAGAAGAGTGCTGAACATCCCATGTACTGCCAAAAGAACAAACAAATATGTCTTGGAAATGGTGCAGCCAGAGTGCTTTGGAGGCAAGGATGATGAGGCTTTACCTCATATACATCAGGCATGTTACTAGGAGGAGCTATTCCTTAGAGAGGGATATGATACTCAGAAAGGTGAAGGGTCAAGAGGAGGGGAAGATCCTCAACCAGATGGATTGATATGGTGACTGCTGCAATGGGCTGTAATGTGTCAGGAGATGTGAGGATGGCACAGGATAGGACAGGGTTCAGATCTGTTGTTCATAGGGTTGTTGTGGGTCCTATTCTACTTGACAGCACCAAAAAACAACAAAAACCTACAGAATCTATCCTATGATTGATTGGATTTGGGAACAGGGAAGTAGCATTTTGGAATCAGTCAAGTTCTTTCCCAAATGATCAGTCAGAGGGAAACTTCCACATTTTCTTAACAACCGCTGGGGAAAGCTAGTGAATCCTGCTGGTGCAAAAGTTAAGTGCTCAGCTGTTTATGTAAGGGCTTTCTATTTCAACCCAGAGCAGCTTAACTGAGCAGGAGAGAGATCTGACGATCTACTTCCCTAAAGTCTACAATCACCAGAAGTTACAAGGTAGTTGTACTCTGCCACACTGGGTCACTACCAGTCAGATTCTACCCCAAAGTGTCTAACAATAAAGCCAGATTGACAATGAAGAATGGAAATTGCATATTTAACAGATTTACTTTCATGAATAATTTTTCTAATTCAAAGCTGTTATCCAGACCACATCCTGCCCAACCTGAGGAAAATTATGTTGAATGGGAACAGTCAATTTTTTTACTTTGGGACTTGGATTTTTGCATTGCTTTTATATTAAATTTCTCAGAATAAACTTATTTACATCTTTAGCTGCAATAATGAACTTTAGCCACTTGATGGCCTCATTTAAAAGTCTTATTTCCCTACCTCTGGCAAGTTTCTGTCTATCAATTGCACTTGCGACTAAATAAATCTGTTTTTTTCTTACAAAGGAGGTTTCTGAGTTTTTCTGTAAAACACAGATTTGATGCTCACTGAGAACATAGATTTTGCTACAGTTATTTTAAATAAGCAAATGACCAAACAGAGAGTGAGTGATTTGTGACCACCTAGTTTACAAATACTTAAGACAATTTGAAGCTTCATTCTGTTTCGTTCCTTTGAGATTCAGAAGCCAGTTGTTTATTGGTTTTTGGTTGTTTTCTTTTTTTACCCCAATTAAAGATGTATTAGAAAATAGAGATTGAAAAGGGTAGCTTGTGTGTGTGTGTGTATTGTTGTTGTTGTTGTTGATTGCCATTGAGTCTAGTATAGACTCTATAAACAAAAGACCTAATGCTTTTCCATAACTATTGTTGTTTCTCCAAGTTCATAGAGTTTCCATAGGCATGTGGTTTAGGAAGTGGATGCCACTCCTGCTTCCAAACCTGTTTTACATCTGGGAGCTCCACCAAACACTGTTCACGTTGGGAGACCATTATGGTATTTGTTACCCCAATGGTACAAGGTTCTGCATCACAGCAAACCCAGATTACCTCAGTACAGCAAATTGACAAGGACTGATGTACAAAGTAGAAGAATGTTCCTCCAAGTATAACAACACTAGTCTCACTTAGCAGTGGTTAACTAACGTCAAGTTGACTACAACTCATAGTGACTCTATGAACAGAAGACCTGAACTCTGTGCTTCATATTTATAAAAAAAATTGCTGTTGTTGTGTACCATCAAGGTGGAACTGACCCATAGCTGACCCTCGAGCAGATTTTTAGATTGCCCATCTTTCTAACTATGGAGCAGCTGGTGGATTTGAACTGCGCACCTGTGGGTTGGTAGTACAACTTCTTACCACTAAGCCACTAAAGTTCCTTTTTGCTAGGTGCCTGCGATAAATTTTTACTCACTGCAACACCATATGTCAGAGTAGAACTTCCCTGTAGGATTTCTGAGCTATGCTTTCTGATGAAGCCAATTATTAAGTCTTTCTTCCATCAGTGCTGATAGTTAACAACCATTTGATTTGCAGCTGTCCACTTAACTACCAGAGTTTCCTTACATAACATTGTAGCTGCACAAACAAAACTGAAACCAAATCCACTGACATGGGGAGAATTCTATTTCCTAGCAACTCTATAGTGCAGGGTAGAAAATCTCCATAGGGTTTCTGAGCTGTAGACTACCTCATCCTCCTCCTGTGGAATAGATGACAGGTTCAAACTGCTGACCTTCACTTTAACAATCTAACACTATGAAGTGAAAATTAGAGACTTGGACTCAAACTCATGGCCATTGAGTCAGTTCCACCTCATAGCAATCCTCCATTGAGTTTCCAAGACTATATACATCATGGGAGAAGGCTGCCCATCTTCCTTTCTCAGAGATGCCTGGGGATTAGAACCTCAAGAGATTTGAGGTCTTCGGTTAGTAGTGCAAGTCACTTGTTGTGAACTGCAACACCAGACCTCCCTACTAGGCAGATTAATTTATGGCTGTCAAGTCGAAACGGACTCATAGCTGATCATCTGTTGGATATCTGAGGCTGTACAAATCGCATAGGAAGAGACAGCCCATCTTTCTTCCTTGGAGCAGTCAGTGGCTTTGAACAGTCAGAGAAGCCTCACCTCTGGGTTGGCTCCCTTAATCGCTCTGGTGGCATATTCCATAAGGCGTGGCACTGCTAACCCAAACATGGTGCTTCTCTTGCTTTTTCAACCCAGTAGTCACTCCTGAAGAGAAAGATGGATAATCTCCTCTCTTGTGACTTATAGCCCCAGAAAACTCACTTATGGATTTGTGATGACTCAGTTCTGATTTGACAACAGTAAATTGAGTATTATATAAATAGAATTTAGCAGTAGGAAAAGGAATCTTCCTTTTTCATTAGTTATTCACAGTTGTGTGTTATTCCTTTTCCACCTAACATTTACCAGAAATATTTTATGTTTGCCAATATGTTTTTCATCATATTAATTCTTACATAATGGAATAAGGAGCTCCAGTGGCCGTAGTTCCATATGTGTTTTATTGCTTAGTGAAAGGACTATGGTTTTAATCCATCAGTTACTCCAAAGGAGAAAGGTGAGACAGTCTCCTGTTAAGGTTCACAGCCACAGAAATGTGAGGGAGAGTCACCATGCACCAGAATTAACACTGTCCCAGTAGGTTCATTTTGGTTTAGTGGCACAGAAGGCTAACGGGGCTGCTGACCTGAGGTCTGCTCCATGTAGGTGAAAGATGACGCCGACTGCTTCCATAAAGATGTACAACCCTAGAAACCCAGAGGGACAGTTATACTCGGTCCTTCATGGTTGCTATGAATTGGAATTGGTGGTCTAGTGGTAAGAAGCAGCACTGCAATTGTAAAGGCACATGGTTTGAATCCATCAGCTGCTCCATGGGAGAAGGGTGGGCTCTCTTCTCCCATGTGATCTATTGTTTCTGGAAACCTGCTGGAAGGCTCAGCTATGGGTCGATTCCAACTTGATGGTACACAACAACAAAACCAACAACAAATGGCTGTAGGTGGACCTATAATAATACATTGAGCTCAAGTATGTTCTTGATAGCATTAATCTTAGTGCTCAGATGTCCTTATTATCCTGTTTCTGAACTTTGTAATAATGAATAATGTCATGAATAAATGTCCTAAAGAGATAGTCCTGGCACATTTAGAATTCACTGCACTTTTCTGCAAGTAAAACATTCAGATTATATATAATTAAGTGAATTATGTGAGACATTAAGTGAATACATAATAGAAATTAATATGAGTGTGTAGTCATTTTACACATGACTGAATTTATCAAATGGAAAGCACAAAGGCCAGCCATGGGAGCTTAGAGGAAAGGACAGTCACATCAAAGCTCTATTAGTGGAAGAGGTACCATTAACACTAAAACTTGAGATCATTCCAGGCCCATTAACAGGGCCAACTATAAGTGTGATAGCAACCATCAAATACTCTTCAAACATGCAGGCCTGATAGCAAAAATTCACACAAAAAATTTTATTCTGATAATATTATTCCATTTATCTATCGCTCTCTGTATATTGTAATGTCATAATGATTGTTGTTGTTGTTGTTGTATACTGTAGAGTAGGAACCAACCCGTAGACAGTTAATCCCATGGGAGGAGATTGCCCATTCTCCCGCGGAGCTGCAGATGGATTTGAACCACATGCCTTTGGGATTGCAGCACAGCTTCTTACCACTAAGCCACCAGAGCTCCCTAATGTCATGATTACTAATTATGATTACAGTTTGGCTTTCCATGCAAATCCAGGGAGCTCTGGTGGCCTAGTTGTAAGGAGCTGTGCTGTCAACCTGAATGCTTGTGGTTCGAAGCCACCAGCTGCTCATGGGTGAGAGATGAGCAGTCTTTTCCTGTGCAATTTAGTGCCTCTGAAAGCCTTCTGGAGGAGTCAGCTATGACTCAGTTCCGACTCAATGGTGCTCAACAACCACAACATGCAAGTCTGCTTCAGAGAAGAGCATACCCTTCCTATAGTTTTCAAGTATCTCTCTCAATCAACAAACACACATAAATGAATAAATATATTGACTACAAAGGCATTTTTTTCTGAAGAGAGGAAATGTACTAAGCAAATGGATTTAAAAAATTTCTGATCTCCATGGCAGTAACTTAGCTTGTAAATCATTGCACTGCTGTGCTTATGTGAAACCTATACTTGGACCAGGAGGAAGTCATCAGAGCATGGAAACACTGCATGGTTCAAGATTGTGTCCTATCTCCATATCTTTTCAATCTACATGTGGAACAGATTATCCATGAGGCTGGGCTCTGTGAAGAGAAGTGTGGCATCAAGATTGGAGATATACCCATCAACAATCTGCATTTTGCAGCTTGCTGAAACTAAGGAGGACCTGAAGGACAAGGACTGTAGTCTTTAATATGGATTGAAGCTCAACATCAACATCAAGAAAACAAAGATTCTCACCACTGGGCCAATTGGCAGCATCATTATGGATGATGAAGAGATTGAGATGGTTGGCAGCTTCAGTTTGCTTGGCTCACAGTCAACACTCATAGTACCAGTAGCCAGGAAATTAAAAGATGAATTGCATTGAGAAAATCTGCTGTCAGAGACCTCTCCAAAGTACTGAAGAGTAGCGATGCAATATGGAGACTAAGGTGAGCCTGATACAGGCCATGGCCTTTGCAACTATTTGTTATACATCAGAGAGCTGGACAATGACTAGGGATATCAGAAATATCAAGTAATTTTTAGGATTATTGTAACATTTGGAAAGAAAACTTCTAATTTTTTCTGTATATGTGCTGCTAAAAAATTCACTTCCCTTTAATGCGACTGTAAGTATGGGCCTTATAAGTGCATTTTTGTGGCCCAGGTTGACAAAGAAATAAAAACGTGTGGCCCGCATTTACAATTGCATGCCTTGCATTATTTTGCATATCCCTGAAAGGAAAGCAGCCAATCTTGAGTAGATAAACATTAACCTAACCCTCTACTTACAGTTTACACAATTGATGCTTCTAAACATTTTCCATAGACTAGCTTCGAGCTACTGTTTTACTCTGAGCTGCTGAGTGGGCATCGACTTATACTTGATCCTCGAGTGGTTTTCAGAGGCTGTAAATCGGAAAGGATGGACTCTTTTTCCCCTCTCAGGGCAGCTGGTGCCTTTGGATTGGCAGTGCAACTCTCTACCAGAGAGTCCCTAAATATGAATGTAAATATTTTCAAGTAAATATAGCCACACATCAATCTCTACTTTGCTAAATCCTGATATACCTTCAATCTCTCCAGGACACTCAATTTAAGGGAAGTATAACAGGAAGGAAGTCATCTTAGAAAAAGATCAATGAACTTAAAATATTTTCAAAAATCCGTGACCATTGCTAGGGCCCTCTCAGGCCTTGAAAAGAGTCTGTGTGTATGTTTGCATATGCCATGCTGACATGAATAAAGCACTTACACAAGCAATGTAAGAATAAGAAAGTTGCAAAGTTTGAGAAAACAATGTAATTATGCACATTATTTGCATAAAAATGTGATGCATTTCCAGCATCTTGGGCTTTATTAGCTTTAGCCTCATGTGCTTAATGGATTCCTTAAGCTTTGATTCATGTTGCCACAGAAAGATGGGCAATCTCCTCCCCGCATTTTACTGCCTCTGAAAACCTGCCAGAGGATCAGATATGGGTTGGTTCTGACTGGATGATACACAATAAAAACAACAGCAGTGTTTTATCAATATCTATTTCACCAGCCAATGTTTGAATGCACTATCAATTCTTCCAGAAGTCTACATTCTTTCCACTTGTCTATTTTGTATCTAACAATCTTTTATCAAAATATTTTTACAATTTTAATTAGGTATTATTCTAGATTTTTACATAGATAATCAGTAAATCAGACTTTTAAAAATGTTGAGGTCAGTTGTACCTCTGTCTCCCTTTCAGTCAAGGTTCACGTAAGGTAGCCCCATCCAGAAAGCTCACTAGTGGTAGGCAGGTACCATCTAGGTCTTTTGGTCTCAGAGTAGATGAGGTTATGGCTTATATATGTCATGGACACAGCCAAATAGGTTAATGTTAATATGGGATGGCCTAGTAGGAAGAAATTGTGCTGCAATCCCAAAGGCATGCTGTTTGAGACCACCAGCTGATCCATGACAGCGATGGGCATTCTCCTCTTGTGTGATTAACTGCTTCTGGAAACCCACTGGACGGTCAGCTATGGGTTGGTTCTGACTCGACGGTACACAACAACAATAACAATAACCCTCTAGACTACATTACTTTCTGTGAGATTTCTAATTTCTTCTTTTTCTTTTTCTCCTGATGAGCAGAGCTCAGGAATTAAATCTTCGGTGACTGCTCTCAAGCTTTTAAGACCCTAGATTCTTTTTATCTCACAAGGATGTAGCATATGAACTTTGTGAGGTGTATTATACCAAGTGACCTAATTTTCTCCATGAGAGTCAGGGCCTACAACTTCATCAATCCCGCAATACCAACTAGAATTTTTTTAAAAAATTTATTTATTTATTTTTTACATATGAGAAGCTTTTCTAACTATGAACTTTGTGAATACAGGTGGATACAGGCTATGGTTTTTGCAATCACTTGTTATGCTTCAGAGAGTTGGACAATGACTAGGGAGGATAGAAGGAAAATTGACGCTTTTGAGCTGTGGTGCTGGAGCAGAGTATTGAATGTACCATGGACTGCCAAGAAAACAAACAGATTCATCCTAGAGAGGGTTAAACCAGACTGCTCCTTGGAGGCAAGGATTCTGGGGCTTCGTCTGATATACTTTGGACATGTTGTAAGGAGAGACAGGTCCTTGGAGAGGGACATCATGCTTGGTAGGGTAGAGGGACAGCGCAAGAGGGGAAGACCCTCTATGAGGTGGATTGATTCAGTGACTGGGGTAATCGGGATGGGTGTGTCAGAGGCAATGTGATTGTCACAGGATAGAGCAGGGTTTAGGGCTGTTGTACATAGGGTTGCTATGAGTCGCAAATGACTCGACAGCACATAACAACAACAACAACATATATATCTGTGCATATACATATATATAAAATATCCTTCACTTTTCAAAAGTTCATATGACACCATTTTGCTTTTATGAAGACATCTTTATTATTATCTGTTTTTTTGCAAACCAAAAAGAAAAAAAGGGTGAAAAGAGAAATTAGCATTTGATGTTTGTTTTGCAGTAAGCTATTAACATGAAAGCATCCACCCTCACAATAAGGCCGGCATTTGCACTCCTTCCCCAGGAGCGACACTGCACATGTATTATTTTCACTTTATCTAGGCTGCACCCCTTTATTTATCATATTATTCTCACTTTTGCGATATGTTGGTGCTATTTTAGGCTTTATGTGTTATTTGGCAGAATTTGGTAGGTTATCTTTTGAGTCTGGAAATGATCAAAACATTTCACATATAAATAAATGACAATTGCTTCTTCATTTTACGTGATTTCAATTTATAAAAAGCTTCCTAGGAACATTCAACTTTCAAATAAGAGGGGAAATTTGTATTCCTATCTGTACACACTACTTGTACAGACGTGTGTGGGTGTATGTGTGCACATATACGTCTATACATACACATCTTTATTATTTCTGACATATCTAAGCCCATTGCTGCAGTCACTGTGTCAGTCTATCTGAGTGAGGGTCTAACAACAACAAAAACAATGCACATACATATGTGACCATGTTGTTGTTACTATGTGCCATCGGGTCACTTGTGACTCATAATGATCCCATGTACAACAGCTCTGAACCCTGATCTATCTTGTACCAACCTCATTATTACTGACACACCTACCCGCATTACCTCAGTCACTGAGTCAATCCATCTCATTTGGGGTCTTCCTTTCTTGTGCTGTCCCTCCATCCTATGAAGCATGATGTCCCTCTCTAAGGACTGATCTCTCCTGGGATATATACTCATTTTGGTTACTCTTGATTTTATTGCAAAATTATGCATGTCATACAGTGTATAATATAATGTATAAAATATAATGTGTGTGTGTGTATATATATATGTGTGTACACACAGAGAGACAAACACAAATGTCTTTTTTTTACTTGTGCCCTTCCTGGCAGCATCACCTACTCAATTTCATCATATTGTGCTCCTTACACTCACTGTCAGGGCTGCTTTTTCCATCAGCAGACATAACAAGTGTCTGAGATCTAGACTGATTCTTTCTCTTTTCCCATCTATCCCTTACAAGCACCAAAGAATTCTGCTCTTTGAATATACATCTATTCTTTTCTCTTCATAAAAATGGTGTTGTCCACTATCCTCACATGATCAACTTGAATTTGTATTCTCCAGATGCATTTTATGAACTCATCATTTTTTAGAGCAGTATAGTATTCCATTTTATTCATACTCCACACTTTGCTTATCCCTTGATCTGCTGAATGACATCTAAGTTGTTTCCATTTTTGTTATTGTGTGACTAAGCTTACAATGAAAATGTCTGTGCATTGGAGTTGTTCTCTGAATAAACATTAGAACTTGAATGATGTTTTCCTTTAAACTAACTAATTTAGTTCTGTAAATAACCACCAGAACACGAATGATGCTTTCCTTTAAACTATTAATTCAATTCTTTATACTCAAAGTTCACTTGTTTTACTATTATCATTTAAAAAACCCCAAAAGCCAAAAGCTCATTGCTGTCAAATTGTAACTGACACATGACTGATCCTCTTCCATGAGGTTTCCAAAGTTATAAGTGATAAGTAATTTATTCCTTTTTCTTTAAGACTGATTTTAATATGTTCTTTCTTTCTTTCTTTTAGTCATTTCATTATGAAGGTTTTACTGTTTGATATTTATTACAATTCCTGAAACTGAATGTTTTTAAACAATGCTGAAACGTTCAGAGTCCTTACAGCTCACCAGATAGGACCTTGACTTCAGTCTTTCTGACCTTGCTTCCTGGAATTGTGATTAAAGCGTTCGTCAGATTTCTTGCTCGATTCTCCATTCTATTAATGTTAGGTTCACATTTTCCATAGCCTCTCCTGTGTTGCACTTCAGATAACTCCTTTGTATCTTTCATCTCACCAATTTTCCCTTGATTGTGTCTGATTTTCTTTTGAATTTTTTAATTTCAGTTGCAATATTTTCCATTTCCAAAAGATCCATTTGTTTCATTTCCAAATCTACTAGGTCATTTTAAAGTCTTTTACTTCTTGCTCATATTTCAAACTTCTTTTTTTTTTCTTTCTCATTTAAACATATAAAACAACCTATGTCTGATAATTCCAACTTCTAAAGTATTTGTCATTCTAATCTTGCTATTACTGTGTCCTTTGGCAGTCACATGATGCTTTGGTTCTATATATCTTTGGTGCGTTTTTATTTAAAATTGCTCATTTTTCCTTGAAACTTGCCTTGGGGAATTTAACTTTAAAGACTGGATTGAAGTCATGCTCCTTCAGAGAGAATTTGTATTTTCTTTAGCCTGGGAGCACTAGCAACCTGTAACCACTCCAAATGAAATGATCTGCTTGAGGTTTTTCAGATCACAAGAAAGATTTAATTTGAACCACAAAGGTGCATGAGGTCTTGTTTGTGTTTTCACGTTGTATGAGTAATTTCCCCCTTTTTAATCCAATGTTAAGGTAGAGACAATATGTTTTCTTGCAGTTGCCTTTTATCTAGTAGGCTTTGGTGCTTGTTTTCCTCTTTTATCCTAATAAAGCACATGCCATCTTTTCAGGAGGGAGTTCGGGTGGCGTGGTCCACAGTGAATCGCACCAGCTCAAAGGCTATGATTCTCTGATGGTTTGAAACCCCAGAAGCTTCATGGGAGAAAAATCAGCAGTCTCCTTTTGCTGTCACTGAATTTCAGGGGACAGTTACTGGGAGTCAGAAATGACCCAGTAGCAGTGTGTTTAAGTTTTAATCTTAGTCTATGAAGTTGTTCTGTTTTTACCTTATTGACGTGAAGTTGGAGCTGACTCCTGGTGGACCCTCCATTGAGTTTTCAGGAAGTTATAAATCACACGAGAGGAGATAGCTCGCTTTTCACCAGCAGAACCACTGCTGAGTTCAAACTGCTGGAGAGGCACCATGATTGGGCTAACAGTGTGACTCCTTCCAGGGTACAGCATAGTCTTCTAGATCTACCTTGGATCTACCGCCTGTCCTCTCATTCTATGGAACTCTCAGAGTGGAAGTGCAGGCTCTCTTGGCTTCAGTAAAAACCTTCAGGGCTAAAGCTCACTTTGTTTCTTCCTCCCCTCGCACGTGTCCATGTTTTGTTTCTAAACATTTCTTCCTGTAACTCCAGATCTGTGATGTAACTTTAAAAAGTGACTTTTATGTTGTAGCAAGAGTTATAGTTATTTTAATTCTCTATCTTGGTGCAAAAAAGAATATAGCACGTGCAAGAGTTCAATCTTCAGAAAAGTCTGTCTGCCAAGTTTAGCCTTGGGCTGGTGTCTGGGGTATTACCACCTTTCAGAGTGGATAAAGGTAGTTCATGACTTCTCAGCTCTACAATGTGGTTCATGCTCAAGGTTGCTTTTCTTCTAGGAGTGCAGAATTTGGGGGCGTGTTGGGCAGACGGTGCTTACATTACACGTCTAGATCCTGATAAAATCCCTGGCTGCTGAGTCTCTCATGAGTTGCCCTGGTGGCTACCATCTCAACATACATTGTCACAGCTTGTTGCTGGGAGAATTTAGCGTGTCCTACGTGACTGCACTGGGGGAGGATTCTTGGAAGCTTGCCCCTGGTTTCCTCCAGATGTCATCACCTCCACCATTTCCTTTTGCTGCTCTTGATTTGTATCTTTTGCTGTAATAAATCTTAGTCATGGGCATGGCCATATGCTGAAGCTTCTGAGTCCCCCTGGAGAAGCATTTGACTGGCTGCACCAGTGGGTTTAATCACAGTAGAAATTGTGTCTGAGCTAAATTGACAGCATGCAATAGTAATGAAAGAAAAAGTAATAAAACAGTAATAAAAGAAATAAATAGTAATAAAAATAAAAAGGAATAAATGAAAAATAAAAAATATTTAAACTTACTACATGAAATTAAAAAAATCAAAATAAAGGGAGAGAAGCAATGCCTTTGAGCTTCGGTGTAAGAGAAGAGTGCTGAACATCCCATGAACTGCCAAAAAAACAAAGCTTCTAGGAGAAGGTGCAGCCAGAAGGCTTCTTGGAGGCAAGGATGGCGATAGGAGAGGATGTTCCTTGGAGAAGAACATCATGGGCCAGCAAAAGAGAGGAAGACCCTCAGTGAGATGGATTGACACAGTGACTGTGGCAATGAAAGGGCTGAAGTATGTTGGGGGATGATAAGAATGGCAAGGGGTGGGCCGGGCTTCAGATCTGTTGTTCCCAGCGTCATTTGGAGGCTGACTTAGCAACAACAATAGTAGAAAATTATTAAAACTGGGCATGGCCTTGGAGACTTCTGACACCTCGAGGCTGCCAGAGTATCTCCCAAGATGTTGTTCAAAGAGGTTGTTGTACTCACTTAGTGGTTAGAAATCACCATAAGGTAGAGATAGCAAGCCTTGAGGTGGTACAGAGTTTTTCATTATTTAAATATCACATAAGTATAATGTGCTCTAGGAGACTAACACACCATTATAGACACCAGCTTTCTCATCCTAGGTTTGTTATTTGTTGTAAACCCAAGGCCAGTTTCTTCTCTTTATCTGGTGTGCTCAACCTATATGCATATAAAGCATGTTGTGACAATGGGAATTCCTTGACCAAAAAGAAAAGATTGCCTGCGTTAGCTGTGAAACCTGTTACTATTGACTTGATCCTGATTCCATGTCTTTCAGAGAGTAAACCTCCTCATTTTGCAGGGTTTTTGAAGACTAGTTTTGCAGATTAGCAGGGCTTCCTTTCAGAGTGACTTCCTTACAGTAACTGCCCATAGAGGGCGGTGATAGGTCAGTGGCAGAATGCTTGCATTCCTTGTAGAAGATTCTGGTTAATTTCCTGGCCAATCAGCTCCTGTACAACTACCACCTGTCCCGGAAGGTCTGTGCATTGCTATGATGCTGAGGAAGTTTCTGTGGAAGATCCAGACTGAGCTTTACAAGGAAAATGGTCTGGTGATCTACTTTTAAAAACCAACCAATAAAAGGTCTATGCAGCATAAGGATTCGATTGTAACTGATCATAGAGGTAGTGCAGGACAAGGCGGTGTTTCATGGGTCACCATGAGTTAGTGACAGACTTGACAACAGGCAACCCCAATGCCCCACAATCTCTGGCCTCGATCGGCTAGTCATGACTCTCACACAGCATCGTACACTCCGGGAACAGCCACACACGTGGTGAGTGGAAAGTCCATTCTCTTGTCTCCACTCCTCTCAAAATACTAAATATGATCCAGTTTATATGCTTAAAGCCCAAACCCTATCATTAACTTGTTCTTGCATTTGAAAAGAGGAAATGATGTGAGATGATTTGACGAAGAGGAAGCTGAATACAGGACTGTAGGAAGCCTGAACGGGGAGCTGATGTGGGGATTCAGTTGAAAGGACCTGAATACGCTGTTTTTTCTCTTTCTCTTGTTGGAGCCGAAGGATGAAAGGTGGCACCTTGTAAACACGATCATCCCCAATAGCTAGCGCTCACGCTCTCGTGCTCGCTCGCTCTCACTCTCGCTCTCACTCTCTCGCTCTCATTGCATTTGGATTCTACCCGTGAACCCATGGAATAGGCAGGGAAGGGATTAGTAACCTCTCTGTATCATGATCCCAGCTGCAGAGGGGCGCTGCCACTTTCCTGTGGCTACAGAGGAAGAAGATGACGTGTTCTCATTTCTTGAGTCACAGAGCTCCTCTTCCTAGTTGGAGAGTCAGAGGGAAGTGCTGACATCAATTCTTGGCTCTCTGCTTCCCATATCAATCCTCATCTCTGCTTCCTACTCCATCGTGGCTGGCTGCCGTGTGACTTTCCATAGCTGGAAATTCTTCAGCCCTTCCCAGAGATGATGACTTTGAGAAATGTTTGGTATTGTCAAGATACATCCCTGATATAATGGAGGGACAACCCTATTTGACTCCCCCTGAAACAATCTAGATGCTTGCCCTCACTCCAGGTCCCACAGGCCCCCAGCACTGGTCCATCTAATATCTTCAGCCAGATGCTAAGATGTGCTTCATATATGCACGCTCTCAGATCCCCAGGTTTCTGGGATGTATGTAGGCTTGCATTCTTTCTTTCCCGGCCCTAGTCTCTTCACAAGGGGGAGGAACATCACCTTGAAGCCTGGAACTGGTCCTGGGTCTGTTTGTTTCTCTATTAGGGCACAGGATAGAGACCTTTGGACCACAGGCATTCATGAGCTAGAATAAAGTCTACTCTATAATTATAAGATTTCATCTTGAAACACCAACCCCTGCTCTACAGAGAGCTTCATTCTTACTTTTCCACATACCCATGTCAGTCTGGAGACTAATGTGCACCTGATACAGGCCATGGTCATTGCAGTTATTTGCTATGCATCAGAGAGCTAGACAATGACTTGGGGTGATAGAAGGAGAATTGATGCCTTTGAGCTGTGGTGCTGGAGAAGAGTATACCATGGATTGCTAGGAGAACAAACAGGTTCATCCTGGAGAGGGTGAAACCAGGTTGCTCCTTGGAGGCAAGGATTCTGAAGCTCTGTCTGACATACTCTGGGCATGTTGCAAGGAGGGACCAGTCCTTAGAGATGGACATCATTCTTTGGAGGGTGGAGGGACAGCACAAGAAAGGAAGACTTTGTATCAAAGAGATGGATCAACTCAGTAACTGGGGTACTAGGGGTAGGTGTGTCAGAGACAAAAAGGTTGGCTCAGGATAGAAGAGGATTCAGAGTTGTTGTACATAGAGTTCCTATGAGTTGCAAGCCACTCAATGACACATAATAACAACAACAATGACATTTTTTAAGCTCTGACTTGTTCCAAGTTGAATCTTTCTTTTCTTCTTGTTATATGGCAGAATTCCTGAAACTTGAGACTTAATATCTTAAACTTCTCAAATTTGTCCAGATTTTTTCAAAGAATTTCATAGACTCAGAGATTTACTTTATTATCATTTTATCTCTACTCTGACTTTAGATTGTAATTTATTAATTGTTTTTCCTCTTACAACTCTTTTCATTTTCATGGAAGGAAGATGGGCAATCTCCTTTCATGTGATTTACTGTCTTTGAAAATCCTCTAGACATGAGCCAAATACCACTTGACGGTACATAACAACAACAACAAAATTATTTTAGTAGGGAGGCCTACTGGGTAAGGAGTTGTTCTTCAAACTCAAAGATGAGAGGTGCAAATCCACCAGCAGATTACCAGGAGAAAGATGGGCGACTTCCTCCTGCGTGATTTACAGCCTCTGAGAACCCGAAGAAGGGCCAAGTGTCTATCAGTTCTGACTCAACAGCAATGCACAACAAGAAGAATTCTTTTAGTATTTTCCTTAGGGCTTGCAGCATATAGACTTGATTTACTAATTTTAATATCAATTGGTACTACTTCCCAGATAATAACAAGAACTTTAAACACATTATATCGATTTACTATAGCCCCTTCTAACTTATGTGTTTTTACTGCCATATTTTTATATTCTATACTCAAAGCTTGTTGCTGTTGAGTTGGAACCAACACATAACTGACCCTCCATCTGGTTTTCATGGCTGTAAATCAGTATGGAAATCTACAGTCTTCTCTGGGAGAGGACTGCCCTTTTTCTTCCATGAAGCTGCTGGTGGATTTGAACCACCAGAAAGACATCATCTTTGGGTTTGCAGTAAGAAGGACTTCCACAAGATCTCTTTGACTCCATACATGTTCAAATTTCATAATGTGTTATTCTTTTACATAGTCACTTTCATGTAGATTTAACTTTTGTATTACTTATTTAAACTTTTCCACATTTCTTTCTTTTTTTTACACTTCTATCCTTTTATGTGGATTCTTTTCCATCTCTCTGAAGAATTCATTACTTCTTCTATGTGCACTGGACACAGCATACTTTTAGCTCATAGCACATATGATTTTAGGGTTTTGATTTGTTGTGTTTTATTTTTTATATTGAGACTCAGCTGCTATTCATACTCCGTTGAAAGTCATTTGACTTTTTCCTCTTCCTGTTTTAATATCCTCTCTCTCCTTTGAGTTTTCAACAGTTTTACTATGATAAACCTATATCTATTTTCTTTTTAATTTATTCAGTCTGGGATACAAATCTTCTTGAACCTGTAGCTTGATGTATTTTTATTTCTTAGCAGGAAATCGTAGCCATTACCTCATCAAATAATTTCTTCTTTTTTTTATGGCATTCCAATTTCACTTATTTTAAAGCTCTACATCACACCCACACATCTGTCTTTTGTGTTCTCTTTCTTGCCCTCTCTTTTCACGTAGTTTTTATACTTTTCTTTATTCAGGTTTTAATCCCTTATTTTTCTGCTGATCTAGTATCTCCCTAGTCTAGATCCATCTCCCACTGCAAAACCCTCTCCAAATCTCCACATCAATGACATGAATCTATTTCAGATTCTATATCATGGCTTATGTGTCTTATGTTTCACTTATGGCCTTCTCTATTTAGAATAATCTTTAGCTTTTGTCTCTTTAGGAAAGATCTACATTTCTTTTAACACTTGTCTACCAGCATCTTCTCCTCCATAAAGCTTTTACTGATCCTTTTCCAACAAGATATACCACTCACATATTTCCACTTTCTCCCTACAGACCATACAATACTTCATGGACATATTTGTCTACTTAAGCCTCTCCCACCAATAGAATGGGAACTTGTGTGCCTTACTAATCTCTGGATCTCTAAACTCTATCCCAGAGTTGAATACACAGATTTTTAACTAAATGAATTATTAAAATATATTCAAGATTGCACTGGAGCGTAGAGAAGCCAAAGCACAAGGAAGAATTCAAGATACTAAAGAGCTGAACAGAAGATTCCAAAAGGCAGCTCAGAATGACAAAGCAAAATACTACAATGAAATGTGCGAGGAGCTAGAGTCAGAAAATCAAAAGGGCCGAACTCGCTCAGCATTTCTTAAGCTAAAGGAACTGAAGAACAAATTCAAACCTAGAGTTGCTATAATCAAGGATGCTTTGGGCAGACTATTAAATGATCCAGGAAGTATTAAAAGAAGATGGAAGGAATATATTGAGTCATTATATAGAAAGGAATTGGCAGATACAGAGGAATTTAAAGAAATAACATATGAGCAAGAGCCTATGGTGATGAAGGAAGAAGTTCAAGCTGCTTTGAAGGAAATAGCAGAAAGTAAAGCCCCAGGAATAGATGGTATACCAATTGAAGTATTTCAGATAACAGATGTTGCCCTGGATGTGCTCACCAAGTTGTGCCAAGAAATCTGGAGAACAACCACTTGGCCAACTGACTGGAAGAGATCTATATGTGTTCCCATTCCAAAGAAGGGTGACCCAACTGAGTGTGGAAACTACAGAACAGTGTCATTGATTTCACATGCAAGCAAGATTCTACTGAAGATTATCCAAAAACGATTAGAACAGCATATCAGCAGAGAATTGCTGGAAGTCCAGGCTGGGTTTAGAAGGGGTCATGGTACTAGGGATATTGTTGCTGATGTTAGATGGATCTTGGCTGAAAGCAAGGAATACCAGAAGAATGTCTATCTGTGTTTCATTGATTATGCAAAGGCATTTGACTGTGTGGATCATAACAAACTGTGGCTGACTCTGAGAAGAATGGGAATCCCAGAACATTTAATTGTGCTAATACGAAACCTATACTTGGACCAAGAGGCAGTAGTCAGAACAGAGCAGGGTAACACTGCATGGTTCAAAATTGGGAAGGGTGTACGCCAGGGATGCATCCTGTCTCCATACCTTTTCAACATGTATGCAGAGAAAATTATCCGGGAGGCCGGGCTCTAGGAGGAGAATTGTGGCATCAGGATTGGTGGAAGATCTATTAACAATCTGCGTTATGCAGATGGCAAAACCCTGCTTGCTGAAACTGAGGAGGACCTCATGCACTTGCTGCGAAGGGTCAAGGACTGCAGCCTTCAGTATGGACTGAGGCTCAATGTCAAGAAGACAAAGATTCTCACCACTGGACCAACTGGCAGCGTCAGGATGGATGGCAAAGAGATTGAGATTGTTCATAGCTTCAGTTTGCTCGGCTCCACAGTCAACACTCTTGGCACCAGCCGTCAGGAAATCAAAAAGCATATAGCGATGGGAAAGTCTGCTGTTAGGGACCTCTCTAAAGTACTCAGGAGCAATGGTGTCTCTCTGGAGACTAAGGTGCGCCTGATACAGGCCATGGTCTTTGCAATCGCTTGTTATGCATTAGAGAGTTGAACAATGACTAGGGAGGACAGAAGGAGAGTGGATGCTTTTGAGCTGTGGTGCTGGAGAAGAGTACTGAATGTACCATGGACTGCCAGGAAAACAAACAGATTCATCTTGGAGAGGATTAAACCAAGCTACTCCTTGGAGGCAAGGATTCTGGGGCTTCATCTGACATACTTTGGACATGTTGCCAGGAGGGACGGGTCCTTGGAGAGGGACATCATGCTTGGGAGGGTGGAGGGATGGCGCAGGAGGGGAAGACCCTCTATGAGATGGATTGATTCGGTGACTGGGGTAATCAGGATGGATGTGTCAGAGGCAGTGTGGTTGGCGCAGGATAGAGCAGGGTTTAGGGCTGTTGTGCATAGGGTCGCTATGAGTTGCAAAGGACTCGACGGCACATAACAACAACAACAACAACAACATTCAAGTCTAGCTACTCATCAAAATCATGTACATATCCCCTTGTATGGATGGTTAGACACCATGGCAAATAAAAGATAGAGACGAAACGCAGACAGATGTTAGAAATAACATTACAGATGATTCTAACATGCAGCCTGAACTAACGATACAGTTAATGAATCTGCTTCAGAATGGTGATTGTAAAGTGAGTGAAATGGGCTGAGGAATGAAAGGAATTCCCATGAAGGGTTTGAACATCTTATATTAAGCAAGAGAAGAGATGTTTGTTGGGGTGATGTACTCGGGCACAGCTGCCCACTGACGCAGGTTACCGGAAACACTAACAGGGAGACTCACTGTGTGTATGTATGTGCAAATGCTTTGCTTGTGTGATTTGTATAAGACACGTGTCTTATGTGTATGGGTGTGTGTGTGTGTGTGTGTGTGTGTGTGTGTGCATTTGGGAGGTAAGAGTGAGAAATCTCCAGAGTCACAGCAGCAATAGCCTGGTGCTGTAATGCAGATGCTTCTCCTGGTAAATAATCAGAAGAAAACTCCTATCACTTGTATCTCCCCCTGCAGCGGTCATCCCTATCTGCTGGCAGGGAAGTGCATGGGCACTGTCCATTCCAAGACTTTGAGGAGAGAGAAGAGGTGGAGGATGACTGATAAAGGCACCACAGCTGAGGAAAAGACCTGCTGACAGACCTTAGGTTAGGCTTTCAGCACTTCTGCCCCAGTTCAGACCTCTTGTTGTGATGATGAGTGTGTTCCTCCAGTTGTCATGGAAACCAGATCTTTCCCTGTGACTCCCAGCCCCTCTGCTGTGTGTTTGGTTTCCTATTTTTTAATGAAATTAGGTATGCAGTGAAGTGTGCCCTCTCCCCTCCACCTAAACCTGCCCCTCCCAAATCAAAGCATTCAAGAGTTCTCTGGTATATCCTGAGACAAGCAGGTGCAGTAGGCATCTCTGGCCTCCTCGCTTCCCCCTCTGAAGGCTACTCCCCAGTTAGCTCCACCAGTTATAAGCCAGAAACCAGCAATCAACAGGCTTAAACTTCTATTTTTGGATTATCAAATCTGGCACTAGAAAGGAAAGCAGATTAATAAAATATAAAGAAGTAGCGATAGCATTCACATTGACCCAACGGGAATGTTTCTGATGTGTTCTAATAATTAAGAAGAATACCTGAGTTAGAGAAGAAGAGAAACAGTCCCCTGTTGATATCAAATTGACTTTAACAAAGGCTACTGTCTTTATAAGACATATATTTTTTATCTTTCCCCTCTTTTTTAAAATTGCGATTTTAATGTAAGTTTACGGAAAACTTGGATTTTCATTCATTTATTGTTGTACATTTTCTTCCCAGCACCCCCTTTGCTTCATGTGTGTGTGTGTGTGTGTGTGTGTGTGTGTGTGTGTTTAAAATTCACTCATTGTTACATAATTTCCTCCCTCCTCCTGTCTTCCACAGTCCACTTAGCTATGCACCTCTTATTCTGGATTTTTTTCAGGCAAATGATGCCTAATCATATATTCCTTTTAAATAGTTCTTTCCTTCATCTGTTCCAATGCAGTGTTCATTATTTATCCCCTCTTTTCTTAGTCTCTTCTCAAGCCCCACGTCAGTCTTGTTTTATAACGGCAGCATTATACAGTATTAGGCAATTGTTATCTTGATAAAGATTTAGGTCTCTCAATACACTCACCAACAGTGTGCTGAAATTTATGTCCTACATTTTTTTGAAAATGTTTGTAAATGTTTCATTATAAGTTGCTTTATGACAGAGTTTGGTGGGACTCATTATTTAATTCTCAGTTGCTATCATTTGCTATGAATAAGGCAGCCGTATCTTATGGAAGTTTATTTCATGATCCATTCCCTTCTTCCTTCCTTTAGGATAGAGGGAAATAAGAGTAGAATTTCTGTTTAAAACCATGTGAGGGATAAGAACAGTGGTAAAGGGAGTTGACTGTGGGTTTCCTGAATCCCGTGGTCTAGACCTTGCCTGGTTACCTCTGTGTCTACTGGTTGACGGTAACCTTTCCTTAGGACCAAATCAGAGGCAATTTCCATTCTTTCTGATCACTCTAAAAACTCAAATCTACGGCTTATGTGAAGATTAAAGAAGAATTGATGTCTTTCAATTGTGCTGTTGGCAAAGGGTATTGAATGTCCTGTGAACTGCCAAAAGTATCAACAAATCCCTCTTGGAGGAAGTGCAACCAGAGTGTTCCTTAGAGAATGATGAAACTTCATCTCACATACTTTGGACTTGGTTTTAGGAGAAGTCAGTTCTCAGAAAAAGACATCATACTTGGAAAAGTCAAGGGTCAGCAAGAGAGAGGAAGGTCCTCAAGGAGAAGGATTGACACATTGACTCCAATGGGCTTGAGCACAGCAGAGACTGAGAAGAGGACTCTGAATAGGGCAAGGTTACGATCTGTTGTATATCAAACCATTGACTCAGTGACACTTAAGAACTCCATGACTTATTCCAATAAATGTTCATCAGATATCTTGCTTCTGCTTAACTACTTGGCTATTCAAAGTTGCTAGGCCAAAACTCCCAGACTGGACGATGACTAGATGCACATGTCACAGAAGGTATTTATTACAAAACTAGGGAATTGAAAGTGCTAGAAGGACCATTGTGAGTTTTGTTGGTCATACTATTCTGGTTTGCCCACCAGCAATCCATGCTCCTAGCAACCATAACACCCATTCTTTACTGTCACTCCTGAAGCCTTTCATTGATCATCCCACATTTGAGAGTTCTTATCTAAGTTAACTCGCCCTTGGCCTTTTGATCTAAGCATGTTACATGTAAAAAGACAGAACACATTATTGTCAAAATTATTTTCCTATTCAGATGCTCTATGTTCCTGGAAAATGGCTGAATTTCCAACAAATTATACAGAAACATATTTTTCTAACATTCAAACAGATTGTCCTTTGTGTTGTAAATATACTGAATTTAAAAGTCAACTAGATGCATATTTCTTTCTTTGGTGAGCCTTTTTATTCCCTGGTAAGAATTCTAAAATCGCTGAAGTAGTCTTATTTGTTGCACTGGAACTGAGAATAACATGGTAACAACGACAATTACATGTAGCACAATGAGGTCAGTCACTCAGCAAAGGCACATTAGCCTCTATAACACCTGTGTCAACTGGCTCAGTGCTGAGTACTGTTGTTGTTATGTGCCATGGAGTCACTCATGACTCATAGCAGCCCTATGTACAACAGTGCTAAACCTTGCTCTATCCTGTGCCAGTCTCTCTGTCTCCAACACAGCTACCTTGATTACCCCAATCACTGAATCAATCCACTTCATAGAGGGTCTTCCTCTCCTGCGCTGTCCCTCCACCCTCCCAAGCATGACGACCCTCTCCAAGAACCAGTCCCACCTTACAACATGTCCAAAGTGTGTCAGACGAAGCCTCAGAATCCTTGCCTCCAAGAAGCCGCCCAGATTAACCCTCTTCAGGATGAACCTGTTCACTTTCTTAGCAGTCCATGGTATATTTAATACTCTTCTCCAACACCATAGCTCAAAGGCAGCAACTCTCCTTCTATCCTCCCTAGTCATTGTCCAGTTCTCTGATGCATAGCAAGTAATTGCAAAGACCATGGTCTCTATCAGGTGCACCTTAGTCTGCAGAGAGACATCATTGCTCTTCAGTATTTTGGAAAGGTTCCTAACCAGCGGACTTTCCCATTGCAATACATCTTCTAATTTCCTGGCTGCTTGTCCCAAGAGTGCTAACTACGGAGTTAAGCAAACTAATGCTGTGAACAATCTCAATCTCTTCATCATCCTTCCTGTTGCTGTCATTTGGGATAGTGGTGAGAATCTTTGTCTTCTTGATATTGAGCCTCAATCTGTATTGAAGGCTTCCATCTTTGACCTTCTGCAGTAAGCACTTCAGATCTACTTCAGTTTCAGCAAGTAGGGTTGTGTCATCTGCATAATGCCGATTGTTGATGAATCTTCCTCCGATCCTGATGCCACACTTCTCCTCATACAGCCCAGCCTCCCGGAAAATCTGCTCTGTATATAGGTTGAAAGGGTATGGAGATAGGACACATCCCTGGCATTTATCCTTCCCAATTTTGAACCATTAAGTGTTTCCTTGTTCTGTTCTGACGACTGCCTCCTGGTCTAAGTATAGGTTTCGCATTAGCACGATCAAGTGTTCTGGGATTCCCATTCTTCTCAGTCAGCCACAGTTTGTTGAGATCTACACAATCAAACACCTTTGCATAATCAATGAAACACAGATAGACATTCCTCTGGTACTCCCTGCTTTCACCTAAGATCTATCTAACATTAGCTACAATATCCCTAGTACCACGACCCCTTCTAAACCCAGCATGGACTTTTGGCAGTTCTATGTTGATGTGCCGTTCCATTTTTGGATAATTTGCAGTAGAATCTTGCATGTGATATCAATGATATTGTTCAATAATTTTCACACTCTGTTGGGTCACATTTCATGGAATTTGAACAAATATAGATCTCTTCTAGTCAGTTGGTCAAGTGGTTGTCCTCCAGATTTCTTGACACAACTTGGTAAGCACATCCAGGGCAGCATCTGTTAGTTGAAATACGTCAGCTGGTATACCATAAAGGCCCTGAGTATTAGCCATTCTAAGAGGTTAACCTCTCAGTCCTGGGGAGTAGACTCTCTTACAGAATGTGACTTTTCTTAATAGTTCAGAACGGAGATCCCATTTTGGCCAGAATGCACCATCACCCAAATTTTCATGCAGAAACAGAACTTATAAAATTTTGGGTGGTAAATTACCAGTAAGTTAAAACTGAGAATTCCCTTGATGCTAAACCAAGTGGGCAGAGTGGTCAGCACTACCAATTCGCCAGCAATCCCAGGATTAGAATTTTCTGTTTTAAAGTCACAGGGTCTTTCCCTAAAGCAGAAAACATCCTTGGTTCAGATCATGTTCCCTTGCATTCCTTCTGCCCAACTTTTTTGATGTGTCCTGACTCCAACAGATCTTAACCAGTTCCACTTCCATTTCCCTTTATCTTCATCATTTCCGGACCCAGTATATGCATCACTCAGGAGAGGTGAGGCTCCTACTTAGCATGCTAACAGAAGAACGAAATCTCAACATTGAGTAGTACAAGGGTTTGTTTCTCACTCATCCAAGTTACAAGTCAGATTTAGACCATGAACCCTCTAGGAAAACTGTTTTCCATGCAACAACTAAGCAGAAGTCCAGTCTGAACAAATCTCCACCACCCTGTTGTTGCTATATGCTGTCAAGTTGCCTGCGACTCATAGCACCTTTATGCACAGCAGCCCTGAAGCCTGCCTTATTCTGAGCCAGTCTCGCTGACTGCAACACAACAATCCCCATTACCCCAGTTACTGTATCAGTCCATCTCATCCAGGTTCTTCCTTTCCTGTGCTGTCCCTCTACCATTCCAAGCATGATGTCCTACCCCCAAGAACCAGTCCCTTCTGGCCATGTGCCCAAACTATGTGAGCCAGAGCTTCCAAAATCCTAGCCTCCAAGGAGAAACTTGGTTTCATCCTCTCCAGGACAGACTTAGTTTTTTGGTGGTCCATGGTATGTTTAAGATTCTTCTCCAGCACCACAACTCAAAGGCACTGATTCTTCTTCTGTCATCCTTGTCATTGTCTAGCTCTTTGATGGATTGTTGTTGTTATGTGCCATCGAGTCCCTTGCGACTCATAGTGACCCTATGTACAAGAACTCTAAATGCTGTTCTATCCTGTGCCAACCTAGCCATCTCAAATGCTTCAGTCACAGAATCGATCCATCTCATCAAAGATCTTCCTCTCCTTCGCCGCCCCTCCTCTCTGCCAAACATGACATCCCTCTCCAAGGACCAGTCCCTCCTTGCAACATGTCCAAAGTATGTCAAACTAAGCTTCAGAATCCTTGACTCCAAGGTGCATTCCGGCTTCACCTTCTCCAGGACAAACCTGTTTTTTTTTCTCCTAGCAGCCTATGCATGGTATTTTCAACACCCGTCTCCAGCAACACAATTCAAAGGCATCAACTCTCTTTCTATCAACCCTATTCACTGTCCAACTCTCTGATGCATAGCATGTAATTGCAAAGACTATAGCCCAGATCAGGTGCACCTTAGTCTCCAGTCTGATGTCATTGCTCTTCAGTATTCTTGAGAGGTCCCTCACAGCTGACTTTCCCAATGCAATTCGTCTCTTGATTTCCTGGCTGCTATTACCAAGAGTGTTGATTGTGGAGCCAAGTAAACTAAAACTGTTAACAATCTCAATCTCTTCACCATCCATACTGATGCTGCCAAGTAATTGCAAATACCACAGCCTAGATCAGGTGTACCTACACTGACATAGTTGCTTCTCAGTACTCTGGAAAGGTTCCTGACAGCCAATTTTCCCAGTGCAGTTCATGTTTTGATTTCCTCACTGCTGGTGGCAAGAGGGTTGGTTGATTGTTGAGCCGAACAACCACCCTAAGTCTATGTAATCTGGAAAATTCACACTCTTCAGTTGACCAAGCAGAGAAAAACTTTCTAGAACAGAGTTAGTAAACTTTTTCTGAAAGAACCAAATAGTAAATAATTTTGATTTTGCATGCCATCTGTTAAAACTACCCAATTCTGCTACATGAATACACCATGAAAACAGCCATAAAAGCCAAAAGCCAAACCCCACTGCCTTCCAGTCAATATCATGTAGATAAATGACTGCAATTGTTTAACAAGAAAACATTATTTGTCCAAAGACGTTTTGGCCTATAGGCCCTAGTTTGATAGGTCTTCATCTAGATAGTCTCTCACTGACAATTAAATGCTTTGATTGGATGCAACACCTCACTTTTGCTCACATTTTATTTGACCAAACAAGTCACAAGGCCAGCTCCATCAGAAGCCAGATCTGTTGCTGACTAGTTGATTCCAATCCAGGGACTCTACAGGACAAGGTAGAATTATCCCATAGGGTTTCCAAGACTGTAAATCAATTATGAAAGTAGACTGCTTCATCTTTCCCCAAAGGAGTGACTAGGAGATTCAAACCATCAACCTTTCAGTGCAGCTTAAGTGCTTTATAGAACTAGGCATAAATGGGGCTACAGAAATGGGATTAGGAATTAAAAATTGTATGTGAATCTTAAATCAGGTGGTAGTTCTCTATGACCCTTGGCAAATCATGTTAACTTCTTGTAGTATTGTTTTCCCCATTTGGAACATGAAGATGATATCTACCTTCCTAGAATTGTTTGAGGAACAAATGGGATATTATAGGAAAAAGGGATTTGGAAATTAAACAGCAGGGGATTTTTTTTACTGGTAACACTTGCTTGACTTCATAGGACACTGTTTCAGAGTGTTAATCAACTGAAAATTCACACCCATGCCAAAAGGCTTGAGATTTGGCACACTCAAAGTTCCAAGTTCAATGTTAAGAAGGGTGGGCTCTTGGGAAGCCTCTTGCTTAGATTCTAGTGCTGAAGTTCATCATTCTCACCATCTGTTCTTTCCAGGATACAGCTTTAAATACTACCCAGAAAGGGCCTTGCTGGATATCAACAGGGAATGACTAGCTGAGTTAAAAAGGGGGGCAGAGAAAGGCACACTACTGCTTTAATTTTTATAAAGGCAAAACTGCTTTAATAAGTTATGCAAATGTTTTCTCCCTGCCTTTTCCCTCTTCACATTCCAGAGAGCCTCATTATCTCTTCAATAGTTTTCCTAAACCACTTCAAGCTTCTGCTTTTGTTAGTCCAACCTGGTGGGGGATGGACTGTTCACTGCTTTCAAGCCCCCAGGGCAAATAGAAAAGTTTAGGGCCTAAAAAGAGGGAATGACAGTGTATGGTGTAGCCAGAACCAGAGATGAGAGAAAGGGAGGGGTTGCTCCTGAGAAACATTGAAAGAAGGGAATCAACTTTTGTTGTGTGTTTTCTCCGTGCCAGGAACGTTACACACTATCTAATTTTATCCCACAATAATATCTCCTTGCAGGCAGCTTTATTTCCATTAACAAAAAATGAAAACTCAAAGAGTTTAGGCAACAGAGCCCAAGGTCACAGGGTTAGAACATTGCCAAGTCAGAATCTGAAACTTCATCTGATTCTGAAGTTCAGATTCTTTCCACAAAGCAATACAACCCAGATGGGTGTCTTTCTTCCTTCCCGACCAGTTCACTGAATCATCAGTCCCAACTAAGGTACAAATGGATTATAATTCAGCTATCCAAGATACCAAGTTCAAGATAATTCAGTACCCGGAAGACTTCTCTGTTCCATGATACCCAGCCTTTGAGGCCATTTAACGGCTGCTCTTCTCTTTCAAGGGAGCTTTGGTGGCCTCATCAGTGAGGAGTTGTGCTGCTAATTCAAAGGCAGATTGTTCAAAACTACCACCTGCTCCTCAGGAGAAAAAATGGGCCCTGTTTATGTCTTTCTGTCATTGCTGTTAATTCAGCTTTTCGGCAGGTTTTCAGAGGCTGTAAATCCGAAGTTGAGAGATTGCCCATCTTGCTTCCAAGGAGCAGCTGGTGGATTCAGAATGCCTGGCACTGGACTGTGTTTTCATAGTCCATCCTGCTAAGATTAGAGGCAAGAAGCTGTGCTGCAATCCCAAAGGCATGCTGTTCAAATCCATCAGCTGCTCCACAGAAGCAGCACGGGAAATCTCCTCCCATGCCTCCCTCTGAAAACCCGCCAGAGGGTCAGTTATGGTTCACTTCTGACTTGATGACACACAAAAACAAGATTAAGAGCAGACTATTTATGAGGAGTTTCAAGTCAACGTAGTCCCAAATGTTTACCCGGCTGTGTGTGTCCATAATTTCTAACACAGCTCCACCCACACAGCTCATTTTCCCAAGTGCTCTGTGGCCTTTGGCTTCAGAGTCCCTAGAAGCTCTCCCAGAGCCTCAATCAGACCCATCAGAGGATGACTCAAGTTACCGTAGGTATGCTGGTTGGTTTTAGAAAAGCTTGTTCCCCTGGGAAACCCTTTTCACCTGCTCACCTGCCTCTGCACCACCATCCTGCATTGCCCACAGTAACCATCTAGCTGTTCCACAAGTGGCACCGACAGGATCCTGGCCCATCACCCACTAGTTTATCCAAAACCAGCCCACGTTGCTGTGCTGCAATCCCAAAGGCACATCCCCCAGACGCTCCACGGGTGAAAGACAGACGATCTCCTACTGTGTGATTAAGTGCCTCTGAAAACCTGCTGGAGGGCCAGCGATGGGCCAGTTCAGACTCCACAGTGCGTAGCAACAACACTCCATTCAGCATAGAGATTCAAGGCTCATTCACATGGCAGCTTCGTCTCACTCTACGGCTAAGTAATATTCCATGTACATATTTACCAGCTTGTGTTTATCCATTCATTCATTGATGCGCAATGTGGTTGCTTTTCCTGTGTACAGTTTTTATTGGGAAATACGTTTTTATTTGCTATTGGCTCACTCCTCAACACATATACCTCTTGAAGGAGGAGGTATTTCTCTAAAAACATTCTTTATTTGCTGATAATGGTGACAGAAGTGAAGATACTTAGCAGAGAGGTCAAAAGAGAGATGAAGCACCTTACCGCGGGGCCACAGGAAAAGACAGGCACTGGGGACAGGGTGGCTCTGGGGGCAGCTTGGAGAGCAAGCGAGCAATGTGAGGCCAAGTGGTTTATGCTCATCTTTGTTTTTCCACAGAATTCTACATAAAGTATCCTTCGTCCTGGCCCCACCCATACACCCTTTTTAGGCTTGAACCTTTCCTGAATTTGTTAATGCAAAGTTCTGGTTTCTGTTTCAAGTTAATTCTGAGTCAAGAACAATGACTCTTTATGAGTTTTCACACTCAAGAAATGATTAAGATTTATGACTTGTTCATCATTGCCCTGCTGGGAGGGTTTAGGATTGGAATAATCAGTGCTGATGGATGGGTAGGAAGCCAGTAGGAAGGATGCCAATTTGGATATTATTTAGCAGAAAGGGGCAACAAACTTAGTGGTCCAACAGTAATGGACAGAAAGCAGGAAAAGATAATGAGATCCTTTAGCACAGAACCATTATGCAAACATGAAGTATATACACACATAGTAAAAACACTAAGTATTTTACAAGGACACACCAAACTTGGAGACTTATGTTCAACACATGAGGATCATGGGACAGGATGTGGCCAATAGTGTTAAAAGGAAATAAATGAAGGATGCAGGGGTGGATAGATGGATGGATTAATTAATATGAAACAAACAAGAAAAACAGGCCAACGGTGACAGTGTGCCAGGAATGAGGGAGAAGAATGAACTCATCTTTCCACAATCTTTTGACCACACCTTTCTAAGCATCTTGCAACATCCAGAGATTAGCAGCAAAAGCAACTCTCCATTCGCCTTGCTGAGGAAACTTGCAAAACAAGTGCAAATTGAGAGCTAGTTTGGCTGATTTTTTTTTTTTTAGTTTTGCTGAGTTTTTAAAAGTTAAAATGGGATTTCAAGGAAAGGCACGGTGTGTGAGAACACAAGAGCTCAGGAAAGAGCTGCATCAAACTGAAGCAAAGATAAAAATCCTGCTGGGATAAGCTGATGTCATGTGCCTCCAGGCGGAGCAGAACTGGAATCTAAGCAGAACATACTTTTCCATAGAAAAATAGAATAAATAGATGCACTGCTCACAAAACCTAGAACTGGCTATGCAAACATTCTTAGATAGAGAGACATAAGTATTTCCTTTGTGTACATGAATATGAATGTAGCGACTGCAGGGTTCTGGAATAGGGAAAGAGGAGGCATTTATCTTATTAAAATTTTCTGGGACTTTTCAAAGTCAAGAGAAGCACATTGCAAAGACATAGGGAGGAGAAATAAAAGCCTTCACATTGCAAATGAAATATCTCTGGCTTTCTATAAATGGATTTCTTTCCCCCTTTTTTATAATAAGGAATAAGCAGGAAAATTGAAAAGAAATTATTTGAAAATGTGTGTGTGTGTGTGTGTAGTGTATGCACACACACACATGCACACTGGTGGGGACAAGGCTGAGGTGGATATGAGGAAATGGATCCCTCCATTAGGAAGAATTTGATATGAACTACCTTGACAGCTGGTAAAGGAAGTGGGTCTAGAACAATAGTCTAAAGAATTATCCAGAAACCTGATCCAAGGGAACTAATTGCACCAGGGATGATCATAAAACACACTCTCGTTGCAATCCTTTCCTCAAGCTCTTGGGCAGATAGTGTATGAAAGCTCCGAACAGCTCAGAGTCAGGTACAACTCAGTGGTCTCTAAATTTGTTGCAGGGCATATGGCTCTTCCAAAAGACCTAGACAAGAAGAAAGCTTGATGGAGAAAGGCTCTCAACATCAGTGTCACCTGGGCTCCAACCCCACTGCCATCATTTATTAATTAGATGACTTTGGGCCACTTCATAAGCTGCTGCTGCCTGCATTTTCCCAGCAGTCTAATGGAGAGTCTAATGTTTACTTTTCAGAGTTGCTGTGTTATCGTCGTTACGTGCTATCGAATTGGAATGAACTCATAGCTGACCCCTTGGGGGATTTCCTGAGTCTGTAAATGCGAGGGGTCTGTCCCTCTTTCTCCTTCAGAGTACTTTGCAGATTTGAACCCTCTGCCTTTGGGTTGGCAGAGTTGTTGTAGGACAATTATAAATAAGAAAGATAAATCATGATGCTTGGTGGACAAAGAAAGGCTATTTTTTTATTGTAGTAAGTCTCGAAGAAAAGTGCTGATCTCTTAACAACAGTATTCCCAAAGAGTTTACCGAGAAGACATACAAATTCCAAGTCCTTGAGAGAGAGAAGGCTATCCCAAAGTGCTGTTCTCTTCTCTGGATACCAGGTGACACAGTGCATGAAGAACTGAGCTGTTAACCAAAAGGTGAATGGTTTGAATCTACCACTTATTCCACAGGAGAAACTTGAAACAGTCTCCTTAAATTATTAAGTTTTGCAACCGCAGAAACCCTACACACAAAACCCTCGTTGCGGTTGAGCTGGAAACAGTTCATATCTGGCCCTCCAGCTGTTGTTCTCAGACTGTAGATCACACGGGCAGAGACTGCCCACCTTTCTCTCTCAGAGCAGCTGGTGGATTTGAACTACCAGAAAGGTGCTGCCTTTAGGTTAACGGCCCGGCTCCCTGGGAACGAGCCACCAGAGCTTCCTGGGAAATCCTATCCGGCAGATCTGTTCTCTCCTATTGGATTGCTGTGAGTCCCTACACTCATCAGTAGCAGGTTTGATCGTTTTGTTGTTTTTTTTTTTCTTTTCAGAACACACAAAGTGGTAAACAGTTTCATGGTGGAGAGTCAATTTTATCATCCTTACAACCAAAAATCTCCATCATCATCACCATCACAACGAAGCAGCCAGAGCGCCTGACATCCATTTAGTGTTTCCCTAACATTCTCTCAGCTTTTCTGTCTCTCTGATTTTCCTGGCCTCCCAAGGCAGGAGTGACAATGCTGCAGGTGTCACATCCACTCTTGTCTCTGTCTACATGTCTTGCTGCATGATAGAAAACATATTTCCAAACACAAATAAGATTTAATCTCTATCTTCAATCCTCATGGTGTATCTGCTACCCCAGGACTACCTGTTACTCAGTGCGTTCACTGTTAAGTGAAAGCTGGCTGGCCTGAGAACCAAATCACCATATTGCTCCCATGCCAATCGAGGGAGATCTAAATTCCACTGAAATCATTTGCAAGTAGAATTTTGAAACACAAGTCAACAACTCAGGGTCTATTTTGAGATCAATTTCTTTGCTTCTGACAGAGGCCACGTAAGCGAACAGTAATTCCTGACCTGTTTCCCCCCACCACCCTCATGACTGTGTTCATGACTTGAGAACACACCATCTTTCCTTTTTCCATCAATGGGAAACCAAGTTCAAGCTTATGCATTTCACTACCTTGTTTGTTGTTATGCTCTGATGAGCCAGAACTGACTCATAGCTGACCCTCCAACAGTTTTTCAGAGGCTGTAAATTGCATAGGAGGAGGCTTCTCATCTTTCTTCTATGAAGTAGCTGGTGGGTTTGAACATTCTACCTTTGGGTAAGCAGTGCAGTACCTTATCACTAGAGCACCAGAGCTCTCTCTAGCTTGCCCTAAATGCTATATGTTGGGTATCTATGGTGATATGCAGTCCAAAATTAATCAAGTGTGCCACTCCCAGTGGGTTGAATGTGTTGAGGAAGTCTTTTTCATGTTGCCAATATTTCCATTTGGTCATATCTGGAACAAGTAGAAAAGGGGTAATTCTATCAAGATGGACAGCTTATTACTTGACTTTTTATCAATCACCTCTTTCTCAGAGATATTTTTTATTATAGATGCCTTTTCAGAGTTCTCAATTCCTTGTTTTAATACCTGTGCACTCTTTTGTTTTTCTAACCAACACAACATTAATAGGTGATAGCATTATGTGTATATCTACGTATCAAGCTCCAACAGTATCTCATTTTATCCTTCCAATAACCTTGCATTATAGGCATTATTATCATCTCACTTATACTAAGGGTACAAAACCTTAAGATCAGAGAGACTCAGGAGCTTTTCAAGGATGACAAGTTGTAGTCTCTGAAACTAAGGCTAAATTTAGCAGACTCTAAAGTACATATCTTTCATCAACTAGCTGCAACCAATCAGTGCCTCATAATTTGACAATCTCACCCTGCAAGTGTATGATTATTATTTAAGCTTCTTCCTGTGAGGTAGGTAAGGAAGACATTGCTGTCTCTAGTGGGCACCAGAGGGCACAGAGCCTTAGATGGGTGAACAATTCAGCCCACATCTCCAGTTAACAGCTGGCAAGAAAAGAAAGCTAAATTTTGGGTGCAGGAGACTGTAAGTCAGGGCTTCCCTGGCCTTTCTGTGTAGCTCTGAGAAAGTGAGTCACGCTCTTAATTCTCTCATATGCACGGTAGAGTCATCTTCTGGGAGATACTGTAGGAAATAGGAAATTTGGAGGCAATTTCACATAATGGTTAAGAGCATGTGCTGTCAAGACAGGCTGCCTGTTGTGATTATGTGACTGAGAAAGTTAGTTAAGTCTTTGTGAAAATGGTAAAACAAATCAGCTGTCATCAGATCAGCTCTACCTGATGGCAAACTCATTCGTTTCAGAGTAGAACTGTGCTCCACTGGGCTTACAACTGCTGATAATCAGACCTTTCTTCCGAGTCACTGCTGGATGTACTTGAACTTCCGATCTTTTGGTTAGCAGACGAATGAGTTAACCACTATTGGTACCAGTAGCTACTCAAAAGAGGGATAAATGGCAGTACCTAATTTGTGGGATCAGTGAGAGATTTCACACATGTGAAATAATAAGTATTATGCAAGATATCCAGAAATGTGGTGTACTACTGAGTCAAATTCAACTCACAGCAATCCTATAGGAAAGAGTGAAATTACCCATAAGATTGTCTAAGCTGTAATCATTATGATAGAGTTGGCCACACCTTTCCTTCAGAGGAAGAGTTGGTGAGTTTGAACCATTGACCTTTATGTTACCAGCCAAATGCTTAATCACTATGCCACTAAGATTCTTCAGTAAATATTAGCTATTGCTATGATTTATTACATGCCTAAAACAATAAATCAAATCCATCACTGAGCGGTCGATTCCAACTCGTAGTGAGCCCACAGAGCAGAGGAGAACCGCCCCATAGGGCTTCCGCGTCTCTATCTTCCTCCCCTGGAATGACTGAGATCATCAATAAATGTGCTCCTCATCTGTGAGCACCTGTTTCCCTACTATGGAAGCTGCAAGTCAGGAAAACACCCTCCTTGACCCAGCAGAGACCTCTCTGCCCTCCCAGCTCCTGCTTGCTTCAATGTTAGTCTTGGGATAGAAGGTCAATCTCTTGCCAATGAAGGCAAGAGTTGCCATTTTCAAATTTAATAAACACACAGCCATTCACAGGGGTGCATCCCATTCCCACTGGCAGGTTGGAGATAGTCTTTTCTCAATTACTTGTGGCTAATTTTAACTTAAGGCCAGCTTTCCTCACTTCCTCTCCACATTCACCCGAGACCTCCTTCAGAGGCCCAGGTGTGATCTACAGGGAAAGTGTAAACTCATATTAATATTATCCTAAGCGAAACATAATTAGAAAACTAAATCAGCAGCCAGAAGAATAGTATAATGCTTTCCAAAGGCTCATGCTGAGTATGTGGAATGTTGGGTTTATGCTGCTTTTCTTTTTAACTTTTCATTTGCTTTGGGTTATTCACATCAAACTTGCTGTGATCAAGGCAAGAAAGTCCGTCTGATCAGGTATTATGATGGATTGCACGGTGTTCCTCAAATAGATGTGTGGAATTCTTGGCCCTGACATTTGTGGATATTATCCTATTTGGAAATTAGATTTTCTTTCACTCTGCTCTGGTGGCCTACTGGCAAGAAGCTGTGCTGCAATCCTAAAGGCACACAGATCGAGGCCACCAGCTGTTCCGCTGGAGAAGGATGGGCAATATCTTTCCACGTGATTAACTGCCTGTGAAAATCCACCGGAGGGTCAGCTCCAACTCAACTGTACACAACAACAACAACAATAACAACATGTTAATTAGGTCATACCAGTGCAGGGTGGAGTCTAAATCTAATCACATCTGAGTTATGGGAAGAGTAGGCAAGACACACATGGAAGAAGAAGGGTGCCGTGTGGGGACCGTCTGTAAGCCAAGAGAGAACCAACGATCCAAAAGACACACAGAGCTACTGAGAAGGAAGAAATCAACGTGGTTGAAGCTCTGCCCTCCAGAACTGTCAGATAACAAATCTCTGTCCTTTAAAGCCACCCCCTTGCAGTGTTTGTATCACAGCTACACTAAGTAACTCCACACTGGTTATTCCATGACAGAATCCTCACCTTCCATGTGAAAGGCCCGTCTGGACACATTTCAGTGTGTTTCCAGATGAGGCAAGAATTACTGAATTTTTTCAAAATTGTGGTTGTGATTTCCTCTTTGCTGTTGTTGTTGGTGAATCTGATAAAATGGCTTAAGGAAACAATGCCCAGGTGCTGTGCTCTATTATTTTGGGGTTGCAACTACCTGAGAATGACAGAAAGCTATGGAAATTTCCATCAAAGGGGGGGAAAATACAATGATTGTGTACAGATATTTCTTATGTAGCATAACCTTAAAAGGTACCAGGAATTTCTCAATACATTGTTAAGGATCCCAAGGCAAGAAACATTGTCCTAGAAGAATGACTGAAAGACAAAGCGTATCCAAGTGTTGTTGAGAGTGTTTGAAGGTCTTGCCACTTGCCCAAGCCTTTCTCTCCCAGTAGGTTTTCTAAAAGAGTAATCTTCCTTGGTGATGTGATTGTGTAATGTTTGCCCAGATGAACTCACAGGGCTGTGAAGGTCACATGAAGTCATACATGTGAAAGCAAATGCAAACTCTAAAATATAGCACAGACACACACACACACACACACACACACACACACACACACACACACCCGCAGGGATCATGGTGGTGTTCACTCATAGGGTGGCTCCGTGCAACATCAGCCGTACGGGCTGTCTTCCAGATTCATACCATCCTCGGTACTCGCAGTTCAGCTTTTACGTCTAACTTTGGTCAGACAGACTGCCCATGCAGCTTTCTTGTTAGTGATTTGAAGAACTTCCTCTGCAGGAGACAATATGTGAAATGCAGTCCTGAACTCCTAACTGACCACTGGAAACTTCCACTTTGGAGCCCTGCCACCATCCTAGCCTCAATGTGTCTGAACCCACCCTGAAGACGGCTTCCCCCCTTCTCATTCATTGACTTTTGTTTTGGATGGACAATATTTTGAGGTTGGTTCTGACAACATTAAGATACTGTCCCTTCCTTTTACCTCTCTCTGTATTTCCCCCTTTCCCTACCTACTCCTCTCTCCCACACTCATATTCAAACAGGAGAAAGTTCAGTGCCTTGTCACTAGGAAGAAAAGCAAAACAGGAGGTCTTCTGTCTGTGGGAGGGGAAAGGCTGGTGATGTATATAGTTTGCAAGTAGAGTCAAACTTTCAATGACAGATTAGGTGTGGGATGTGAAATAGAAGAGACAAGGATGACTGTAAGGTGTTGGAACCTGCTCAGTTTAAGATTGTAGTGACTCAAGAAGGAGTAGGCTTGGCGATGCTGATGATCCAAAATTTGTTTTGGGCTCTGTGAAACTTGAAGTGCATGTTAGATATTTACTTGGAGATAGTGAACAGGCAGTTGGGCATATGACTCATGGGCTTAAAGAAAGTATGCAGGGTAAAGTCAAGACAGTATATGACAACTTGATGTTAGATGAGGGTGTGAGTATTGACAGAGTTAAGTAGAAAAGTCAATGTTCAAGATTACACATCTTTTTACCCAGGAAGGATTCTTTTCTCCATTCTTTCGTATTCATTGTCCAAATTTCACATACATGTAAAGAAATAAAAAACATCATGGCTTGGGTCAGGCACACCTTACTCCTTAAAGTAACATCTTTGCTCTTTGACACTTTAAAGAGGTCCTTGGAAGTAGATTTAATATCATTAATATTAAATTAAATATTAAATACATTTATTTATTAAATATATTTTTTGATGCCTTGACCGCTGCTTTTATGGATGCAGATTGTAGGTAGCTCTCAGTAAAATGAAATTCATAACAACTTGGATCTTCACTTATGTTGCTTATTGGCTCATTTGTGAAGATTTTTGTCGTCTTCATGCTGAAGTGTAATCATCTCTGATCTTTTTAAAGACTTTAAGTCCTTTTCTGTGAGACTACAATTAGTCAAAATAAAAGGAAAGATGAGAATAAAAAAAAAGATGAAATTGATGATTCAAATGATATTCCTTTGGGTGGCAGTGCAATTCCTTACCACTAGGCCATCAGACTTTCCTATCAACAACAAAAGGCCTGGCAGAAACAAGGAATTTAAGAAAAAAGGGTATATGATATAGGATAAAAAAATAGAAGGAATGACATCCCAAAATTAAGAAAAGGATTTAAGGTTGAGAAGGTAATATAGCAATATCAAATCTTATTGGTAAGTTAAATTAGGACGGAGACTTTATCATTGGCTGAAGCAACACAGAAATCTTTTTTCATCCTGACAATAGTTGTTTCAAGGAGATGGGAGAAGGGGAGATGAGGAAGGGGAAAGAAGTTGTAGTTTTAAGTTCAGGGAGTGTGGATGTGGAGCAGGAGGGGAGTCAGCATTTGGTAGTGCTTACAATGGTAACCTGACGCAAGACTCCAGATACTATTTAAGAGGCATTAAAAACAAAAGAGCTTGGCTTGAACAACTTGTCGTTTTATCAGAGGACTGTTGTTCTGTTGTTGCTAGCTTGAGCTGAGTAGGACTCATAGCGATCGTATAAACAGCCAACCTGCTGTATCCTGTGACATCCTCATCATCTCTACACAGTAGACACACTAGAGTCTACGGCTGAAGTCACCTTGCCAATCTATCTCATTGGGGGTGGCGATCTTCCTTTCCTATACTGATCCTCTGTCTTTTCAAGCATGACGTGCCTCTTCAAAGAACAGCCTTATCTAGCTACAGGTCCAAAGTATAAAAGACGATGCTTCACTGTCTGCATCCAAGGAACACTCTGAATACACTTTCCCCAAGATATGTCTGTTCTTTAGCCAGTCCATAAGATATGCAGTACTCTTCTCTAGCAACACAACTCAAAGGCATCAATTCTCTGTCATTCTCATCCATTGTCTAGCTCTATAGTATGTGATTGAAAAAACGAAGGCTTGAATCAGATGTACCTGAGTCTTCAAACTCTTCATGTTTTTGATGTCAAAAAGACATCATCACTGTTCAGCTTTTTGGGGAAGCCCTTGACAGGGGCCTTGCCTAAAGCAATACATCTTCTAATTTCCTGACTATCGATACCATGGCTGTTGATTGCTGATGCAAGGGAGAGGAAATCATTGACCGCTTCAATACTTTGTCCATCTATCATAATGCTGACTGTTGCTCCTGTGTGTGTGTGTGTGTGTGTGTGTGTGTGTGTGTGTGTGTGTGTGTTTCTTTGAGTAGAGGATGAAGAACTAGGTAAATCTCTTTTACTTTTTCATTGTATTGGGGTGGAACCCACCCTCAGGTGACTTTCCTCCATTGGGTTTCCAAGACTGCCAGTCACATGGGAAGAGATCACTATTTTTTTTTTCCACCGTAGGCAAATCTCTAGCTTCTGTAAAAAGCAACTGGATGAGCAGTTTATCTGGACCTTAAAAGATCTGACTCCTGAACCAGATCTCATGAAATAGCCTCCAGTAGCAGAGGCTGTGTCCGCTGTCAAAGTCAAGTGGCTTCAGCTGTGGAAGCAAAGAGCCAGCTTGCTAAATCCCCGGCTCTCAGTGGTTACAGAAAGGGACATTCGTTGACAGTTGCTTTGACTGCTTGCCTCCTGGTCTCTGTCCATCTGCTTACTCCTGAAATCAGGCCACCACCATTTTGACTTGAGGAAGTTCCCTGCCTTCCCTGACAGGCTGCAAGAAGTGTGATTCCTGACGTCCCTCATGCTTTAACAGTCAGAATGCTTGCCTGGCTGTGTTCTTCCTGTGATCTTTTCTGATAATAAACTGTGTCTGATGATGTGAGAGAAGTTCCTTTCTTTATCAAGTTATCTAATAAAGCCAATTTATAGTCAAGGAAGTCTTCAGAGGTACCTGAAAAGGCAAAAGAGTTGGATCCAAGAAACATCAGCTTTGATTCCAGTGCTAACGGCACTCTAGCCAGTCTCTGAGTTACCTGAGCTTCAACCGTAAGTGCATTGAAGATTTAAAAAGCTTTAGATGTACTGCTGTAAGGTACAAATGGAATATTGCTATTGCTAGAAAGAGAATTGATGCCTTTGAGCTGTGGTGCTGGAGAAGAGTGTTAAATATATCATGGACTGCTCAGAGAACAAACAGGTTTGTCCTAGAGAGAGTGAAAGCAGGCTGCTCCTTGGAGGCAAGGATTCTGAAGCTTCACCTGACATACTTCGGGCATATTGCAAGGAGGGACCAGTCCTTGGAGGGGGACATCATGCTTGGGAGGGTGGAGGGACAGCACAGCAGAGGAAGATCCTCGATGAGATGGATCGATTCAGTGATTGGGGTAACGGGAGTACGTGTGTCAGAAACAGTGAAGTTGACACAGAAGAGAGTGCGGTTTAGGGTTCTTGTACGTAGGATCGCTGTGAATTGCAAGCGACTCGATAGCACATAACAACAACAACAATGTTATTATTCCTAAGTCTAAGAGGTGTCAGGAATCTGATTTGAAAGTGAACCATTATCAGACTGACATCCTAAGTTACCTTGTCCTGACTCTTGCTTTGTTGATGTCATCTCTCCAGTTTGTCTGCTATTTCATATTAAGTCCACTTCAGTGGATATATATTGAACAATGAGTTCAAGAAATAGTGTGTATGTTACTGTTGCATGTTGTCGAGTTAGAATCAATTCATAGCTGAGCCTCTAGCAGGTTTTCAGAGGCAGTAATTGCATGGGAGGAGATTGCCCATCCATCTCCCACAGAATAGCTGGTAGATTTGAACCACATGCTCCCAGCAATGTCTGTTATAAGTGAATGTGTATGTAGGAATGGGAAAGTACAACATCCCTTGGCTTTGACCATGTCAAATGATGTACTGCACAGAGGGTAAGACATAGTTCAGGGAAACCAAGACACAGTTTTCTGGTATCCACAAGCGGAGAAGATGCCCATGACACAGGGTTGTGATTAGAAGTACATGAAATGGTGTGGAGATAATGACACTTATCAGTTAGCAGACAATGTAGGAGATGTTCTCTCAAACCTTACTGCTCACATTTGCTTCTCTGCTTCAGACATTCAGTGCAAGGATTCCCTAAAGTCTGCACACACATTACCCTCAACACATACCCCTTTACCCACTATCCCCCAGTACTACATTCAACATAGCACCTCTGTTTTCTCCCATGTGGAGACAAGAGTCCTGCTTGAGACCTGGAGGAAAATGACATTTGTTTCCAAAGAAATAGACTGTGAGGTAATGTGTTATACTTGCTGTGGCGACTGTTGCTTTCAAAGTGGACATGACTCTGACTTAAAACCCTGAGATGAGTGACTGGAGGAGAAGGTGGAACACCATCATCTCGTTGCTGTCTCATTGGGGTTGGCCCATCAGGACCCTCTAGGCGGTTTTCAGAGGCCATAAACACACGAGAGATTGTCCATCTTTCCCCCCTTCACTGCTGGTGGATTCGAACCACCAGGGAAGCATGGGAGTCAGGTTAGCAGCACATCTCCTTATGGACTGCGCCACTGGAGCTCCATGAAAAAAAAAAAAGTACGCTTTTGTGGCTGTGTTGGAACTGACTCATAGCTGACCCTCCAGTGGGTTTTCAGAGGCTACATTTCATACTGGAGGAGATTACCCATCTTTCTCCCTCAAGCAACTTTGTGGATTAGAACTGCATTACTTTGGGTTGGCAGGACAACTCTTTACCACTAGACTACCAGAGGTCCCCTGAAGATGTATATATTTTTATATAAGTAGTATGTGCTTACATGGTTTTCACAAAACCTATAACCCCTTGCTCATTACTTGCTTTTAAGTACTATGTAAGTTTTATATGTGTGCGTCAATTATGTAGGCACAAAATACAGTATTTCAAAGACAGGAAGATATGTGAATCTGGCAATGCTTCCTTGGAGAAATGAGAAAGGACTTTTTTTTATTGAGACACAGAGTGAAGTTAAATTGATAAATTCCCATCTGCTGCACAGAGCACCTGCCCTCTTCTCACCTCTAAAGAAATGATTTTTCATCAGAGGAGAATCATGTCACACCTCTGAGCTGCCAAGCCATAAATCTTCCTTCTACCAATTTGCTAATAGTTCTTCTTGCCACCATCCTTGATAATCTGGAGTAATTGTTATGAAATATGGGCTTGTTGAGCCTCCCTCAGCTGCGCCCCCACTGTCCTCTGCAGGTCCTGGGGAGAGGTAGAGCTCTGTGCTTGTCCCTGGGTGTTCATTAGAGGCAAAGGAGATGCCATTACCAAGAACGTGACAACCTGCTGAAACCAGAGGCACCACTGAGTGGCCCTGAAATGCGAGTGCTGATTGCTCCTCCTGCCTAAAATACATCAGCAAGTGGCCTACACTTTGTGTTCTCTATCCTGGGGAGACAGAAACAAAAAGATCCTCAGAAAAGCTTGGGATTGAAATAATCTTTCATGCATGTTTTTACTTATCATATCAAAAAGTACAGATCATCTGGAATTATCCAGTTGAGTGTTGGGTTAAAAGTTTGACTAGAATGGACAGCCTGACATACATATTGTATAGAAGCCACAATTAGCTAGAAACGACTGAAAGAACATCTTATCTGAGAAGATTACTGGCATACGCTAGGCTCCGGAAGGTTCCAGAAATGTGGCTTTAGGAAGATGTGCTTAGATGAAAGGTCATGGGATTTTCCGCCCCTGTCCTCACGCAAATCCCTGAGCTTAGAAAGCTTAAATGAGGGTTTTCAAACCTCTTAAATACCCAGCATGGAGCCTGGTACTTCAACTTGTTATATTACGTTGTTGTTAGGTGTTGAGTTGCCTATGACTCTCAGTGATCCTATGAACAACAGGTCTTAAAATTGCCCTTTTCTGCACCAATTCCCATGATCTCTGATAGGCTCAGCTCACTGTTACCGTTTCTGCCAATCCATCTTGTTGGGGGTCTTCTCTTTCTCTGACCATCCACTTTTCCCATCAAGATGTCCCCTTTCAAGGACTAGCCCCTCCTGACAACATGCCCGGAGGAGATGAGACCAAGTTTTTCTATCTTTGCTTCTAAAGGGCACCCTGGTTTCACTTCCTCCAAGACAGACTTGTTTGTTCTCTTGGCTCTCTGGGGGATATTCAGCACTCTTCTCCAACACAACTTAAAGGCATCCATTCTTCTGTCATCCTTATTCACTGTCTAATTTTCTGATGCATAGGAAGTCATTTAAGAGACCATGGCTTGGATTAGGTGCCACTTATTCTTTAAATTGACATTCTTGCTCTTCAGCACTTTGCAGAGGTCCTTGACAGCAGATTTTTCCCAGTGCAACATGTCATTTGATTTCCTGGCTCCTGTTGTTGTGAGTATTGATAGTGAATCCAAGTAAGATGACATTGCTGACAACTTCAATCTTTGACCCATCTATCAGGATGTTTTCTATGGGTCTAGTGGTGAAGA
>NW_006399827.1:3097823-3111704 GCF_000299155.1 Elephantulus edwardii | reverse complement strand
CATATATATATATTACTGGTGTTGAGATGTAATCAATATATAAGGCTGTAGCCATTGATCTGCAATAAATACATCAAGTTCTCATTACTTTTATCAAACAAGGTATGGCATCTGCATAACACAGGTTGTTGACCGATCTTCCTTCAATTCCAATACCATATTTCTTCATATAGTCCAACTTCTTGAATAATTGGTTCAGTACACAGATTGAATTCAACTAGTGATTGTAAAAACTCATCTCTATACAGACTAGATCAAGAATTACAGCTCAACAATAAATAACCAAATTTTTCAAATAAAGAGTTTGAATAGCCATTTACAAAATAACCAAAAGGAAAAAAGAGATAATAAGCCAATAAGCACATGTAAAGACACACAATAATAGAGATTAGGAAATTGGAACTCAAAATCATAAGGTTCAAAAAAAAATCATAAGGTTCCATTTCATACCCACCAGGATGGTTATTTGGTGGGGGGGGGGGGTGGAAATGGAAAAGAATCTGTATTGGTGAGAATATGGATACATTGGAAAACTTGAGAATTGTTTGAGGTAATATAAAATGAAGTAGTTATATGAAAAACAATTTAGGAGATCTTTGAGAAGTATAACATAGAATTACTATATGACTTAGGAAGTCTACTTCCAGATATATACCCAAAAGAGCAGAATATAAGGACTCAAATGGATACCTGTCTAGAGTGAATAATGTCCGCCAATGGATGAATGTTGCTGTCATTGTTAGGAAGTAGTGATGCTGTTGGTAGGCCTGGTTATGGGACTACCAAATGAGGAGATAAATAAAATGTGGTGTATGTACAGAATGCAATATTATCCAGCCATAAAAAGAAATGAAGCTCTAATACTGCTACAACATAAGTGAACTTTGAAAATGTTGTTGTTGTTGCTGTTAAGTGCTGTCGAGTCACCTACGACCCATGGCAACCCTATGTATAGCAGCTCTGTTATGCTGAGTGAAATAAGGCAGACATACAACGACACTTACTGTATGATTCACAGTAAGACTGACAGATACACAGACACAGTAAGTGAAATGCAGGTTTCCAAGGGCATAGCCAAAGGAGAAATATGTAGATGCTTAATGGGAACAGAATTTCTGTTTGTGATGATGGGGGAAAAAATGGAAGATTTTTGAATTTTATACTTAAAAATAGATCAAAGGAAAGTCTTATGTGATATCTTTAGATGTTTTAGTATGATTATCAGGAAAAAGAATCTGCCATTGAGAAATTCAGCCACCACTTGATGTGCAGAGGGAACCACCTTGCTTGCTAAAAATGAGAAATGCCCGAGTATGAACTAATGAAATTCAAAGACTACACCATTCAGTATGGATTACATGTCAACATAAAGAAAATAAAAATCCTCACAATTAAACCAATAAGCAACATTATGACAAATGGAGAAAACACTGAAGTTTTGAAAGATTTCATTTACTTGGATCCACAACCAATACCCATGGATGATACACCAGTTATGAAATCAAATGTCACATGGCCTTGGCCAAATACCTTGCAAAAAACCTCATTAAAGTGTTGATAAAAGCCAAGATATCAGCCTGAGTCCTTCCTAATGGAATTGGCAGCCGTCAGTTAGCACAAGAAAGGCGATACAGTGTTAAATTTCTACACTGCTATCTCAGTTGGTGAAACATAGCTAAATTCTTAACAACTTTCTTCCCTGGACATGGAATATTTTTGCCATCTTGATCATCTAGTTCATCCTTTTTACCCTTCTCCTGGATAACTCCTTCTCATTCCTCGGGACTCAGCTCAAAGACCGCATCCTCCTAAAGGCATTTGCTAATTGTAGGCTTTATCAAGTAGCCTTCCTCCATGTCCCTCACTGTCTTAGTGTCATCGTTGTCTATGTGTTTTAGTACATTGTCCCCTAAGCGAGGAACTCTCTGATACAGGGACTCTGACTTATTCTTTACTGTAGTAAGCATATAACAGCAGCAAATATATATGAGATGCACAATGAAATATTGGAGAAATGAATTCTGGCTAGACCAGGTTGTTTTGTCAGTGTGTACCCAGAGACAACCTGCGTGAACTTCACTTTCAGTCATTCGGTTATAGTACAGCACACGTCTATCTTCACAATGGAAAGAGAAATACACTGTTCTCCAAGGATGTGAAACCTGAAAGGGAGAACAAAGACGAGTGAGCCTAACCCCTTCTTAATAAAGATGAAGAGACAAAGGCTGTGTAGATACGAATGTTTTCTCCAAGGCCAGGCAGATGTACAGCCACGCAGATGTTCAGGGCCAGAACTGGGGATGAAATAAAGAGAATTCCTCATTACCCAGCCAAGGATCTTTGCCGTTTCACTGGAATGTTGCCCCACTGAAGAATCAGTTGCCCTATGTGACTAACACAGTTTTCCTTATGATGGATAGATTCATCTACATGGAAGATATTTGCAATTAAAATGAAATGACAACTTGAAAGCCAATTCCTTTTCCCATATATTGAGGGGAAGCAATCTATAGAATGTTTGGTCCCTTTCAGTGCTCATAAAATCATCTCTCCTATATGATTTCTTTGGAAGATATTTTAAAAATTCAGTTGCACCAAGATTTTCTCTCTCTTTTTTTTTTTAAAAAAATGGTTACACAGGAGAAATCAAAAATTAAAAAAATAGATTTGAGGCAACATTGTATCTCTTAATGGATAGTGGAAGGAATCTGCCAAAAGTAAGATTCTCATTTTAGCTAGAACTTTGACTTTCCGTAAATCTATTGAAGAGAATAGCATGGCTGTTTGTCCCTTTGGTAAAACACACTGGCAGCTGAGAAAGCATCGTGCTGATAGACGTGTTAGCAAGCCATGCCATGACAGGCAGGCAACCTGCAGCTGCTGACACGTAGCATGAGACCCACCAATCATGTAAATGAAAACGTCACTTTAGAGGGCAATGAGTTTAGCATAGCTTGTACAACACTGTGGTATATGGGGATGGCGGCCAAGGCACTGGAAAGAAGCAGGGCTGTAGAGGCAAAATATCTGCTCAAGTTAAAGTCTATGATGTGCTAACTCCATTACTTTTGTTAAGAAATTTAATCCTCTTGGTCTCATTCCTCCCTTCTTTCAAACCCTATTTTTGTTGTGTTGACTTCTGTTCACATTGATCCTATAGGACGGAGTAGAATTGCCCCAAGATGTTCTCAAGGCCATAATCATGGTGGTAACAAGACCACCATATATTTCTCCTTGTTCATTTGGGAAGCATTTAAAGAGGACATATTTGATAGGCTATCTCCTCCTGTGCGATGAGTTGCCTGTAAAAACCCACTGAAGGGTCAGCTGTGGGTCAGTTTCCACTCGACGGCATATGTGACGGTTACAACACAACAACAACCTATTTGATGTCAGATGTATTTTAAGTACTAAATGAGCTGTTGTTGATAGGTGCTGTCTAGTCGACTCTTAGTGACCCAATGAACAACAAATCTGTCCTATCCCATGTCATCCTCATCATCTCTGACACACTTGAGCCCATAGCTGCCTTGTCAATCCATCTCACCGAAGGTCTCCCTTCTCTTTGTCTGACTCTCCACCTTCCCTAGCATAATATTTCCAAGGAATTGTCCCTCCTAGCAACATATCTCAAGTACGTGACATGAAGTTTCCTCATCCTTGCCTAAATGAGCATCAAGGAGTGAATTGGGGGATACTCATTTTATTAGTAGTACCTTGGAGAAATACTGTAGAAGAAATACTCTGAAGACCAGATTCAAGAGAGGGAAAAGTGAGAAGAGAGCAATTGGAAATAATGAGGCCAGGGAAGATTTCACTGAGGCAAGGACCTTTGAGAAAAGACCTAAGGGGTAAAGGAACAGAGCAGATAGACACAAGTGTTCCAAGCACAGAGAACTTTAGGTTCAAAGGCCAGTTTTCAAGCATGTTCAAGCAGCAATGGAAAGGTAGAGTGCCTAGGTTATTGGGAGTGAAGGGGGAAGTAATAGAAGTTGAGGTCAAGAGGCATGTGAAAAAGAGTTTGCAAGGTCTTCTAAATGTAAGCTATTATATAAGAGACTGACCTTCTTCTCAGAAGCATATGGGAAGTGATGGGAGAGTTTTGAATAGAGGAAAGATTTGATCTGACTCTAGCCTTTAATAAGATGTTAAGAACAGACTGTAGCAGGGGAGGGTTAGAAGAGGAATAGCTAAGAGCTTGCTGGGATAATCTATTTAAGAGATCATGGTGACTTAGACCCTAAGGTAATCAAGGAGAAAGTGAGGGAGTCAAAGTCTAGATATATTTAAAGATAGTGTCATCAGAATTTGCTGGTAGAGTTGATGTTGGGTATGAATAAAAGGGAAGTCCAGATGAACTCTGAGGTTTTTGACTATGCAATTTGAAACACTTAAGTTGTCATTAACTATAGGGGAAACTGTTCTGTTGAGAACATCAGTTGTTTAGCTTTGGCTATACCAAGTTTAAGACTTCTTAGTTTCTTAGTGGTGCTGTAACACAAATACCGTAAGTGGATGGTTTTAACCAACAGAGTGCATTTTCTTGAAGTTTAACACATTATCTGTTTTTTTGTGCTGCTGAGTCAGAACAGACTCACAGGTGACCCTCCAGGGGGTTTTCAGAGGCTGTAAAGGAGATTGCTCATCTTTCTCTCATGGGGTAGCTGGTGAATCTGAACCACATGTCTTTAGGTTGGTAGCACAACTCCTTACCAATAATAGGCCCCAGATTTAGAAGTCAAATTCAGGGCTTCAATTACAGGGGGAAATTCTCTTATTCACTGTGGGGGAAATCCTAGACTCAGCTACTTTAACATCTTTTGGGGGGAAGGAGAATTCACTGAAGATCTTCGTGTGGCATCTATTTGTCCCTCAGTCATGCTTTCTTACTTTTGTTCCTAATCTGCTTTTTAAAGTGTCTAAAAAATGTTTTAAGATTGTACCATGCACAACCTCATTAACATAACAAAGAAAATTTCATCAACAACTGAATTATATCCACAGGGATGCAGGTTAGTATTCCAGCACATCTTCTGTGGAGAGAGGATACACACACTTCAATAACAACCAGATGTTTATGAACCATCTAAGAGAAGATCATTGACTAGGTCATTGAGTCTAACTTGCAAGATAAAGGTACAGAGTATAGGTTTAAATCCGTTTCTAGATATTAGTTAAAATATCATTGGGATCTATTTCTAGATATTAGCTAAAATACCATTGGGATCATCTATTTCTAGATATTAGCTAAAATACCATTGGGATCATCTATTTCTAGATATTAGTTTAAATATCATTGAGATCTAGTTCTAGATATTAGTTAAAATATCATTGGGATCTATTTCTAGATACTAGTTAAAATAGCGTTGGGATCTATTTCTAGATATTAGTTAAAATATCATTGGGATCATTGGGGAAGAACAGTTATTATAAAATCAAACCTTAAGCACTCAATGTTAAGAGATGAGTACTTCTATTAGCTAGTACTCTTGTTGTACTTTCTGTGTACCTGGCATTGATTCAAGTGCTTTCATAGATTAGTTTATTTAATTTTTATGACCACCTCCTAAGACAAATACAATGATAAGCCCCATTTTATAGATGGGGAAACTGAGAAGAAGAGGTTAAGTAATTTGTCCAAGACTACACACATATTGAGTCGTTGTTGTTGTTATGAACCATTGAGTCAGAACCAACCCATAGTTGTCTCTTCTGTAGATTTTCAGAAGCAGTTAACAGCCTGCGAGGTGATTGCCCATTTTCTCCTCTGGTGCCCCTGGTGGATTCGAACAGCCTGCCTCTGGGGTGACTGTATTCCTCCTTACTGCTGGGCCACCAGAGTTTCTTACACTGAGTGATGTGATCAGGATTCAAAACTTGACCATGTAGTTCCAGAGTCTGAGGTTTTAACCCTTTCCTAACACTGTCTCTCGAGTAACTGGCTGTGAAGTACTACCAATAAGGAAACTTAGAAAGAGTAGCCAAGGAAATAGGAGAAAAACCAAGGGAGAGGGTCCCAGGAGTCACGTGAAAAAAGAATTTCAACAAGGAAGAGAGTCAAATGCTTTCCAACAAGTAACAAGGACTTACAGAGCAACATGGAGATTAGCAATGACTTTGACAGAAAGCAGTTTGTTGGGGTGGTGATGCTGAAAGCCAGATAGAAACGGACTGGAGAGAGACAGGGAGTTTAGACATTGAGCTTTCACCACCCTTGGGAGGATTTTCACTATTCAGAGAAACTATAGATGATGAGTAGCTACAAGGATGTGAATCTGCTGATGGTTTCTTACAAAGATTGGAGAACAAATATCATAAAGCTTTTGAGAACCATGCAGCTGAGCCGAACCCTTCATCCACACTAAGGGATGGAAGCAGAGTCTACAAGCACAGATGTTGGTTATGGGAGGAATGTGTTGGTAGAATTGTGACAATATTCTCTTTTGAATATGTCCATTTTCAGTGTCTTTGTCTCAATTTCTTCAGCTGTAACTTGGAGATTATGTCTCTTCTAACACCATTATAAGAATTCAGTGAGATGATATATACAAAATGTAAGCATGATGTCTCATGCAATCTATGGGTTTATAGCATTTCTCTCATCTTTCTTATTTGCTATTGTTATTAAAATGCATAAATTACGTATACTGCATTGAAATAGATGAGAGAGAACTGTTTAAAAGGGATATATGTTAGGTATTATTTTCATGATAAGAGTCGTGGACTTGGGGGGAGGGATTGTAAAACAATGAAAGAATTTTTATTTTACTTTTCAAATAGAAGAATGAACTGAAGGGGAGGGGTGGGCAGGGAGAAAAATGCAACAATGAATAAATGAAAATCCAAAATCTCTATAAATTTTTACTAAAGTTAATAACAATAATAAAGAATGTAAAAAATGAACATCTTACTAGCATGTACATTGTGTCACAAACATTGTGATAAATATTTGGTCCATATTCCTCAGAAAATGATCCGTCTCTGTTAGAGGGATGACATTTGGTTAACGGGGATTATTTCTTTTCAGTCTTTTCTTTCTATGTTGAACTTTCATTAGCTGTGGAAGAGAAGACTTTATCTGATACATGTGCTTACACTCTGTTCATTCAGATTGACTGGGACAGTAGAGCCGTGGCTGGGCCCCAGAGTTTCCTTTAATTTTGCCAACCTTTATGGTAGAAGATGAAGCACAGTACACTGGGCTAAACTATTTGCCAAACATGGATTTAGTTTAGGTTGGCTCCACCAAAACGAACTCCACCTCACCAAGACTCCATCAAGAAGCAGCTGGCGTTGCCCAAAGCTGAGGAACTCTGGAGAGCTTCAGTGAAAGTGGACTCTCATTCTGAGCTCATGTGTCTGTTTCCCAGGGGAAGCACTAGAAAACCATACCTTTTCTTTGCTGGAGGATTTTGATCCATCTGTGACTCTGCATCTCAAGCCTGAGAGATGGACATTCCAACGTTCTTCAATGCTTGATATCTGAAACGCTGGGCTTCCTCAGAAATTTGAAGTAGCATAACTTGTTTCCATTTTGGACACAAATAATTACCTGGACTCTTGAAATGATACTGAGATTGTAAAATGTAAGCACAAGGTGAAGAGTCCCAGAAGTGAGCAAATACTGTTGTAGAGTTGTTGGTGTATGCTAGCGAATCAATTCTGACTCATAGCTACCCAGTAATGCAGCGTAGAACAGCTCTATAGGGGTGTGGGGGAGGTTAGTATGTGCCATCAAGTCAATTGTGACTCACAGCAACCCAATGAATAACAGTCCTGAACACTGCCCTGTCCTGTGCCACCCTCACTACCTGCAACATGTTTGAGCCCACTGTTACAGTCACCATGTTAAACCCCCCAAATCAATCCTGTTGGCATCAAGTAGACTGATTCCTTGAAACGCTATAAAATGGTGTAAAACTGTGTTTAGTTTTGTTGTTGTTGTTGTTAAGTGCTGTCGAGTCATAGGCGACTCATAGCAACCCTATGAATGAAAGCCCTCAACACTTGTGTGACTTTCATCCTTTTTCCAGGTTCATAGGGTTTCCGGAGGCAAGTTATTATGGAAGTGGATGACACTCCTGCTTCCAAGCTTGTTTTAATTGGGAAGCTCCAGCAAACACCGTCCACCATGGGTAACCATTAACACATTTGACATATGCTTAGTTTTACTAAAGCTTAAAAACCTTCATAGGGCTTCCAAGGGTACAAATCTCGACAGAAGCAGGCTGCCACGTTCTTCTATCACATTGTGATTGGTGACTTTGACCTTTCAGTTAGCAGCTGAGTGCTTAACAACTGTGCCACCAGGCCTCCTCTCCAAAACATATGGGATCTTTCCTTTCTGTGTGAGGTGCCTACTATGTGACATGCACTGAGTTAGGGAGTGCACAAAGGCCAAGCCCCTGACTTCTTGCAGCTCTCCTGTCTTCATAGCACTAACTTAGTATCCCTTAGAATCTCAAGAAAGAGACTCAGAGAGGATAAGCAATTTGCCCAAAGCCACACAGCTCACAAGTAATGAGAGTCACATTTGAAAGTCACTCCACTCAAATGCATCTACTTGTTGGGCTTGCTGAAAATCTTTTAATCACCAAATGGCACATATTATTCCCCTTTATTGATTTCGATGCTGAACATGCTTGAGGGTTGTAGAATCCTGTGACAACCGTGCCTTATAATGCCCATATGGCTTCACATGGAGGCATTCTTGAAGCTGAAGTTCATAAATAATGTCTCGTCAAGTTGGTCAGGCTCGCAGTGCCAACGGCAGACAGATGATCCCCGGCTCTGCACGGTATCATTGCAAGCGCGTGTGTTACTTGCTAGTCTTGGGTTGCCATCCCCTCGAGTGTTTCTGATGCGATCAGTTGTCAGTCTCAGGTCTGTTGTTTCTCTCACCAGAAGCCCAGCCAGTGGAAGATGACAGCCCCAAAGCCCTGCCAGTGTTAGGGGGGCTATCGAACTCGGATAACGACACAAAAGAGTCTGTATTCATCTGGGGAATCTCAGACAAAGCAGCCCGGAGGAAAGCCATCCCTGTCGATGAAGGTTTGTTTCACTTGCAACAGGAAAAGCAGCAGAAGCAGCAGCAACAGCAGCAGCAGCAGCAGCTCCCGGAGCCAGCGCACAGGCTGGGGAAAGGTAAAGGCAGGCTGAAGCTGCCTCACGTGAGTAGCGTTTTATGATTTCGCTGCAGCTGGGACAGGAATGCTGGGAGGGGGCTTGGCTGGGAGGTGGGTGAGTGTGCATGGCTTGGGCAATTTTGTGCGTCTGGAGGTGGGAGGGAGGTTTTACAGAATTAACAAGTGCATTTGGGATCTGTCCTCCCTGTCCAAAAAATGCTGAGGCTGTATGCCCAAATGCACTTGCATTCCCCCCCCCCCCCCCGCCCCTTCTCCACTGATGGTAACAGATGTAAATAGCAGGTGGGAAATATTTTCTTGTTTCCTCTTCTTCATCCTTGAGAGTGGGCTACAGAGTCGAATGGCATCCCAGCCAGAGGGAGTTTGCCCAAGAGGAAGGATCCCTTCAAAGGGTTTCTGTCCCAAGATTCCCCCTAGACTCCTGGGATTCCTGTCCATGTCACTCTACTTTTCAGGAGGGGTCTTTACAGCCCACAGGCTATGGAGATTTTTACTGCTTAGGCTCTCAGCTTGAATCACCTATATAGTCAGCCCCAAGCTAACAGTTTAAGCCCTCTTCACTGCTACCAGGAAGCATTTAGGGATTGTAGATGAGGTATCAAAACACCTGGGCTACGCTTCTTATTTTACGCATCCTTTCAGCCCGTGGAAAATGAGAAGGTCTCTTAGGGATAACTGTCAATGTCATCTTGAACTTTGGGAAAGTTTTTGTTTTCTGGTGCCTGGGTTTTTTGGATTTGTTTTGTTTCCTTTTCCATTTGTTTGTTTTGTATGATTGTTTTTAAAATCGAGTTCTAAGAATTCACTATCTATCAATCAATGCTGGCAGGATTGAAGTTGACAAAAGCAGGGGAGAATGTTCAGTTTCATGTGGCTGTGTCGGTGTCGTGAGCTGCTATGTACCTGGAAGCGAGTGCTGTTAGTTTTACCCACAGGTGTGCTGGGCATAAACTTGCTTCCTTTCTGTACTGCCCCGAGGACGCAGCTTTCTCCTCCCTCGCTCTCCCCACCCTTCCCCTCCTTTACAGGGTTTGACGTTGCAGAGCTTTTCATGCAGAATGTTTCGATGCTTGAGAGGTTCGAGTAAATGCATAGAAATCTATCTTCTCCCGGAGGAGAAGAAAAGGAAAGGGCAGGGGAGGGGCTCTTTGCTTCTTCTAAGAGCAGGTTTTTGCAGCTGTGTTTAATGAGTGGATGCAAGTCTCCGAGGTACCTCAACATTAGATGCTCGGTGCAGAATTAAGTAGTGCCGGGCTGGGTGGTCAGGGGCACCAGCTCCCAAGTTGCTATGGGATGCTCAGTGACAAAGGAACTAGGGGATAGGCTGCATGGCTTTGGGGAGAGGACAGAACCATCTGTCTTCTGCAGGGAATTCTTTCACTGAGGCCCATCAGGGCATCCTGGGGTAATGAGATGAGCCCACTCAAAACCGAAGATGAGGCACTGGAGAGCCTCAAGTGCTCATCCCTGTAGCAAGGATATGAGATCTGGGGCATTGCAGTCAATATAACCCATTCCAGGAAAATTGGTCTGTCTGGGCATACAGGTGGGGAGGACCTAATTTAGGCATTCTACAGAAAAGAAACAGAACAAGATGACTAGTCTTATATGATGACTAGGCTTTGTAAGTGCTTTTACCGTTACTAGTCACAGTGAGCTGCAGAAACATTGCAGTATTTTTTTTAAAGACAGTCTCATAACCTCACCTACTTAACACTTCCGATTTTGAGGTGTGTGTGTTGGCTCCTAATACTTTCCTTGACCAAGTATACCATTTGTTTATTCCACACAAGTGGAACCACTGTCCAGATAGGCCCAGTTATTCTCTTTCCTTCTCTGCTGTTTTTCCATTAACACAGTCTCTTCTTCCAGTACAGCTTTTACATGGATTGTCAATTATGGTTGGATTAAGAGGGTTAATCCCTTAAGTGGATACGCCATAATCTGTTTAGCCACTGTTGGGTATTTAAAATGTTTCTATATTTTCCACAATTATATTTCCAATATGAGTATTTCTGTACATACATCGTTTTCACTCTGCTTTCTTTTTCTTTTCTTTTAAAGAAAAAAAAATACTACAGGGACGAATTCTCAACACTGGAATTACTGAGTCAAAAACTATGAACATTTTTTGTGTCTTTTCATGCCTCTTACCAAACTCTTCTCTAAAACTTATTTCCATGTCTCAAAATCACCAGTATTATAGTATTGAAAAATGCCAATTTATCTAGACTCTCATGAAAATTAGATTGTAATTTCTCCCCCAAATTAGAAAAAACACAAAGGTCATTACTGGGGTTGTTTGTTTGGTCTTTGTTGTGGTTTTAAAGCTTGTTTCAGAGTCTGCTTGGGCTACAAAATAGTATACTTCTATATATGAGCCTAGAGGAATTTGTTTGTCAGTGACACCCCTCCCCCAAAAAGAAGCCAAGTTTAGCAGCTTTGTCTGTGTGTAAAGGGTAAAAGAAGGAGAAGCCAAAACTTCATCCAATGCCAATGCCAAGGCACTTGAGAAAAATGTGCAAGCCTCCCAGGAAGACAAACAACTGAGAAGTCTCTCCAACCCTTGAGTTCAAGCCTGAAGTCTTCTTAGACCTTTCCGTCTTCTCCCCCGACCCTGACAAATCCCGTGGATGTCCGGACTCACTCTCTGGGAAGTATTTAAGACCGACACATGGCAGATAGTATTATGGATGAATCATGTCCTCCCAAACCATGATGTAACTGTGTGCATCATTGTGAATTATGGATAATCTTGCCAAGAGTGGGAATGCCAGATTGATGAATTGTGCCCATGAAGGACCTATATATAGAGCAAAGTACAGTCCATGAAACAGGGCATGGTTTGCAATCAGGAAAGGTATGCATCAAGATTGTATCTTTTCACCATACTTATTCAAGGTAGAAGATTAGCGAAAGAGAAAAAGACCCACCACAAAATGGATTGATACAGTGGACACAAGCACATCAGAGATTGTGAGGATGGGACAGCAGAGAGCAGGTTTGCGATGAGTAGTGGTTGGCTCGATGGTACCTGAAAACAACCACAATTCAATCTGTGTGATTCTCACATCTTTTGAAAAGATGGATTACATGAGAAGGAAAACAGTATCAGGGTTGGAGAAAGACTCATTACAACTTGCAATGCAAATGGCATAGTTTTGCTGATTGAAAGGAAGATCGAAGTACTTACTGCAGAAGCTCAGACTATGGCCTTCAGTGTGCATTACACTTCAACATAATGAGAACAAAACTCCTAAAAACAGGGCCAAGAAATAATCTCATGAGAAACTGAGAAAGATTTACACTCTTAAAGATTTCACTTTACTCAGATTTACAATCAGCGCCCACAGAAGCAGCCACCGAGATACCAGCCAACATACACACGGAGCGAAGCCACTGCAAAGAATCTTGTCACATTGCTAAAGGACAAGGGCGTTGCACCTGACTCAAACAGTGATATTTTCAATCACTTCAGCTGCATGTGGAAGTTGGGCAATGAGTAAGGAAGGAGAAGGAAGAATGTCTGCCTTTGAATTGCAGTGCTGGCAAAGAGAAGCAAATTTATCATGAGCTGACAGAAGAACCAACAAATCTGCCTTGGATGAAGTAAAGAAGACAAGACGTTGCTTCACGTACTATGGGCATGTTTTAGGGGAGCAGAAAGTGGTCCTTGGAAAAGTAAATAATGCTTGGGGAAATAAAGGGCTAGCTATAAAAGAGAAAGACCCTCAAGGAGATGGATTGACACAGTGGCTACCAGGGTTCAAGTACATTCCATCCTGTTATACAGAGTTACTATGAGTCAAAACAGACTGGAAAGGATCTAAGGACAAATTATTCATTTAAGTCCTTATCCCTATACTTGTGTATAGGAATCTTTTAAGCACTTGGCTGTTACGTACAAGGCTGGCAGTTAGAACCCACCTAGCTGCTTTGTGGAGAAAGACTTGCTGCTCTGCTTCTGTAATTGGTTGCTGTTGTTGCTGACTGCTGCCGAGTCGAGCATGACTCATAGCAACCCTATGAACAAAAGACCTGAACCCTGTTCTGTTGTCATTTCTCTATGGTCATAGAGTTTCCAGAGGCATGTTGTTTAGGAAGTGGATGCCACTAGAAAACCCTATGGTTGATCTGTGAGACTCCATGGCTCAATTCTACTCTATCACAGGGGTCACTATGTGTTGAAAATGATTAGAAGGCACAAGAATCCTACCTGGGGATCTAATCTAATCAAGTGTAATACAGCCACTTTCTAGAATACAATCTAATGTGATGTAACCAGTGAGTTGAATTCGCATTCATATACAAGCTAGATTTTAAACCAAGGAACTTCTTAGTTACATGAAGAACAACTTGAGCACAGAGACACAGAAGCAGAGACAGGGAATGCTATGGCATGGACAAGGGAGGTGGGTGAATCTGTTAACCCGGAACACCAAGGATTGCTGGCTGCCAGAAAATGAACACATAGCCTTCTGAACTGTAAGAAAATTTCTGTTGCTTAAGGCTCCCTTGGGGTATTTCTGTTAGACTAGTACTAGAAATATTACAGCTGATGTTAGATGGATCTTAGCTGAAAGCAGGGAATACCAGAGGAATGTCTATTTGTGTTTCATTGATTATGCAAAGGTGCTTGACTGTGTGGATCAGAACAAACTGTGGCTGACTCTGAGAAGAATGGGAATCCCAGAACATTTAATCGTGCTAATGCGAAACCTATACTTGGACCAAG
>NW_006399827.1:3061251-3097298 GCF_000299155.1 Elephantulus edwardii | reverse complement strand
GTTATGCATCAGAGAGTTGGACAATGACTAGGGAGGATAGAAGGAGAATTGATGCCTTTGAGCTGTGGTGCTGGAGAAGAGTATTTAATGTACCACAGACTGTCAAGAAAACAAACAGATTCATTCTAGAGAGGGTTAAACCAGGCTACTCCTTGGAGGTAAGGATTCTGGGGCTTTGTCTGACATACTTTGTACATGTTGTAAGGAGAGACAGGTCCTTGGAGAGGGACATCATGCTTGGTAGGGTGGAGGGACAGCACAGGACGGGAAGACCCTTTATGAGGTGGATTGATTCAGTAACTGAGGCAATCGGGATGGGTGTGTCAGAGGCATTGCGATTGGCACAGAATAGAGCAGGGTTTAGGGCTGTTGTACATAGGGTCGCTATGAGTCGCAAATGACTCTACGGCACATAACAACAACAACAACAACAACAGTACTAGAAACCTAGCACCAAGTAGAAATGAGGTTATTGGAAATGTAAGGATAAATATACTTTAAAAAAAAAAAAGAAAGAAACATGCTTGAGGACTCCTCCTGTCCAACATTGCTGTTACATGTCAATGAGTCAGAACCGACTCAGAGTTAACCCTCCAGTGGGCTTTGAGTGGTCTTAAGTCACATGGGAGAAGATTGCCCAAATTTCTCCCATGGATCAACTGGTGGATTTGAACCAATTTCCTTTGGATTGGTAACACAACTCCTTGTCCACTGGGCCACCAGAACTTCCCACTGCTCAGTGTACTTCTCCCAAATGCATGTGTTTTAAGGATGGAGATTAGACAGAGCAGAATGCTGCCTTTTATCACATGAAAGCTGTAGAATATACCCCGTCCTATTCCTTATTCCTCTAAGGACGCTTTTACCAGCAATGTATTTGTTCTTTTATTTTCTCTTCTCGGGTGTTTTATCAACTTAGAGCTTTATTCGAGCCTTTCTGACCTCCTGGTTGGCTTACTATAATTTGCTTCAGCGCTAATGCCTTTTGTTTATCTAATAATTGCTCTTGCAAAGGCTGGGGTGCCCAGTGGGAGGCTCCCAGCAGCTTATCTTGCAGGTGCTCACCCTGACCCACAGATGTGGAAAGTGGCAGTGTCTTGGGGGCAAGGTTTAAACGTGCTGGGAAATATGAGGTTTTACCAGGGGTTTATAGGTTCATCTAGATATAACATGTTAAGCCGCTCATCTAAAGGTTGCAGGTTAAGGTCAAAAGCAGCATCTCGGAATAAAGACCTGATGATTCATTTACAAAACTTCAGCCCTCGAAAAACTTTATAGAGCACAGTTCTGTTTGAATGCGCAGAGTTTGCTGGTGTCCAGTGTGAATCAATAGCAACTGGTGATTGACTCTTTAGTTTGTAGTATCTTCATTAAACTGATGGTCCATTAGGAGCTGGTCACTAACCTGAGTCTGAATTGAAGAGGAGGTGATGGGGACAGTGATCTCAGACACAAAGGAAACTTGTGACACTCTCTAAAACTATTATCATCTCTCCAAGTTTATAGAGTTGCCAGAGGCATGTGGTTTAGGAAGTGAATGCCACTCCTACCTTCCAAACTTGAACCATATCGGGGAGCTCCACCAAACATTGCCCATGATGGGTAGTCATTATGATGTTTTGCACACCTATGGCACAGTTGTTCCATTATGGCATTTGAAACCCAAATGGCACAAGATTCACTGACACAGCAAACCCAGGTGACCTAGACCACTTAAAATAACCAATGTGGTTGGCACGTGCAATTTGCATTATATTTCTACTGGACAATGCCACTACAGAGTATCCTCTCTCCCTCAATGCCCCCTCCTTCTCACGGCCTCTCCTGACATGAAGCCTCAAATATCCCTCACTAGGTGTTGATTCGGCCTCTCTCTTAACACCAGAACCTAGAGTCTTTACTCCGATCAAGAAGTCTTTCATAAAGATCTATGAAAGCTTGTCATGGTGTAGCCAAGTTTTCTGGAATTGAATGAAATTGACATTTCTCAAGGGAAATATTCCCTTTTTCCATAACACATAATGAGAAGGCCCAATAAGTTGGGACTGAGAAAGAAAAGCTTTTGAAGTGATTTGATTTTTTAAAAAGTCAATAGCTTTACTGAGGTCACAGGCCAAGAATCAATTTTATTAAGCATCAAGCAGAGAAGGGTAAAAGACCAGTACAGCAGAAATTCAGAGCAGAGATCTGCACTGGTCATCCTTTTCCAGAAGACAAATTTCCTAGAAAGATGTGGCTATCTGAAAAGTCAAGGCACCTTGACTCAGTGTCCTTTAAATTCCCATCACATACAAGACAACACTCAAAAGCCTTAGTGTGAGGTCCAAAGCCTTTCAACTTTCTAATCTCCTTTCCCACCACTCCCTGCCATATGAACCTAAATATTATCTATTAGTCCTCAACATACAGATTGAATAGGTATGGAGAAAGGATACAACCCTGACACACAGCTTTCTTAATATACTTAGATCCACACTCAAGTCCCAGACTGTGCACTGGGAAAGTCTGCAAAGTCCACTCCAAATTACTGAGAAGCAATGTTGTCAGTTTGGGGACTAAGGTGTTCCTCATTCAGGCTATGGTCTTCCCAATGTCTTGCTGTGCATCTGATAGCTGGACAATGAATAAGGATGATACAAGAAGCATTGATACCTCTAAGTTGTCATGTTGAGGAGTATTAACTATCTCACTGCCAAACAGATATGTCTCAGAGAAGGTGCAGCCAGAGTGCTCTTTGGAGGCAAGGGTGATAAAGCTCCATGTCACATATTTTGGTAATTTTGCTGGAGAGGATATTCCTTGGAGAGGGATGTTATGCTTGGAGAGATGGAAGGCTGTCTACAGAGCAGAAGACCCTCACTTAAGTGTACTGACACTGTGACTGCATGGACTCAAGTATACCAAAGATTGGGAGGATGACACACAATAGGACAGAGTTCAGATCACTCAAAGGGTCACTCAACTTGATGACACCTAACAACATCATTAGCCCTCAATTGTGCAGTGAGCTCTAGGGTCTCTCAGCCTTTATCTCAGCCTCTTACAGAGAGTTGGACAATGACCAAGGAGGATAGAAGGAGAATTGATGCCTTTGAGTTGTGGTGGTGGAGAAGAGTATTGAGGGTACCATGGACTGCCAAGAAAACAAACAGATTTATCCTAGAAAGGGTCAAACCAGGCTACTCCTTGGAGGCAAGGATTTTAAAGCTCCGTCTAACATACTTTGGACATGTTGCAAGGAGGGACAGGTCCTTGGAGAGGGACATCATGCTTGGTAGGGTGGAGGGACAGCACAGAAGGGGAAGGCCCTCTATGAGGTGGATTGATTCAGTGACTGGGGTAATGAGGATGTGTGTGTCAGAGATGGTGCAATTGGCACAGGACAGAGCAGAGTTTAGGGATGTTGTACATAGGGTCGCTATGAGTCACAAGCAACTCGATGGCACATAACAACAACAACAACTTACCTCATCCTGGGACACTCCATCCCACTCATATGTACCCAGGAGACATTACTCATCCTTCAGGACATAGATCTATACCTCAGTGAAACATCCCTTGACCTATATCCCAGCAGGATCCCAGCAAGAATCAGGCCGCACTATCCAATAAATGGCTAATGGGAGTGTAATCGTGGTGTTAATTACAAAGTTGTGGTCATGGGTAAGAGACACCAGCATGTAATAGTAAAGCAGTCCAAGATTAGCAACTTCCAGAAGCCATTACCACCCTTGGGCCTCAAAGAGATGAAGGAATACGGCCAGACTTGTAAGAGAAGCTTCTTGGCAGAAAGTATGGTCCCTTGTATGGCAGTACAACCATTGCCAACCTGTGAGAGGGGCCTCTCTCTTCTTCACCATCTGATTTCCTGCTGTTGGCTCCACTTGGCTGAACTCAACAGGGAGCAAGGAAGGTGGATATGGCAGGGTAAAGACATTCATTGAGGAAATTCTCATTCTAGAATCACTATGATAGAAGAGGATGTGTAGTTAAGGAACACATTCATTTATTCAAAGAACCTCACACCACTGAGTTCATTCTAATGCAAAGCAACACAGTGGGACCAAGTAGAGCTGCCCATTGTGTCCAAGGCTGTAATGCTTATGGGAAGAGCCTGTCTTATCTTCCTCCTATGAGGGACTGGTGAATTCCAACTACCAATCTATGGATTGTTGTTGTTATGTGCTGTCGAGTCACTTGTGACTCATAGAGACCCTATGTACAACACCTCTCAACTTTGCTCTGTCCTGTGCCAATTGCCTCTGATACACCCATCTCAATTACCCCAGTCACTGAATCAATCCACCTCATGGAGGGTCTTCCCCTCCTGTGCTGTCCCTCCACCCTCCAAAGCATGGTTTCCCTCTCCAAGGACTGATCTCTCCTTACAACATGTCCAAAGTATGCTAGACAGAGCCTCAGAATCCTTGCCTCCAAGGAGCAGCCTGCTTTAATTCTCTCCAGGATGAATCTGTTTGTTTTGTTAGCAGTCCATGGTACCCTCCACACTCTTCTCCAACACCACAGCTCAAAAGCATCAATTCTCCTTCTATCCTCCCTGGTCATTGTCCAGCTCTCTGACGCATAACAAATGATTGCAAAGACCATGGCCTGTACCAGATGCACCTTAGTCTCCAGAGACACACCGTTGCTCTTGAGTACTTTAGAGAGGTCCTTAACAGCAGCCTTTCCCACCTCAATACATCTTTTAATTTCCTGGCTGCTGGTGCCAAGAGTGTTGATTGTGGAGTCAAGCAGACTAAAGCTGTGAACAATCTCAATCTCTTCACCATCCATCCTGATCCTGCCAATTGGTCCAGCGGTGAGAATCTTTGTCCTCTTGACATTGAGCCTCAGTCCATATTGAAGACTGCAGTCCTTGACACTTCAGGTCCTCTTCAGTTTCAGCAAGCTGGGTTGTGTCATCTGTATAACACAGATTGCTGATAGATCTTCCACCAGTCCTGATTCCGCATTTCTCCTCCTAGAGCCCAGGGATGATCTGTTTTAGGAGCTGACAATTTTATCACAGTGCCATCAGGACTCCTAGAAAGGAAGGTCTATTGCAGCTATAGACCATTTTCAGATATACTTCCTCCTCTCTCAGCACTGCTGTCTATGCTGTAAGACAATGATTATATTGTATTCAGAGTGTTTGTTCAATGTCTTTTCCCCAACAATGCATGAAATAATGTACAATGAAGATCAGACTCATTCTTCTCATTCATATATAATGCATAGCAAATCACCTGATGGAAAGTAGACATTAACTATGAACCAAATTAATGTGTTCCTTTACCCCTCATCCCTTCTATCCTGTCTTTAGAATCTGAGTTACCCATAGTGATTCGAGAAGGAGAATTTCTTCAACGAATTTGCTACATATTATTAACCATCCTCTTACTTGAATCTTATCCAGGAGGAAAAAATGATTAAATAAATGATTCTTTAGTGTCTCCTCATGCTGCAGTTGGTGGCACATTACATTCTGAGGAACTGAAGAACTTGAACTAGAGTGATAAAAACAGTGAGTTCAACCAACTGAAATGTTTATATAGGTGCCTGAGAGAAAGAAATTGTCTGAATGAAAATCAGGCAGCAGAAGTGAAAACTAGATAATATCATATGCCTTCCCTTCATGAGGAAGCCCTGGTGGTGCCATGGGTGAAAGCATTTGGCTGCTAACTAAAACATTGATGGTTCAAACCTCCCAGCCACTATGTGAGGAATAAGAAGTAGGAGTCTGCTTCCATAGGTCTTTGAACCCTTGAAAAGCAAGTGGAGTAGTTTCACTCTGTCCTGTAAGATTGCTATGAGTTGGAATCAACTTGACAACGGCCGGCTTTTTATTTTCTTTATGACTTCTTTGATAGAATTTTTTTTTCTCATGAAATTCTACCTGATTTGTAAGGATAAAGAGTGTAATATTTAGGCCTTTGAATTTAATAAGGATGGAAAATGAGGGAAATAGTGAGAAAGCCAACAAGGGCAATTAAAAATGGAAGGCTGAGCCAGGCTAGGCATTGGCGGTGAAGACTGCATTCAGGGTTGAGCTTTAGGCAGCCATGGATTTAGAGAGACAAGGTTTAATGGGCCAGAACTGCCTTCAAACCCAACCAGCGCGAGAGGATGTAGCTCTGAAATATGTCCGTGTGTCTTAAAGTTGATATCTCTACTTCATCATTCTTTCACCTGGATTTTGTAGGGAGTAGTTCCAGTCCCTGGGAGACAGATCACCTGATGATCTACTTGTAAAACATAAGCCATTGAAAACACTGTGGTCACAATTCTACTCTGCCACAATGGAATTGTCATGCTTGAAATTTACAGCATCCAATTTATTCATTTCCATGGTAATTATATCAAATTACCATGAGAGAGTTATGGAGGCCGGAAATTGGAAACCAAGGTGTCACCAAGTACACACTTCCTCCAGAGGGTCCAGGGCACACAGCTGCCTGCCTCGTCTAGCTTTAATGGCTCCAAGGCTTCCTTGGCAGGGAGCTGATGGTTCCAATCTCCGCCAGTGCCTTTGGGTGTTCTCCCTAGCATAGCTCCCTGGTGTGTGGCTTCTCAAATCCCTCTCACCTTTCTCTCATAAGGAGACCAATACGATATCATCTCAAGATCCTTAACTAAATTAGCCAACTCATCACTTTCGCAGGAACTAAAGGGTAGCACTGGCACCTTTCTTTTTGGAAGCCACTATCCACCTCACACTACAGGTTACGGTATTTCTGTTAGTTGCTTCCTCTCCAAAGACAGATCTCCCGAGCTCTCAGGATGTACTTTCTTCAGCTCATCTCCCCGAGATCTGACTCCGTGAGTTCTTTTGTGTTTCTCTTTTATACCTTTAGTATTTTCTACTTCTCCTTCACCTTCAACCTATCGATATCTATCGATATCTTCCCTTCTTAATGTTAAAGAAATAAACCTCATGTGTAGTCTTCAAGAGAACGCTAAATCACTTCCCATGAAGTTGATTCTATCCCAATGCATGTCAGAACAGAAGTGTGCTCCATATGACTTTTGGCGGCTGGTGTTTTGAAAAATGCTTTCTGCCGGGGTTCCTCCGTATACATCGAAACTCCTAGCCTTGCTAGTAACCACTGAGTGAGTGCGTTAACTGTTCACACCACCCAGGGACCCTCTGTTCATCTGTAACACCACCAGACTTCACAAAACTCTACTCAGTACCCCACACCACAAAAGTACCTCTCCTCTTGCCTGTCTTGCCCCTTTCTATGCTGACTTTGGCTTCCCTTTTTTTAAAAAAAAATAAAAATAAAAATATATATATTTTATTTTTTAAAAAAACAACAAATAGCCATTAGGAACATTGTAATTCTTCAACTCTATAAAATCTGGCTTTCCAGTCTTTCAGCTCCTTTCTATAATGTCTAATTCTCTGAACCATCTCGTTGTGCTTCGAGTCTCTCTCTGCTGCTGGAGTATCAAGGGTAGGTTTGCAGAGAGGATCCTGCTAAAAGGAAGTGCTCCTTCAACTACATCGCATCCAGCTGCTAATGGATTCTTTCCCAGCTTAACATCTCATGTGTTCCTTCCTGGGTTGATATTTGTTTAAAAAGCTACTGTAATTACGAGCAAAAGTACCTCTTCCAATCACTTGTCAAGTAATCAAGAGTTGGTTACTTATTTGAAATAAATGAATAGATACTACAATTCAGTAACACCCCTTTGCTCATGAGCCGACATAATGTTCTGCTTGTTTGATCGACTTGAAGTCATACTTAGCCAGTACCTGGCCTCGGGAAGATGACCAAGGTAGAGACATGGCCCAGTGCTCAGGAGACATGGACTTGGACTCTGCCTGCAGTGACTTATATGTACCACCTTCTTTCTGCAACAGAGTTGAATAGTTCCTGCAGAACAAGGGGTCTACCATTCACTGCAGCCTTTAGTCATTTACTGACTGGTCATTCTGAGGGTGTGCTGCTGTTTCCTTCTAGGTGCAAAGAAAGGAAGAGAGATTTGTGAATTCAGCTATTGTTCCAACTCCAGATAGCAGTGGAGGCTGTGATTGGCTGCTACCTGAGTTGTTTTCTCTGGAAAACGTCCATTCTGTGGTGATTTTCAGGGCCTTTGGGAAAAGCCTGTATATCTCAATCTGCTGTAATATTCTAACTCTGCCTATATTGGCTCTAGGCCCTGGGCTAAGGCCAGTGCTGGGGTGACATGATGGTTGGGGCCCTCATGTAATGATATTGGTTTAAAGACTAAGGTGTACTCGATCCAATCATATCCAATTACTTAAAATGCATCTCAAAGTTGGACAATAACTAAGGATAACAGAGAAGAAATGAACACTGAAAAAAGGGCTATCCCCCTAGAAATCTCTATGTGCCCTTCCAGCAACATTAAAACAAAATACTCATTATACAAAACCAAATGAAAACCCAAAAAACAAAACAAAATAAAAAAACCCAAGCAGAATTCCAAGCCCATTGCATGAAGTTCATTCTGATTCATCTTGACCCTATAGGCTAGAACAGGACTGACAGATTTCCTTTATGGAAGCAACTGTAACATTTTTCTTCCATGGGTTCAAACTATCAACCTTCCGGTTAGCAACTGAGCACTTAACCACTGTACCACCAACCATCCTTTAATGCCTACAAAAGGCTAATAATATCCACACTTTTAACACCAAAAAGCAATTTTATCTTTCTGTTCTTCTACTCACTATACAATGTACTTAAAGAAAATGTATGCCACTCTCTCTGTGTCTGATTTTCCTCACATTTAGGGTAGGTTCTCATCCATAAAAGCTACTTTGAGTTTTATATAGATTGGAGACACGGATATGAACCATCTGGAGCAGTGTCTGGTCTGTAGCAGATGTGGATAAATGCCAGCTATCACCAAGAGAAGATGACCCCATCTGCGGTTGGAGGGGAAGTAGGGGAGAGGATAAAAAGGAAGTGAAGGGTATTTGCACTGACCAAGCTCAGCCAATTTATCCTGAAAAGTCCCCACAATGAAGCAAGACCCATGTTGGTGATCAGGATTTTGGTACCTTGTTTCTAACTGCCTGCTGAGATGATAAATATCAGGTTTTATTAGTTCCTTCACATTTTATTGTGACAATTTTCAAACATGCAGAAACATTAAACACCTACATACCCTCCATCTGGATTCCACAATTAACATTTTACTCTCTGCATTTTATCATATACCTACTCACCTACCTATTCATCAACCCATCTTTACTTCTTATGCATTTCGGGGGAAATTACAGATAATGCAGTTAGGGGATTTTTGTTGTTTCTTTAAAAATCAATACACAATTCACATAACATGAAACTATTTTAAAGTGAACTACTCAATGTTGCCTCTGTTAACTTACAAATTGTTTTCACAACCCCCAAATAAATTTTTATACCTTATTACTTCTTCCCCTCAGGGCCCTGGCAACCACCAATCTGCATTCATTCTCTGTGACTTATCTATCTTGCGTATTTCATCTAAGTTGAATCATACAAAATATGATATTTTCTGTCAATTTTGTTCATTAAGCATGGTATTTTTTGAGCTTTGTCTATGTAATATTATGTATCATTAGTTCATTTCTTTGCATAGTAGAATAATATTTATTGTAGGTACATATTATTGTTTCTAATTCTTTGGTTAATGGGTACTTACTTACATTGCTTCTGGATTTTGGTTTTTTGTGATGAATATTTGTGTACAAAGATTTCCCCCCCCACTCCGCCCATTTATCTGCTTTCAATTCACTAATATGTCAAATGTGATAATGGTTACCCATGTGTTTGATGGAGCTCTCAAATTAAAGCAAGCTTGGAAGCTGGAGTGGCAGCCACTTCGGAAATAGTTTGCCTCCAGAAACTTTATGAACGTGGAGAAATGATTAAAATTATGTTAGGTTCAGGACTTTCATTCATAGGGTTGCTAAGAGTTGTGTACGACTTGATGGCACTCAACAACAACAACAACAACAATAACCTAGGAATGGAATTGCTGGTTCATATGCTAACCCTGTTTGACTTTTGAGGGCCTTCCTAATAGAAGGTTTTTAATCCCATGAAACCTAGCTCAGTATGTCCATTTTTATCTTAAGATTAGATGTTGTGTCTCCATGGCCAGCTATTAACAATAATGTAGCCCCAGTCTTATGCCTTTTAATCACCTCTTTCCTGTATCAATTTCATAGGGATTTTAGTGGCACATGATACAAGACGCTAACCAGGCAGGCTACAGTCTCCTCATGCCTTCTGTTCTTGTCAGCTGCCATGGAGTCATTCAACAATTCATAGTAACCTCGCATATACAGAGGAATGAAATGTGTCCTCTCCCTGAGATGATTTGAGGGTGGCACATTGTGGCCCATAGGGATTTCAATGCCTGGTTTTCAGAAGGAGAAAACAGGACATTTCTTCTGAGTCTTAGTTTGAGAGGCTTGCTGAAAAAATGTACTTAACATGACTGCAACACACAAGTTTTCTCTGACAGATGCGAAATGGCCGAGCATAACCTGCATTAGCTGGGAACCAAACCCATGTCTCCTGCATGCAGGACAAGAATTCTATCTACCACTACTAAGCCACCAACCTCGTCTTCTACAGGGTGTTGCCACCTTGCCTGGGGTTGTGTGGGTAACATGGTGGGACACAGACCACCCGTTCATCTTATATAGTAAATGAGCTACACTGAACAAGAGCCCCTCTGGACATCAATGGAAGCAGTGTGGGGCTCTGGAGGGGCTCCTGAGTTCTGTTAACAGTTAAGTAAAAAAGATGTTTTTTGCTGGAGAGAGTGGAATTTGCCAAAGAGATGCAGGGGAGTGGCAGCCCCTGGAACAGACACTGACAGCTGGTGCAGCATTTCAGAGGGCTGCCCAGCTCCCCGCGCCTGAGAAAGCGAGACATTCCAGCTATTTCATGATATCATCTGCGCCTTAGTAGCATTTTCCCCCCCAACTGTGGATTTAATTGCGGTTCCTTTGGCTTCCATTTCTTCTTTCCCCAAGAAAAAATGGGATCTTTAAAATTCCCATGAAAGCGCATTCAATTGCCACTTCTGTTCCAGCGTCAAGACAGAATCATCTCTAATAATGAAAACAAATCTGCTATTGGCAAAGCAGACCCGAGTGTTGCTTTTGGAGAATCAGGAAGTGGAAGCGACACAGTGTCAACCCGATGCAGAACTAGTGGTAGGTTCATTGACAAAAGGCTGCTCACAAGCTTGCCAGAAGTGGTAACTTTTTTTTTTTGGACTGCATGTTGTTTTGTCTAAACCTGTCCACAAGGACCTGGTTAGGTAAGTAGAGGAGATACTGGCCCAGCTCATTTTCACAGATGAAGAGTTCCATTCAGAAAGGATGGTCTACTTAGTTAAGACCACAGAGTTATACTCAAACCCAGTATTATTTCTAGAATGTATTGGTGGTGAGGAGAAGAAAGACAAGGATTTTTTAAAGTCTCAGGGAAAGAAAATTTGGAGCCATACACAATATGCAATTAAAGAGCCCTAGCCGCACAATATGTAGGGAGCTGCATTGATAATACAAACGGCACGCCTCTCTGGTGGTTCAAATCCACCAACAGACCCATAGGAGGAAGCTGGACAGTCTCCTTCCACGCAATTTACAGCCTCGGAAGATCCACTAGAGGGTCAGCCATGAGTCAGTTCTGACTCCACGAAAATGGGCAAGTAGGAGTGAAGTAAGACACACAGATAAACACTTGGCTGCTAACAGAAAGGCTGGCAGTTCAAACCCACCTAGTAGCTCTGTGTCTTTATAAACAAGAAAAGAACATCAGCTTTTATTTGGAAGCAGGAGCAGCATCCACTTCCTAAACAACATGCCTCTCAAAACTCTATGAACTTTGAGAAATGACAATAGTTATAGAAAGGCTTTGGGTCTTTTGTTCATTGGGTTGCTATGAGTCGTGCTCAACAACAAGAAGTAACTCTGTGAGAAAAAGACACAGAAGATTTGTTTCCACAGGATTCCAGCCAAGAAAACTTATGGGGCTGTTCCCCTGTGTTGCAGAGGGTTCTTGCAAGTTGGAATTGACTAGACAGCCCCATAGCAGCACACACATGGGGTTAAACTGCGTGAATGATGACTCAGTGACTGGCCAAGCTCATTATCGTGAGCTCCAGGCATTTAAACCTCTAGTTTCACTGTCCTCCTCTGTACAACAGACCTAATGATACTCAATTCTTAAGATTACTGTGCAGATAAAATAATGAAGTCTATGTGAAACAGCTTTCAAGCAAGCTAGCAATAGCAGGTACTCACACATGGTGCTTTACCTGCCCACACAAGAGCACCCAGCCATTCCAGAAAAGCTGTGCCCACCACTTCCTCAGTGCTTGCTCTTTTTTTCCAGTGTCCTGAACTCAAATCCCTACAGTGCCCGAGCAGTGTTCTCCTCAAATTAGAAGATATTCTCTTTGACACAAGAACAATGGGAGTGCTGCACAATGAGGGGGACACTTTGCAGTCAGAGGGTAGGAAGAATCGAAGTTCATTACTTAATTGGGATAAACATTCATTTATACGTACAGCTGTCAGGAAGCAAAACCTGATCAAAGGCCCATTAGTCACAAGGCTGGCTTTGCAAAGGGCCACTTAGTTAAGGCAGTGAATTTAACATGAAAGGAAGGAGGGGGCTGGAACATCGCAGCCTGGTACAATGTGCATTAGTGATTATTTTGGTCTCAGTTCTGCTGGCGTTCACTAACAAAAGTTAACCCAGATCCTGAAAGCTGTGGGCGTCAAGCGTCACTGGTGGACATGGGCAAGTGATGGCTTTCACGTCCTTTTGTCAAACTCTTAGCTGGGCAAACTGGAAAAGACCTGCAAGGCACAAACATCTTGTCAGATTTCACAGAAAAAGATTGGTCCCCAAAGACTGGGAAACAAGCCTCTCAGATTATAAAGCAAAGAGAGCTATCTGCTTTCATTTCTCTGCCTGTCCCTGCTGTGGAATTGGAACTTGCCAGACTTAGATCATTCAGCTTAGACCCCTGCGTGATTGACATGCCTTGTGGCACAGTCTGTAGCAAGTTTTGCTGCAAATGAAAAGGCTGCATCTCTGGCAGTTCAAATCCACCTGTGGCTCCTCAGGAGAATGACGAGTATTCTCCTCCCATTATGATTTACAGCTCTGAAAACCCAAAGGACGGTTGGAGTGAGTCAGAATCAACTCAGTGGCACTGAATTTTGATATCCCGGTAACATTTACCTTTTAATATGGAATTCTTATGTAAAAATACTATACTCTTAATGGTAATATTTGCATCATTATGTTCTACAACCGGACAGTCTGAGCCACAGATTAATAAGCACGCAAACAACAGCCACAGGGTGCCAGGTGCTGGGACTGCGATGGGGAGAGGTGTGCCAGAAACACACAGGGAGATAAATGGTTTCATTTATTTTTCACATTTTGTAAGCACATTTGCATTATACAAGCTCTTGGTGCATTTACATAATCTGCTAGTTGAATGAATAAATTGCTAACACATAATGGAATTGACTTTAATATGTGGTGAGGGTATAATTGCTGCTATTGTTGTAACTGTCCTCATTTACCGAGTTCCTACTATTAGGGGTATTATGTCGTGACGGCAGAGAGCAGTGGTTAAGGGCACCAACGTTGGAGCCCCACTACTGGGCTTCAGTCCTGACTGGCTGCTTACTAGCAAGGCGTCCTTCAGAAGCAGCCTGGTTTCTTTGTAATTCTGTTTCTCTAGCTTTGGCAGCCTAGCGGTAAGAAGTTGCACTGCAATCCCAGAGGCATAAGGTTTGAATCCACTAGCTGCTCCAATGGAAGAAGGATGGGTAATCTCTCCCTATGCAGTTTGCTGCCACAAAAAACCCTTGGATGGTCAGCTATGGATCAAATCTGACCAGATGGCACACGACAAATATATAAAATTAGAATGATGACAATGGTACCTACCTTGTACTGTAGTTGTGTACTGTAGAGCCGGAACTGATTTGTAGCTGACCCTTCAGGCAGGTTTTCAGAGGCAGTATTCACACCAGAAGAGATTGCCCATCCTTTTCCCACAGAGTAGCTAGTGGCCTTGAACTGCGGCCCTTCAGGATTACAGTGCAGCTTCTTGCCAAGAAGCCACGAGAGCTGCTTCTACCTACTTTATTGTTGTATTATTGTAAGAACTAAATGAAATAGCATCTGTAATGTGATTTGACACTATGTACACACACACACAGAGAGACAAACAGAAAGAGAGAGAGAGAGACAGAGACAGAGAGAGAGAATATGAATAGATGTTACTTTATATGCATTAGTTCATTTAGTCTTCCTTCCAGCCCTACAAGGTAGATATCATAACCCTCACTTAATAGATGAGAAAGCTGAGTCTCAAAAGCTCAAGATCAAGGTAAACTTGAAACTCAGTTTGTCCACGTGCCTTCTGCTTCTAAGTAGCAGGCATCAAGTGTCCTAATCATTGGGTCTAGAGCAGGACGCTCAGGGACCCAGGACTTCTTATTTCTCCACGTGGTAAATCTTCCAAGGGTGAGCCTTTTATTGCCTCCTTCTCCACAAAGAGCGTAGCTATGGAATACTTACTATTCCATTCTTTCTGGAGCTGGAATCACCATTTCTAGAAAAATCATCTCTTTCGAAACTTGCAAGGATTTTGATAAAGGATTTGAAGGAGATTCTGACCTCATCTCTCATGCTGTCTAAGGCAAGAAGTGAAACTTCAGAAATCTGTTCATCTGAGAGAGATTGACTATAAATCCACTATGGAGATCATGAATCTATGGGGAGTCTTCTAGCTGAGGTCAGAGGATACTCAACGCAGCCCAAGAACTATGCATCTCTGTGAACAGATATCACTGACAATCCCTTGTACCATCTTGTCAGTATGGGTGACACATTTCAGCTTTCCTGGCCCCAACAGTGCACACAGTCACTCAGCTAGAGAGAGACCCAAGAATGCTCAGTGCTGAGAACAAACAGGATGATGACACCAGCAATGGGAGCCAGCAGAGAAATGGCCACAAGCCAGATGGCAGCATGAGGGACTGTTGATCTTGGTGGCTGACTTCTTAGTATTTTTCTGGCTGTATAGAGTTATTTGTTCTCTGGTAGTTCAAGGTAGACTCAATTTTCTTCATCAACATCATTGTTGAAAGGTACCAATTATTCTTTGGTGTTCCTTATCCATTGTCCAACTTGCATATGTATATAAACTCAACAATTCAACTTATTGTCAGAACCAAATGTATATCACACTAGAGGAGACTGCCCATGTTTGTCTCTCAGAGTAACTGGTAGATTTGAAACCCCTGGCTTTGGGTTGGCAGTACTTTTTATCCACAAAGTAACAAAAATTCCCTTATATGCATGTATTGTTATGTTGTGTGCCATTAAGTTGAAACCAATTCATAGCCAACCCTCCAGAGAGTTTTCAGAGGCAATAAATCACACAGGAGGAGATGGCCTATCTTTCTCCTGCAGAGAAGCTGGTGGATCCGAACCACATGCCTTTGGGTTGGCAGTGCAGCTCCTTACCACTAGGCCACCAGAGTTCCCTGTCAGGCTACTGAAAATGCTATGGCCTGGATTAGGCACATCTTAGTCCTTAAGATAATACCTTTACTTTCTAGCATTTCAAAAAAAGATTGTTGGCCACAGATTTGCTTATTAAACCCTTGACAAGTTTGTTTCTCCATTTCTCATGATGCCGGTTGTTTGTTTAGTTGTGAGATTTTTTTGTTTTCTTAATGTTTAAGAATCTATACGAAGGGTGTAGTCTTTGAGATTTGTCAAAAAGTGCTTCAGGTCTTTTTCAGTTTCATTAAGAATCTGGCATCAAGATTGGAGCAAAATTCACCAGCAACCTTTGTTATGAAAATGACTCTACCTTACTTACAGAAATTAAGGAAACTTGAAGCTTTCACTGCAGAAGACCAAAGAATATATAGGCTTCAATATGGAATACGTCTCAGCATAAAGAAAACAAAAATCTTCACAGCTAGGACAATAGGCAACATCCCAATAGATGGAGAAACAACTGAAGTTGTCAATGATTTAATTTTAATTGCATCTACAGCCAACACCCATAGAAAAGCAGAAAAATTAAAAGAAGTGTTGCACTGGGAAAAACTTGCTGTCAAAGACTTCTTTGATATGACAAAAAACAAAGATGTCAGTTTAAAGACTAAGATGGTGCACCTGATCCAAGCTATAGAATTTTCAGTTGTTACATATTCACGTGAAAATTGGACTATGCATAAGGAAGATCAAAGAAGAATTCATGCCTTCAAATTGTGATGTTGGTGAAGAGCACTGACTAGAAGTTGTGCGGATGTTGCAGAATAGGCCAAGTAACAACCACCACCTTTTGTCAAACAAACAAAAAAAGGTAAACAATTCAGATCAATTTTCAGGCATCTACCTAATAAAAATTCTTCCAAGCAAATAAAAGTATACCTACAAGTAAGTTCAGTGCTTAATGAATTTGTGGTGCCAGAGAAGAGTTTTGAATATAACATGGACTTCCAAGAGAACTAACAGGTCTGTCCTGAGAGGCTGAAACCAAACTGCTTCTTGGAGGCACAGATTTTGAGACTTTGTCTCACATGGTCTGGGCCTGTAGCCACGAGAAACCAGTCTTTTAAGAAGGACATCATGCTTGGAAGGGTAAAATGATAGCACAGGAGAAGAAGACCCCAGATGAGCGGGATTGACATAGTAACTGGGTTAATGTGGGTAAGTGTGTCAGAGACAGTGAGGTTGGCCCAGAATAAAGCAGGGTTCAGAGCTGTTGTGCATGGAGTCATGATAAGTCATAGTCAACTCAACAGAATCCAAAATAGCATTAATTCCCAACAGTATATGAATTGTTAAAAAATTAAGGCAAAATCATGTTTTGGTCCTATGCAGCTGTTAAAATGAACAAGATGGATATATCCTTATTTAATATGAAGCACTGTAGAGGAGAGACTGTTGCCATGACACAAGCAAGTGCTGAACCTTTCTGTGTGTCCAACTCCAGTTCCAGAATGTCATCTTAAGTCACCCATTCAATCTTTTCAGTTGCTCCGAGGCTAAAGGAATTTCCAGAGCTGGAAGGTTAATAAATTGAGTTGGCATTCAAAGCTAGACAGTCTGAGTCCAGACTCTACAATCTTAACTGTGACGTTATACTTCCCCTTTCAGGGGTGTGTGTGTGTGTGTGTGTGTGTTCTATATTGATAAAGGAGGATCTAGGAAATGAAAAAGGTAACTGAGTTTCTAACCAAAGGCTGGAGATGTGAGTCCACCCCGAGGTGCCTCAGAAGAAAGGCCTGGTGATCTACTTCTAAAAAATCAGTCCCTGAGTACCTTATGGGACACAGCTCTATTCTGACACGTACATCACTTTGAGTCAGATTCAACTTAAAGGCAACTTCTTTAATGACATATAGAAAGTATATGCATTTTGGAAAGATACACTCAGTACACACATACAGCGTGTGCCCACCCACTTTGCCCTTAAATATCAAAGCAGTTAGTTCTTGCATCTGCTTGAATGTTCATTGTTGGTGTGTCACTTCTCAGCCCCTCCCCAAGAACTGCTGTCTCAGGAAGGGAGGTGTCACCTCCAAGTTGACAATCCCTCCCATGCAGGGGCTGCTTATATTCCATGAGCAGTGAAAGGAGAAGCATCCAAAGCTTCTGTCTCCTTGCTTCCCAGTGGACACCTTGAGAGGTTAGCCCACCTCCAGAACCCCTTCCTGGCCTTGGCTGAGGTCTTTATTGCAACTACAACACTATTCAACTTCTTCCTCTCTGAAGTCCTGCTCCCTGAACTCCTCCATGGGACAGGTTATCAAGCATACTTCTAATTAATGAACGTTCCTGCTTGCTACCTACCCCTTCCACGGGGAACTGGAACATAGAGTGTGGATGGGGAGGGATGGAAAAGGGACTCCCATTTCAAGCATATTATGATGCTTATTATGAGTGAATTTTGTTCATGGATAAAAATTACTTTGAGTTTTCAAAAGACCAATATGAAGCATAAAATAATTAAGAAGTGACGTGTTGCAGCAAAGAGAAAGAAAAAGAAAGGGACACAAGGAAGAGAAGGAAGTGGAAGGGGGAGCAGGGAAGAAGTGTTGCTATCACTGTGTAACCAGCACACATTAAAACCGAGGCCCGGGAAATCTGCTGGAAATTTGTGCTTCAGGAAGAGAACGCATGAGTCTCATTTCTTTCCCTGGGTCCTCACCTGAGAAATGACATTCCATTCCACCATGTCCTGGTTATCTTCCCTCCTGATACAGCAACAACAAATACATGTTTTGAGCTTTGCAACTATTCTGATCCTCTTATTTTCAGAGTTATTCCTTCTCCATTAATATAAACCTACCCTATAAAGATGTAGACATAGACAAATGTATCCCTCTTGTTTCTCTGGATGAGGAGCGAAACATTTGTTATTTCTTAGCATCTCTGCTGTGACAGCACAGATGATCTCTGTTGTCAGAGGGTGAAGGAAGCCCGCTGCACATTCCCTCACATCCTACACAGGAGATGAGACACCGACACTGAGCCTTGTTAGAGTTTCGAGTTTAATACTTAAAAGCAAAACAAAAGAGCTGTGCATTTGGATCACCTGAAAAGAAAGCTCTGCTGATGGAGAGGAGATTGATTTTGCGCACAGAGCAGGAGCAAGGCTTCATTTCACTCAGTCAGGGCCCACTTGGTTCATTTATTCTCTGCGCAGCCAAGCATTCATTTTTCAAAGCCTGTGGAGTCCCTTCTACATATTAAGTACCAAGATTGCCTGTCGGCTTGTGGTTCTGTGGTCACTTATGTGTTCCTGTGAACACAGGACCCCCTTCAGGGGTCCTCCATGATGGACAAGTTTTTGCTTGGCTTCCAGACTAAGATTGATGAGTAAGAAATGCACGGTGATTTACTTCTTAGAATTAGCTAATGAAAATCTGAATTAGCCGGTGGATTCAATAGTATCTTGCCTGTCTAATTTCCCCCAGACACATCATCAGGGACTAGTCGTTAGAGGAGGACATAGTACCTGCTGAAGTTGAAATCCAAAGGGGATAATGGAGAAACCCTTGGTGAGACAAATTAACACAGCAGTCATAACAATGGACTTGAACACATGGGCAATTTTTGGGATGATGCAGGACCAACCTTGTTTAGTTCTGTTGTACATAGGTCACTATGGGTTGGGGGCTTCTCTATTCCAATAACAATAGCAACAATCATATTTTAAAGAAACAGTACTTTTCAAAATAGAATATACACAGGGGGAAAATTCTATATCTATCTATCTATCTATCTATCTATCTATCTATCTATCTATCTATCTATCTAAAATACCATGACCTTGATCATATTCTTCAAATTCAATAGCTGCTCTCACTTTCTTTCCTGAATTGCTCAGGTAACATAAACTCATTGCGCTTTAAAGTGAGTGTATTGACTTGACCACGGTCTATGGTCAACACAATGACTTGCTCACTGGTGAGTTATTCCCTGGTAATATTATTCTCTGGTTGTTAGGGGCTGTCCAGTTGACTACAACTCACAGCTACCCTGTGAAAAAGAATAGATCCTTGCTCTGGCTTGTACCATTGTCATGATCTCTGCCATCACTCCCCGGAGATTAGTGAACCACCATTCTGACAAGTCGGTCCAACGGAGAACAGCTTGCCACTGCACTTGTCACGGAGAGCCCTCTGAGGTTTATTTGAGAGGCATGAGTCACTCCAGCCCATAGAAACAGCTAGTGGAGGATTTTCTTTCCTCTGTTATTCCAGAGGCTTTATTTTATACAGCACGGTACAGAAATAGGAGATTTCCTGTCAAATTCAGTATCAATGACAGTGTGGTGACTGCTGATGACAAGAGCAGCACTTTGCTCTTGAAGAATCTTTGGGTGATGAGATTCTGAGCCGGTAATCAAACAGCTGAAGTCACTTATGGAGATGTGAATAAATTAGCAAATGGATGAATAACACTAACTAGAAGGTGCTCCAAGAGATGGATCAACACAGGGATTGTAACAATGCACTTAAACATAGCAGAGCTGGTGCAGCTGGTCCAGGAGACTGGGCAGGGTTTAATTTTGTGTGCACCTAGGGTCTCTATGAGTGGAAGTTGACTCGATGACCTAATAAGAATATGCCTGTGAAAGTGCTTTACACATTTTAGACTGTAAGCAAAGTCACCACAATAAAAAGGAGAATTTGAGGTCTATACACATAGCCTTTAGGATCACTTGCTATGGAGCTGGGAGCTGGACAGTGAATAACAATGACAGAACAATTGATGCCTCTGAGCTCTGGTGTTGGAGAAGAGTACCAATAATCTCATGAAATTCCAAGAGAAGGTGCAGCTAGAGTGTTCCTTGGAGGCAAGGATTGTGAAACTTTGTCTCACATATTTTGAGCGTGTTGCTAGAAGAGGGTATTCCTTGGAGAAAGATATCAAGCTTGGCAAGATGGAGAGTCGGTGGAAGAGAGGAAGACCCTCAACTAGATGGACTGACCTGGAGCAGTGGGCTCAAGACTGCCAGAGATTATGAGGTTGGCACAGGATAAGACAGGGTTCAGATCTGTTGTTCATAGGGTCATTATGGGTTGCACTCAACTTGAGATCACATAATAATAACAACATACACACAGTGACTTTCTATCTCTTTCTCCTTCCTCCACTGTACCTTTGAGCACCTGCTATTTGCCTGCCAGACCTACTATGCACTGTTACCTATGAACATGATAAATCAATCCCAGTTTATACTTCTTGACAAAATCATTGCTTACTGCCAAATTTGTCTATAAGCATAACTGTTTTCAAAGATTTTCTGTGGGGTGAGGAGAGAGAGAGACAGACAGACACAATGAAAGCCCAAAGTCATTTCTTATGTAATTTTTTAACCTAGACCTAGCTGGCTCTTGAAACTCCTCTTCTGTCAAAGACTCTGCTGCTGGAACAGCTGAAGTGGAAGGTCCATGCTGTAATGGCTGAGATATTTTTAGATGTCCATATCCTGACACGGTGCCGGCAACAATGGTCTCAGGCACAACAATAGTTGTGAAGATGGAGCTGGACTTTGTTATGTTGTACATGACATCTTTATGAGTTGGGTCCAACTCAATGACACCTAATAACAATGATCTTGACCTTGAGCTGACTTTGGATGTGGAGCTGTGTGGGAGTGAGAAGAAATATGCAGCAGGAGAGCAAGAACCTCTGGCATTGTAGAAACAGTGCAATGGTTGCTGAGAGAAAAGCGAGCCCAAGCTGGGTTGAAGGTTTAATAGGACCTTAGCGAGAGGAAGTCACTGCTGAAGGTTGAAATGCAGTTATGCATGACTACTGCTTGCCATCTCTTGAATAGTATTAACAATGTGAATCGTATCCTGGGATACAACCTCACTGACCTGATACTTGTTATTGTTGTGTAGAGTTGGAACTGAGCCATAACTGACCCTCTGATGACTTTTCAAAGGCAGTTAATTGCACAGGAGAAGATTGCCCATCCTTCTCCCTTGGAGAAATTGGTAGCCTTGAACTACATGCCTTCGGGATTGTAGCGTAGCTTCTTGCCATGAGGCTGTTAGTGCTGATACTTGTTTGGAAAGGGGGAGTGGAAATATATGAAAAATGAAATGTGCTCAAGCAGATACCTTTAAGCGAACTATGGCAGTTGGGAACAATGGCAACTTGGAGAGGGTGTGGTCCAGGGAAGGTCTCATCAGATGGCCAATTCAGGCCTTCCCAGGACAAATGGAACATCTTAACTGTCTGGACAGAAATATTTCACTATGTCCAAGAAATTGACAATCAGTTCAAAGTAAAAAGAAACATTTGTAGAAACCAAATAAAACATTTAAGCTATGTTCAGCCTATACAGTAAACATGGACAGAAAGAATAAATTAATAAAAAATTTCTGGCAATCCCTGACATCTACTAATTATAAGGTGTGCCTGATCTGGGCTATAGTCTTCGCAATTATGTGCTATGCATCAGAGAGTTGGACAGTGAATAGGGATGAAAGAAAGAGAATTGTTGCCCTTGAGTTGTGGTGCTGGAGAAGAATGCTGAATATACCATGGACTGCTAGGAGAACAAACAGATTTGTCCTAGAGAAGGTGAAGCCAGAATGCTCCTTGGAGTCAAGATTCTAAAGCTTCGTCTGACATATTTTGGGCATGTTGCAAGGAGGAACTGGTCCTTGGAGAGGGACATCATGTTTGTTAGAGTGGAGGGACGGTGCAGGAGAGGAAAACCCTCGATGAGATGGATCGTTTCTATGACTGGAGCGGTGGGAATGAGTGCGTTTGAGATGGCTAGGTTGGCACAGGATAGAACGGCGTTTAGAGCTCTGTACATAGGGTCGCTATGAGTCGCAAGCGACTCAATGGCACATAACAACAACAATTATTATTGATTTAAAATATTTGCTTGATGTGATGATTGCATTATAATCTTGAGAATAGAAAAATTCAGATCAAAGGTCTTCCTTGCAACTCTAAGAGGCAACATGGTGCCCTAGGAAGCTTTAGGGCTCAGAGGTGTGGAGCTCCTTCCCAGCTCTGGTGCCTTGTTAGATACCTGGCTTTGGGCAAGTCATTGAAATTCCTGAGACTTGATTTCCTTAGCAAAAAAGAGAGACTAATAACCCCCATAACTGGGTGAAGATTACATGAGACCAAGAAAAAGTCTTTGACACAAGTGGAGTGACTGTTTTCTTTGGTTGAAAAAGGAATGGTTTCCTGTGGGGCCTTGTTCAGAAAGTTCAGAACTAGATACCTGTGTCATTGCACGCATACTCTGATGTCTTTTTCCAGACACAATGACCTCCTCTTTCCTCTGTGGCTTCTGAGGTGTTTCGTGGCTTTTCTTTTTTTCACCTTTATTTTAACCACTTTATGTGATATATTAGTTTTATATTATGCTGCCTTGGTTTTCTCTCTTTTAAAATGGGAAATTTTAATAATAAGGAACAGGGTGTTCTTAATGTACAACTTGGGTATTTTTGCTGTTGGTTATGTTTTCCTGGCTAAAGAAATAATAGTGATGTAATATGGAAAATCCAGGCATGCAGAAGTAAACAAAAATCACAGTCTAACATGTAGAGACATTTTTGATTAATCTTTATCCTCAAATTTTTTTTGTTTAATATTTTAATTGTGAGGTGAGTGAAAGTGTATAGAGCATGCTGCTTTTCTGTTTAATATTTGTACTTATTTTGTTTTATGGCATTGATTACAATACCTACATTGTAACCATACTCTTCCCCGCTTTTAAGTCTTTCTATGTCTTTGTCTCTGAAATTATTTTTAACAAATTTGAGATCTTAGTATGTCATAGAAGTTAAGATCCTGTGTTTCTTCTATTGTGGCTGCTGTTATATGCCATCGAGTCAAAATCAACCCACAATTGACCTTCCTTGAGTTTACAAAGGCTGTAAACCACACAAGAGGAGGCTGCCATCTTTCTACTGCAAAACAGCTAGTAGACTTGAACCATATGCCTTTGAGTTGACAGTGCAACTCCTTACCAGTAAGCCACAGGAACTCCCTATTAACATATCATAAATCTCTTTTTTATACAACAACAGTTTCAAAACTATAAGTATTGATAGAAGAATACTACCTGGTATTTGGATAACCACAGACTATACAACTCTTTGTCTTACTGCCAGAAATTTAGGTTGGGTTTGTTTGCTGTCTGAATAACTTTACAGTATAAATCTTTGTGGACATTTATTTCCCCAGGACAGAGTTCTGGGAGGAGGGATGCCTGGGTCAAAGTGTATGAAATATTTGAAGGCTCTTGAGACAGATTGCCAAAATGAATCAAAAAAGAAAACTTGCGAAATGGAAGTGAATATGGGAGAGAGTTATTCTGGTCACAGTGGTGTCAGAGGCAGGGCACTCTCCCAACTCTTCAACTGCTGTTGACTCTGTGATCTTAGGTAAGCTGCAATCTTTCTAGCCCCTAGGTGCCTCATCTTCAGAAAGGAGGAAGTAATCCCACTTGTTTCCTAAGAGGAATCCAGAGGATAAAATGAGATGATTCTTGCAGGGCTATGATAAGTGTGTGGTGTTGGACGTGGTTCAGGGTAAACACACATTTGTTAAGGGATATTGGGCTGTGAGTCCCACTATGACCACAGAATCAGGGCTGTGCGATGGGAGTTAGTCAGTTCTTTCTCCATGCTCCGGAGAACTTGATAACTTATTAGAGAGGAACGAACCAGACAATGCAGTCCCCATGTATCTTCAAGCTTGACCGTTTCCTGATGTGGAGTTCAGAAGAGTGACCGTGTGGCCCATAGTACCGCAATCCATCTGCCAGTTTGTTATGATACGACTCGCATGTTGTTATGATGCTGAAGGCCGTGACCTTGGTATTTCAAGTTCCATCAAGAACAGGCTTCAGTAGTTTCCAGACTCAGAGTTGGAAGAAAGGCCTGGAAATCTATTTCCAAATATTAGTCAAGAGAGCCTGTTGGGTCACAGCAGAGCATTATCTGGTATAACAATGGAAAGCGAGTCCCCTAGGTTGGTAAGCATGATGCAATGGCTGCAACAATGGACTCAAACACATCCGTGATTGTGAAAATGACACACGAATGGACAACAACTAAAGTATTACTAGAAGAGAATTGAGCTAGCCCCAAGGATTGCACTGGTACTCATGGGATGCACTGGACAGAGATAACCCTCATTTGGGTCTCGGGAAATTATACTTAGCAATTATACACTTAGAAGATCTCTCCTTAAAGGCTAGGATTTTGAAGCTCCACCTCACTGACTTTGGACACCTTGCCAGGAGAGATTGATCCTTAGAAAAGGACATCATGCTCAGAAGGGTGGAGGGCCAGTGCAGGAGAGGAAGACTACAGATGAGAAGGATTGATATGGGGCAATAGGGTTGGTGTGTTGGAATTAGTGAGACTGGCTCAGGAAAGGGAAGGATTCAGAGCTGCTGTACATAGGGCCACTATTCATTGCAGTAGACTCAATGGCACATAACAACAATAACATACCATGACAGGTTTGGAAACAGAAGTGGCATCCACTTCCTAAAAACATGCCTTCAGAAACTCTATGAACTTTGGTAAATTTCAATAGTTGTAGAGGGGCTTCAGGCCCTTGTTTATAGGGTTGCTATGAGTTGTGCTCGACTTGAAGGCAATCAACAACAACAACTTGGTTCTTCAGCACTTTCTCAGGGGTAGATCAAGTTTGACAAGCATCTTTCCCTCCCCCCCCATGCTATAAGCATATATGACTGGAAGAGATCTATATTTGTTCCCATCCCAAAGAAGGGTGACCCAACAGAGTGCGGAAACTATAGAACAATATCATTGATTTCACATGCAAGCAAGATTCTACTGAAGATTATCTAAAAACAGCTGGAACAGCACATCAGCAGAGAACTGCCAGAAGTCCAGGCTGGGTTTAGTAGGGGTCATGGCACTCAGGATATTGTAGCTAATGTTAGGTGGATCTTAGCTGAAAGCAGGGAGTACCAGAGGAATGTATATCTGTGTTTCATTGACTATGTAAAGGGATTTGACTGTGTTGATCATAACAAACTGTGGCTGACTCTGAGAAGAATGGGAATCCAGAACACTTGATTATACTAATGAGAAACCTATACTTGGACGAAGAGGCAGTTGTCAAAACAGAGCAAGGAAACACTGCATGGTTCAAAATTGGGAAGGGCGTATGTCAGGGATGGGTCCAGTCTCCATACCTTTTCAACCTGTATGCAGAACAGATTATCCGGGAGGCTGGGCTCTATGAGGAGAAATGTAGGGTCAAGATTGGTGGAAGATCTATTAACAATCTGCGTTGTGCAGATGACACAACCCTGCTTGCTGAAAGTGAGGAGGACCTGAAGCTCTTGCTGCAGAGGGTCATGAACTGCAGCCTTCAATATAGATCGAGGCTCCATGTCAAGAAGACAAAGATTGTCACCACTGGACCAATTGGAAGCATCAGGATGGATGGTGAAGAGATTGAGATTGTTCACAGCTTTAGTTCGCTTGGCTCCACAGTCAACACTCTCTGGCACCAGTAGCCAGGAAATTAAAAGACGTATTGCCATAGGAAAGTCTCTGTTAGGGACCTCTCCAAAGTACTGAAGAGCAATGGTGTCTCTCTGGAGACTAAGGTGCATCTGATACATGCCATGGTCTTTGCTATCACTTGTTATGCATCAGAGAGTTGGACAATGACTAAGGAGGATAGAAGAATTGATGCCTTTGAGCTGTGGTGCTGGAGAAGAGTATTGAGTGTACCGTGGACTGCTAGGAAAACAAACAGATTCATCCTGGAGAAGGTTAAACCGGGTGGCTCCTTGGAGGCAAGGATTCTGAGGCTCCGTGTAACATACTTTGGACATGTTGTAAGGAGGGACCAGTTCTTAGAGAGGGACATCATGCTTGGTAGGGTGGAGGGACAGTGCAAGAGGGGAAGGCCCTCTATGAGGTGGATTGATTCAGTGACTGGGGTAATCAGGATGGGAGTGTCAGGGACAGTGTGATTGGCACAGGACAGAGCAGAGTTTAGGGCTATTGTACATAGGGTCGCTATGAGTTGCAAGCGACTCGACGGCACATAACACCAACAACATGCTAGACTAAGCACTATTTTGAATGCTCCAGAGCATCCTTGGGCAGTACTCTCTATTCCAGGAAGAAGTAGTCCTGCATTCCAAACATATGTTGAATCCAACCTGCTGGACCTTCTGACTTTCTTCCCTTTAATCTAAATGATGTGAACAGAAGGAAGATTCCCAGCTCTACTCAACTGTTTGGCATATCTACTAGCTCATAGTTCAGCCAACTCAAAGTCCACCATCAACTGCTTTCATTGGCCGGCTGGGTCTCTGAAGTACACAGGAACATAACCAATACCTCCCTTTCCTTCAAAGACAATGCTATATATACACTCACTTACTGTCATCGAGTCTGAGTCTTTTCTAACTCATAATGACATGTCACTGGTTTTCAGAGGTTGTAAATTGCAACAGAAGGGAAATGCCCACATTTCTCTTGCAAAGCCTTGAGTGAGTTCAAACCACCAGAGGCATACAGCCTTTGGGTTGACAGCATGGCTTGGTATGGATCATGTCACCAGAGCTCACTGTAGACATTACAGAAAAATGGGAAAGAACTGAAACTCTGGAGCTCACTGACAGGTTAAAATCCAGGATCAGTTCTTCAGTAACTGGGATCTTGCGCAAGTTATTTAGCTTCTCTGTGCAACAGGTCCATCAACTATAAGCAGGAATAAGAATACAAGTATGTAGTCTCATGCAACTGTTCAGAGGATTCAAAGAGTTAATACATCAAGGGTTTAAAATGGTGGCTGGCACCAGGTGAGACTACGTTGCATTTTACTGTCATCATCGTCATCAGCCTTCCATTACTAAAGAAAGATTACTTCGTTACTTAAAAAATAATAAATGATAGAAAAGTAAAGGGAAGAGTCGTATCTTCTCTAGGCACCATCCAGAGACGTCTGCTGTCTCGATTTCACCAATGGGAGGCACTAGAAGGCAAACGCTCCACACACAGTCAATGGCGAAAATGAAAACAAAGGCAAAGAATAGATTGTGCAGCAGCTAGAGGTTGCCATGACAACTGGTCCGGGTACAAGGAGATATCATTAAGGGAGTGTAACTTCCTTCCTTCCTTTTTTTTTTTCTTTTTCTTTTTTAAGTTTGGTGTTATGAGCAAAGCCAGGAAAGAGACTGTGTGAATCATGCCAGATACTGGCTGTACGGCACACTCGGTCATTCAGACTCTCACACTGGCTCTCCTGGCTCTGCAACAGCTCCGAGAGGTGAGGGGAGACTGTCCAAGTGTGAAAAGGATCCTAGGTCTTGTTTTGTGGACTGTGTAGCTAAGCATATCAAGCCATATTCCAGCGTATTTTTCCACTGGACAAAAGCTGAACCATTTTTTCACTTTTTAGCTCTGTATTCTTGGGCACAGTGGTTAAAGTATTTGGCTACTAACCAAAAGTTTGATAGTTCAAACCTACCAACTGTACAGCAGGGGAAAGAAGTGGCAATCTGCTTCTGTGAGGACTTAGGGACTCTGGAACTCCATGGGGGCAGTTTTCCTTTGCCCTGTAGGGTCACAGTGAGGTCCAAGCAACTTAGCAGCCGTGGATTGGTTCTGGTTTTTGGGGAGAGGAAGGAAAAGAAAATGTAATCCTAAAACCCCCAACCTCTTCTGATGAGATATACCAAATGACTTTCTTCATTTTCCTTTTTATTTTCTGGATCCTCATGTAATGTTCTGAAATCTCTTTTCCAGAGCTAGTGGCAGCAAATCTTCAAGGATGTAGGATGAAGTAGAAACACCACTGGCTTGGTAGTCAGCTGACCTGGTCAGTTCTGACACAAGGTAACTGGGTCATTGTACATAATCTGTTATCTTCACCTAGAAGGTGAGGCTGATATGTTAATGACACACCATGACTTCAAGGATTCTCAGAGGGAGTGGGAGTGGGAGACAGAAGATTTGGGGTCAGGTCACGATCTGGTCTGACCAACATGATGATCTTAGATGTCCTCACCAGGTCTCAGTTTCCCAGTTGAAAAACCAGACTATGCAGAAGTTAAAAACAAACAAAGGCAAAACCTGTTGCCATCGAGTATGTTATGCACAGGCGGTCCTATGTATTACAGAGCAGGATGAAGTACAATGGGATTGTCTTGGCTGCAATAATTATGGCAGCAGGTAATGAGGCTTTTCTTCTGCGTCACCATTGAGGGAGTGCAAACTGGTACCTTTACACTAATAGTCAATTGCAGACAGTTTACACCACACAGCAACTTCTTCAGATAGTAAATATTTTGTCAATCTAACTTAATCGCCATTGAGTTCAGGTTGACCTGCTGGCAACATTTTCCGTTTTCTGTGTTTTGGCCTAACCATATGTGAGCACTCAGAGATGTGTCATAAAGCACACCATTTGTTTCTTACTTAAAGCTCTCTACAGAGATAGCAGTCTTTGGTGGTTCCTTCAGCTCAGGTCACCAGGATCTACAACACATGATAATATGGTGCTTGTGGATCTGGGTCTTCCAGGAGCAAACATCCAACTTGAGGTTGCAAGTGGCCTATGAAGCAGCCAAGAGTAACAAATACCTTTATCTAATTGGTCTCTACATGAACAAACAGGACCGATTAGGTTTTTTCTCTTGGAGATAATCTGAGATAGGAAAAGAAAAGCATACATGCTGTTGATGGATGTCATGAAGTCATTCCTGACTGAAATACTGCTCAATCCTACACGAGTCTGACAATCATTGCTAGGCATGAGCCACACACATGACTGTTTTCGTTGTTGTTGTTTCAATATATCTCACTGGGGATCTTCCTTTTCTCCACTGACTCTTCCCTTTTCTAAGCAAAAAAAAAAAAAATCTCAAACTCAAATTCATTGCCATCAAGCTGCAATCGACTCATAGCTGACACACCAGTGGGTTCTCCATGTTTGTAAATCCCAGCTGAGGAGAGTGTCCGTCTTTCTCCAGAGGATTTGTGGTGGGTTTCAGGAGGCAGAGACATGACTTTGGGCTAGCAGAACAATTTCCTACAGACTTCACTACCAGAGTTCCCTACTGAGCATAACGTCTTTCTCAAAGGACTGTTACTTCCTGATAATCTATCCAAAGTACACGAGACAAAAACATGTGTCTAAGGAGCATTCTGACTGTCACTGTCCATTTGCTGGCAACAAGCAGTGACACCCTGATGGGGGTAAGCTTGATGGAGACACACAACTCTGGGAGCCTTCAGAGTGTCAATCCAGCTCAATTGTTTACTGCAGCACACTTATATATGAGCAAGTAAACAGGAAGACAGGATCGGGTGGGCTTGTAGATGTGAGACATGCAGATTGGATAGGAGAACCTCAGCGGACTACTCCCAGCTCAACAGATGCAGCAGCCATCTTCCCAGGTGGTGATCTTTCTCAAGCTGGTATGGTCAAACACAGGAGAGCTTTCTCTATCCCATATTTAAAGGCCGTTGGGAGGCTTGCATTTATCCGGAGCTTAGGTGATCTGTCCTGGCTAGAGATCCTCCCTTCCTCCCTAACATTCCACAACATCTGACTGTAATTTTTCCAAGAAAGATTTACTGATTTATTTGTTCTTAGGTCAGTCAATGGTACGATCTAATTCTTCACCAATATCAAATTCAAAGGAAGCAGTTTTCTTAAATTTTCTTTGTCCATTGTCCATGCATATGAGGTGACTGAAAATACTATCGCTTGGGTCAGGCACATTTTTGCATTTTAGCACTTAAAAAGGCCTTTTGTAGATTTGCCCAATGCCATAAACACATTATTTGATTTTTTTCTTTTTTACTGTTGTTTCTGTGCGTACTAACTGGAATTCAAAGCAAATGGCTTTGACAATTTAAACATTTTTCTCTCTTTCTCATGATATTGATTATTATTGGCTCATTGTGAGGAATTTTGTTTCATTTCTATTTATTTGCAAGGTCATAGTCTTCGATGTTGATCAGTAAGTGCTTCAAGTTATTTTGGTTTTCCGCAAGTAAAGTTGTATCATCTGTATATCACAAGTTGTTGAGGGGTCTGTCTCCCATCTTGATACCATGAGTTTTGTAATTTAATCCAGCTTCTCAGATTAATTGCTCACCTGATAGATTGAATTACATATGGTGAAAGGATACAACGCTGACACACAGACTTCCCAATTTTAAACTATGTGATACCCTCTTGTTCTGTTCAAATGCTTACCTTTTGGTCTGTGTACAGATTTCACATGGGCCTAATTTAGTGTTCTGGATACCCATTCATTCGTCACAAGGTTATCTGTAATATGTTATAATCCATTCAGTTGAATGCTTTTGCATAGTCAATAAAACACAAGTAAACACTTTTCTGATATCCTCTGTTTTCAGACAAGATCCATCTAACATAGCTTGAATCTGGCACTTACATTCCAGGTTTTGCTGCGCTTGATTTTTTAATTATCCTCATCAAATTTTTGCTTACATCCTATGTTAGTGAACTGTTCCATAATTTTCATATCCTATTGGACTACTTTTCTTTATAATGAACATGAAAATGGATCACTTCTTGTCAATTGGTCAAGCAGCTCTTTTTCACATTTCTTAACATAAATTAGTGAGGAATTCTAGTGCTGCATCTTTTTGTTGAAACATTTAAAATAAAATGCTGGAATCCACATAAATTCCTTTGTCAGTGCCTTCATTGTATCTTGGGCTTCTTCCTTTAATATCATGGGCTCTGGGTCACATACTACCCCCAGAAATGTTTGTAAATCAGTCAGTTTTTATTGGTACAAGACTGTCTATTCTCTTATCTCCTTTGCTACTTCCTGGATCCTTTTTCAATATTCTGGATTTAGAATTCATTAATATTGAAACTAAAGGCTTGATTTTTCTCCCCTTCTTTACTCCTTCAGCTTAAAAAACCAACTATGTTCTTCCATTGTGGTTTTGTAACTCTGAATCTCTTCTGACATTGATTCCTGTCTTTTCTTTCTTTGAAATTTATTAAACGCCCTTTTTGGTTTATTCATATTTGATGTTCTTACACAAACTGTCTTCCATCATTACTAAATTGTTAGAAGAGGAAAAAAGATAATGTGAAGGACTAAGAACGTCATAAGAAATAGCAGTAAACACAATTATAAGCCATAAAATTTTTACATAAACTGATACTATAAAGTAGATAAAGTATATCTGAAAACAAAATATTATTATTATTATTATTAAAAGTAGATTGGCATTCACTGGGAAAAAAAGAGTTATTTGTTCTACATTTCCATGTTCTAAGTCTCCTTGACACTTCTAGTGTCAGTAAATTTTCAAGATTCTCCAAATTAAGATCTTTGTCCAGCCAAGGACTTCACCCAAATTTTTCAAGATCTTACCTGATCAAGAGTTGAGGAAGTTCTTGTCTTGGCAACATGCTTGACTTCTTAAAAGAATAATGGCCACCCCCTTGTCTTTACCCCTTCTGCATTTGAGAAATGTGCATTTCCTCCTGGAGAGTTTCATAAAGAGTCATAGAGATCTTCAGTGGAAGACTGTTTGGGTTCTATGCCTACTACTGGCTTCAGACTGTTACTAAATTAATAATGAAAAAAAGTAACTATAACAAAAACTATCATTTATTGAGATCCGGCAACACGGCAAGAGCTATACTGGGAATTTAACATAATTATCTGATTCTCATATTTCTGTTGGTGATATTATTATCACCTTTTTGGTTGTCATAAACAGATTCTTGATGATTAGAGATAAAGGGTATAAAATGGTAACCCCGCAGCACTTGGTGCATACAGTCACTTCAGTAGCTACTGCTACTGCTACTGAGGACAGAATGAATATTTTTTAAATGACACAGCAATCGTTTGTCTATTTGCTATACTGAACAACATGGAGTTGCTGTGATGCTGCACACTGTTCCATAGTCGTGCCAACTACTATAATGGTTACCCATTATGTACAATGTTTGGGTGAGCTTCCATACTGATTTATTCTGGGAAGCACGAGTGGCTTCCACTCCCTCAACTAGATGACTCTGGAAACTCCACAAACTCTATAAACTCTATAAAGGTTCAAAAATTATGTTAGTTATAGAACAGAGTTCAGGTGCAAAGCTTACTCTGAATCGTATTCAACTTGACAACACTTAACCACTGCTAAATCAAACTAGTGCTGTTATATCTGGAGGAACATTCTTCCACTTTGTACATCACTCTTTGTCAGTGTGCTGTATGAAGTAACCTGGGTTTGCTGTGATGCTGAACCTTGTGCATTGGAGTATCAAATACCATAATGGTTTCCCAACGGGTACAGTGTTTGGTGGAGCTCCCAGTTTAAGACAGGTTTGGAAACAGGAGTAGAATCCACTTCCTATACTACATGCCTCTGGAAACTATGAATTTGGAGAAAGGCATTAGTCTTTTATTCATAGAGTCACTATGAGTCATGTTCAACTCAACAGCAATCAACAACTGATGACAGAAGCTTGGGATCAAGTAACTTTTTAAAGGTGACAGCAATGACAGTGACAGAATAAGAATTTTATATCCTATCTGTTTGATTTCTTCCTATTGTACTTTTGACTACTTCCTAGTATGTGATAGAGAACACTGTAATTGCAAAATCTAAGCCATGGTTGACTCTTGAGAAATCCTGGAATGCCTCCTAAGGGGACATTGTAGAAAGAAGGGTCAATGGGAAGCTGAATAGCTTATAATGGCAAATACTGACCATGACCCATTATCTAACCTTCGAAGGCTCCTATGGTCCTTTGAAAGGTCTTGCTCATTTAAAGAGGGCTATGTGTTTTCTTAATGCATTTGCCCAGCACCTAATGGCATTCCCTGTCTTCAGCTCTATGTACTTAATGTTTTCTTTACCCTTTGTTATTGTTGTTTTAGACGCCAGCAAGTTGAGTATGACTCATAGCGACCCTACGAACAGCAGATCTGAAACCTGGGCTATCCTGTGCCATCCTCACAATCTCTGACATATTTGAGTCCACTGCTGCAGTCACTTTGTCAGTCCACATTGTTGAGGATCTTCCTCACTTTTGGGTCCCTCTACTTTCCCAAGCACGATGTCCCACTCTAAGAAATAGCCTGTTCTTTTTTCCAGAAGAGATTTCTTAAAGTGGAATTGCTAGATGTCAGGGTATGAGTGCTTTTTATTCTGTTAGACAGTTCTGAAGTGTTACTTTAATTACACTCCTGTTAACAATGAACTAGAGAGACTTTTTAAAAATTCCTCCTACTCACCAATACTGAATAATATCAATCATTTTAAATTTTGTCAGAAAAGTGGGGGAAGTATGATTTTTCCCCTCCCTAGTGTAAATACAATTCAATCCAATAGTTGTATTTTGAGTATCTGCCTCTTATAAGTAGGAAGGTAGTAGAAGACCCACCTCTGCCTAAACTCCCCTGAGGATGAGGCCATGGAAGTGAGGAATCAGGGTGGAATGGAAATAGCATTATCTTTGAAAGTTGAGGAACTTGATCTTAACTATGGCTTTGCCACGAATCAATTGAGTAACCACTGACGGTTCCTTTCTGCACAGCCATACCCTCATCAGAATATAGGCATGATAATAGAGTTGTGCTTGGCACATATTAGCTAAGAGATGGAGCTACTATCAATCAGTTTAAATAATATTCTGGTGCACCCAATTGATGCAAGCTGCAGTATTTTCAATTGCTGCTTATGCTTCTAAAAGTTGGGTGATGGAAAAAGGCAGACTGAAGGACAATTGATGCCTTTGAATTTTGGTATTGGAGAAGAGTACTAAATATAACACAGAATGCAAAAGAACAAAAAGCCTGCCTTGGAGGAAGTGTAACCAGGGTGCTCCTCCAAGACATGGACAGCAAAACATCATCTCAGATACTCTGGGCATGTTGTAAAGTGGAACCAGTCCCTGGAGAAAAAGACATCAAGGTGGGAAAAGTAGTGAGTCATCAAAAGAGAGGAAGGTCCGCAAGATGGGTGAACACAGTGACTACAGCAATGGGCAGGTCACTCTATGCCATAGTTCACCCAAAGGCACCTAACAACAACAACAACACTACCGGAAGAAAGCAGAGAATCGATGCCTTTGAATTGTGCTGTTAGTAAAGAATATGGAACAAAAAGGACTTGTGGCACCTACTGCAGAAGATCAAGGACTACAGCCTTCAATAAGGATTACATCTCAACATCAAGAAGACAAAAATTCTCACCTTTGGGTCAATAGGTAACATCATGATAGACAGAGATAAGATTGAAATAGTCCAGAATTTCATGTCTTTCTTGGGTCCATAATCAACACCCGTTGTACCAGTAATCAGGAGATCTGGAGATGTGTAGTATTGGGAAAGTCTGCTGCAAAATACTTTTCCAAAATCCTAAAGAGCAATGATGTCATTTTAAAGACTAAGGTATGCCTGATTAAAGCCATGACTTTTTTTTTACGTGTGTGTGTGTGTGTGTGTGTGTGTGTGTGTACCATCAAATCAGATCTGACTGGCACAGGAAGCCATGGTCTTTTTAATCACCTGCTATGAATCTCAGAGCTGGACAAGGACTAACGATGGCAGAAGAAGAATGAATGTCTTGTCTTTGAGTTGTGGTGTTGAAGAAGGGCACTGGACTTCCAAAAGAACAAATAGGTATGTGTTGGAGAAAGTGCAACCAGAGTGCTCTTTGGAAGCAAAGGTGATAAAGTTTCAGCTCACATACTTTGGGCATGCTGTTAGGAAAGGCTATTCCTCAGAGAGGGATATCATGCTTGGGAAGGTGGAGGGAGGGTCAGCGAAAGAAACAAAGACCCTCCGTGAGATGGGCTGATACAGTGACTGCAGCAAAGGTTTAAGTGTATCAGGGATGACAATCGTGATGCAGGATAGGACAGGGTTCAGATCTGTTGTTCATTGTGACTCGGTGAGCTGTACACGACTCAACCCCACCAAACAACAACATGGACTATCAAAAGAACAATTAAGTCTGTCTTGGAAGAAGTCAGCCAGAATTTTCCTTAGAAGCAAGGATAGCAAGGGTTTTGCCTCATGTGCTTTGAGCATGTTATCAGAATGGGCCAGTTCTTAGAGAAAGGCATCATGGTTGGTGAAACAGAGCATCTGAGAAAAATGAAAGAGGAAGACACTTAACAAGATGGATTGATACGATGTTAACAGTGGGCTCAAGTACAGAAGAGATTATAAGGATGATACTCTGAAATTGGACCTTATTCAACAAAACCTTACAACATGACTGCTTCATGGGAGGCACTGGTAAGAGTAAGAATTACAATATGGAAGAGTAAATAGAAAGAAGGAAGGGACTTGGTCGTTGAAATGGAAAGGTTATCTGAGAAAGACACATAGGTTTGAGTTGAACTTACTTCATGACAAAATGAACTTTCTAGAGAATTAAAAGAAGGTCATCATGGGAAGAGGCATCAAGGAGGAGAGAAAACCAGGCATGTTTATATATA
>NW_006399827.1:3055281-3061151 GCF_000299155.1 Elephantulus edwardii | reverse complement strand
ATTATATTATTTTATATTTTATTATATATATAATAAAAATTTGGAGGACTAAATATCTAGCAAGGTTGAATCCCTTAGTTTTTAATGCATCCGCAGTAGAGAGGAACGGAAACTTTTGGAAAAGGAAAGAAATACACAGAAAGCCATGTTTCACCCAAGAGATAAACTTTGTAGGCGCCTCTATGATACCTTATTCAGCTTGTTTACATACTACCCTCACCTAATAAGGTAACAAAACCACAACAGATTAAGAAAGCAACATCCCTTTTCCAATGTACAGGAAAAGTTCAGGTATAGGATTTTTCTGCGTCTTAGCTTTTCCTTGCTTTTTTTTTTTTCTTAACCATGTGCACTCACAAACACTTGTCTACGCTCGAAACTAGTATAAAACTGTGCCTGATTTATCATCAAGTTTTATAATGTTTACACTAAGGTTAATATACGGAACTGGTATTTCTTGGGGCTGGGAAAGGGCATGAGGATTCCTAGGTCTCTGTATCCAGGACACACCTGACAAGCATTGTCATGAAGTACAGACATCGTCAGGGCAGGGGTTGTGGGTCGTCCCTCTTGACTCCCTGACAGCTGGTTTGCAGCTGACTGTAACAGTTCATCTAAAATTATTGACCAACATAAAAAAAATCCTTTGACTTCTGTGGTAAGGGTAGTAATCCCAGTAGAGAGGTAATTAAAACCCTGTACCAGCCCACCAATGAAGCTGGCAGATCATTTGAAATTAAAAAAGAAATTAAAAAAAGACAATATAAATGTGAAAAATGTGCCAGTCAAAATAATGAAACAGTATAACACTGAAAAATCGTGCAATTGATATTGTAGCATAGACTGGAAATCTAGTTACTGTTCAATTAAAATCTTTTCCAAATACCTACTCTTTTCTTTCCAAGCAAATGAAACACACACACACACACACACACACACACACACACACACACACACACCATTTCTCATGACTCCACACAAATTACCCATAATACAAAACATTTTTTTTCACTCTAGCTTTTGACACAGGAATTGAAACAGATTGTTGAACCAGCTTTAACAAATCTGGAGCAGCAGGTTCTTTGTTGAAAAACATTTCCATTTATCAAGAGATGTTCCCTCAAGGGAAATGAACACTGTGTTCAAAGCATTGACTTCCTTATACAGCAAATTGGGAGAGGGCTTATCTCCCAGGTCGCTAAACACCCAGCTTTGGATGACTTCAACGGAGGATGGAGATACTCAGGATTGGCAGAGCTCAAAGCACCCAGAGGATAGGGGGTTGATTTTCAAAAGACATCTACTGTGCTTAAGCAGATTCGGAATCCAGCCAGGGCTTCAGCGTGAAACACAGTAACTGTCTGGATTGTTAAATCATCCTTCTGCAATGCATGGTTTTTCATGTGAGGGAATGAGGGAAGAATAGTTTCACTTTTCCCCCTTTCAGATAATTTTTGGAACTAATGTTAAAATATGACATTTATGGCAACAATCTTGTTTGTTGGCATTTCCAAATACTACTTGCCTTGAAAAGAGCCCTGGTAGCACAGTGGGTAACATATTGGGCTACCAAGCTAAACATTGGTGGATCAAATCCACCAGCTTCTCCACAGGAGATACATGGGCAATCTCCTCCCTTAACTATTTCCAGCTTGGGAAACTCAATGGAGGTTAGCTATGAGTTAGAATCAACTTGACAGAGGGGGATCTGGGTTTATGTATTGACCCTGAAACCCTCAAAGTCTAGAAAAGAAGACCAAAGAAATTATTATCACAAAGTACATGTTTGTAAAAGAAAAATAAGGCAGCCTCACTGTACTTGTGTCATGCTGGGAGAAGCAGTTAATAATTGATTATAAACAAATAATTTGTGCTCCATTAACCCTCACCAGCCCTTCAAGGAAATGAGTAAAGGTTTTGTCTTTCTCTTTATTTCCATTGTCTACATCCCAGAATGGGCCCCAAAGCATTAGGCACCAGAAACTGTCAAGCTGATGATAACTAATGATGACCCCATGATTGTCAGGATAGAACTGTGCTCCACAGGGCTTTCAATGGCTCATATTTTAGAAGCAGATCAACCCATCTTTCTCCTGAGGTCCCTCTGGGTAGTCCTGAACCTCCAACCTTTTGATTATTAGTTGAGTGTGTTAGTCATTAGCACCACTCCGACACTCTGGGGAAAAGTATTGAGCTCATTTTCTATGCTTCATTACCAATTGCCACAAATAAGGCAATTTAAACAACATCCACTTATTAGTTTACAACAACGTCATTTAGAAGCCTAGATGAGTTTAAATGGATTCTCTATGTAGATTCTCCAGACCAAAGTCAAGGTTCCAATGACTCCATTGGCTCTGGAGACGGGGAAGGATCTGCTTCTAAACACGCTGAAGTCATTGGGAGGATTCATTTCCATACAGTTATGGTATTGAGGGGTCCAGGTACTTGCTGGCTGTCAAACATAAGCCACTTAGCTTTTAGAAGTTTCTCTTTTTTATCTAAGGTCCTTCAGGCAGCCCCCTCCCTCTTTAAAGCCAAGCAACCGTGCTTTGAATCCCTCTGTGATCAGCCTGAGAAAAATACTCTGCTTTTAAAGGAATCATTTGATTTTAGATTAGACTCACCTGGATAATGTCCCCTTTGATGAACTCTAAGTCACTCTGTTAGTAGCCTAAATTACATTTGAAAATTTTGTTTACCAGGTAATTCAACATAATAACACAGACATAATACTTATTTACTACAGTCCCAGGGGTCAGGCTGGGAAACCTTGGGGACCATCTGACGATCCTGACCACCACTGATAGCAAGATCACACCAAGTCCTGGCACAGTGGATCTTAAGTAGCATGTTTCCTTCATGGTGTCCAGCACAATAGTTCAACAAACAGTTCAATAGTCTAAGTTCAACAGGCCAAGAACGTGGGCTGAGCCGTCAGTGTACTTCAAATGTGCATCTCAAAGGTAACGGTGTGACTTTGGACATGTTAATGTCAGTTCTGCCATAACACTCCTTTTTAAAAAAGATTTGTCCAAAACACACTGGTTGGTGCATTAGCAATAGGAACATACCACTAATTTTACATTTATTCATGCAAGATTTAGACCATGAAAAAAAGTAAGAGGTAAGTCGAGAAAGTAGGGCTCAGAAATAAAAACAGCAGCACAGAATCCCACGAAACACACACTTCAAACACCTCAGTCTGTTGTTACTTGCTGCAATCCAAGAAGCCTTCAATTTTCTTTCCCATCTCAGATAACTTTCCTTCCACCCCTTCATAGTACCTCACAAGCTGCAGCATGCCCAAACGCCCACTGCCACTAGTAAACTTAGATCTTGTTCAAGATTAAGTGCCATATTTATTGTGATATTTATGTGGAGTTTAATGGGTTTTATTTTTTAACCATTTGATATGTGCAAAACTATGCCACTGTTTTTTATTCATTCCCTATTTTATGTTAGTGTCACTAATGGCTTTGAGTGTTGGGTCAACTTAGCTATTCTGTAATGGCACAAATAACTTGTCTTAAAAGAATTAGTACAAAACTGGTTCCCATGCTGTTGTTGTAGATTGTCTTCGATTCGAGCATGACTCATAGCGACCCTATGAACAAAAGGCCTGAAACCATTCTATAACTATCAACACTTATCCAAATGCATAGTTTCCGGAGGCATGTTGTTTAGAAAGTGGATGCCAGGCAGGGGTTAAACATAACTCAAATACCCAACTTTTCCAAGCTAATGCATTGCTCTATCATCTCTAACTGCAACTCCTCTGCCCCTCAGACATCTTCCGCCTCCCCCATCTATGTGTTTAAGTTCTAGAATTCACTGCATTGTCTCACAAAGGCTCAGCACCACCAGGGAAATGGTTAACATGGTTGTAGAGACTGGTAAGCCCCAAAAGTGTGGCTTATCTTTGTTCACCAGATAGCTGCAGGAGATTTGAAGGATAACTAGTCCAGGCCAACACTCGAGGCTAAAGAGGCTGTTGAACTCAGAAGGGAGGCTTCAGACTGCCGTTCTCTGAGCGGCTGGATCAGATTGGATGCACAGAAGAGTGAAGAGGGTCAAACTTTCCAAGAGCATACAGTTTCTAAGGGCTGTAAACCATCCTGCCAAGAGAACTAAGGCTGGCAACATGGGTCATACCTTCAAATAAGATGGGAATTCAAGATACATCATGCCCTAAAGCTACCTCAAGAACACAACACAATCAACAATATCCTATAGAATGAAGGCAGAAAGACAGACAAAAGGTTAGAATTTACAACAGCTCAGAAAATGGAAGGCTAGGAGCATGGTGGAATAGCACTGGTCTGTGCGTTGCTGTACAGAGGTAACTCATGGTTGCTGTGATGCTGAAGCCTGTGACAGTGATGTGTCAATCGTGGTAACGGGTACCCATGGTGCACAGTGTTGGCTGGAGCTTCCCGACTAAATCAATCCTGGAAGCAGGAGCAGCATCCACTTCAGAAATGGCTTGCCTCCGGAAACTCTATGTACGAACAGTGCTCAGGCTGTTTGTTCATAGGGTCGCTATGAGTCGTCTACGACTCAACGGCACCAAACAACAACAACAACATGGCTGGAATATGGAAGGGCCATATCACTTAATTACCTACCCCAATAATACTTATAGGGTTTTATGACACGGTTTTAAAATAGTGCACTGGTTTTCAGGTACGAATGTCACATTATAGCAGCAATGACTGTTCTTAACTGCTAAGCCTCAGTTTTCTTTCCTACTAAATGAGTCCCAATGTGACTATTATAAGAAATAAATTATATAGTGCTAAGAATGAAATAGATTGATTCAGTGACTAGGGTAATGGGGTAGGTGAGTCAGAGACAGTGAGATCAGCACAGAATAGGGCAGGGTTTAGGGCAGCTGTACATAGGGTCGCTATGAGTTGCAGGCAACTCAATGACACATAACAAAAACAAGAATGAAATATGCAGGAGTGGCATCCACTTCCTAAACAACATGCCTCTGGAAACTGTATGAACTTTGGGAAACGACGATAGTTATAGAAAGGCTTCAGGTATTTTGTTTATAGGGTCACTATGAGTCATGCTCAACCCGATAGCATTCAACAACAACAAGAATGAAATATGCTTCAATGAATGCCACCTATTGTTACTTAATCGACAACTGAGTCAATGTCCTTAGCCCTATGGGGGACAGAATGTAGCTGCCCCGTGGGGTTTCCAGCCCTAGAAATCTTCACAGGAGCACACCCTCTTGTACTTCTTCTAGAGGGCAATGGGTTGGTGGTTTGAAAACTCTGACCTTTTGGTTTGCAGCTGAACACTTTAACCATTCTATCACCAGACCTTCATTACTGCTGCCATTGCACTGAATCATTCAACTCTAAATTCTGAATTAGAGGAAGACTCGCTTCTAACTTAAGTTAGAGCAGCTCTAAACAGCAGTGAGGGTCAAATCGTGTGCCATGCTCCCAGCACACAGCCTAAAATCTTGACACGATGGTAGGCTACATTGCACACTTTTGGAAAACGGCTCTGTTTAAAGAGATCCATGCGACATAAAGAAGAAAAAATACAGATGGCAAAAAATAGGTCATTTCTCAACACTTGCTTAAGCTGAGTATTGATAAGGGCTGTTGCTAATTTAGAGAAATGGGCTTTTAAATAGAAGCATCACAGTCTTTAAACTCATTAAGTGAGTAGCACAAGGAGTCATTAACTCATTGCATTCCAGTTGATTCTAACTCACAGAATCCTATAGGACAGAATATATAGTCCTATAGGAAAGAGTACAGTCCTGCAAGGGCAGAGTACAGTCCTGCAAGGGCAGAGTACAGTCCTGCAAGGGCAGAGTACAGTCCTGCAAGGGCAGAGTA